>NC_088240.1:44153854-44474688 GCF_036934945.1 Oncorhynchus masou masou | reverse complement strand
CCATGAGCCCATACTTCCTGGAATAACGTTACTGTTCTTTTACCTACACTGATGCCCTCCATTCGATTCCTGCGTACAACCACCACACTTGTGCTTTATCTCTTATCAGTTTAATGGCCTTGGTTACTGTATCTCCAGTCCTCCTCCTTCCTCCAGGGGTTCAGCCTGCACTTCAAGTCCAGAGAAACCTTATCCTAATCCCCTATGCTTCCTCCTGGAGTGACCTCGTGTTCTGGACCTCAGAACTGTTTCATTTTCTACTCTGGGGCTGCAGACTATGCACACTATAATACATAATGAACTAATGCCTTGGCTTTGAACATACACACATACACGCTTCTAACGCACACACTTTCAAGATGATCCTCATGAGTAAGACCGTTATCATTTCTGAAGGGATTCAATTGTATGTCAGAGCTCCTAAGGGGCACCAAAGGCATTGTCATACTCCAAAACACACTGCACTTACCTTATGTTAGACTACATGAGCAAGGCTTTAAAACTGACACACACTTACGTACGGATACAATTGTAGGGTCACTCTTTTTCCAAATAGATGAGATGCACTTTCTCATAGACGCATGTAGCTCCACATGCATGTACACACACACACACATACACATACACACTGAGACATTGCCAAACAAAAGGCTTTATTTCTCACTGATGTAATTTTCTCCCATTCAGTGTACTTACTGATGAATGTATCACAAAAGAGTGAACCTGTGTATGAACCTGTATGAATCTCCAGCTTGCCGTAGTAGGAAGACTGAGGAGCCTTCAAAGAAGAAGAAACACCAGAGCCGCACGAAGTGTAGCTCGTACAATTGATGACTGTGGTTGATTGAGGAATATGGAAGCCGAGACTGTGGCATCGGACATGTGCCTTGTTATGAGAGATATGAGAGACACTTTTACTCATTGTTTTACGAAGGGATGCGTCCATTTCCTATTGGGTCACGACTGAAAACTCAGTTGTAACGAGAGACTTTGTATTGTCTATTTGGTTGTTCAAAATTACATTCAAAGGGTTTATCTGTGTCACACACAAAAAACACAACTTTTAAAGCTAGAATCCTTAGTTGCTTCCTACATCTATTTTTGGACCTATAAATTAATGATATATACCCATTGATTCTTGAAAAATATAACTTATAAATGCATCATGAACTTAGTTCAACAGTTGTACCCCATCAGAACCCAAAATATTAACGTGTTTTACTCCAAAGCCTCAAAACATGGTTAAAACTGTACTTTTTATATCATGGGTGGTCAGTCCTTGCATCCATAGCTCTGTCTATGAATTAGAGAGGGGTTACATTTCTCCAGGCCCAACCCTCAGCTTTCTACCAAAACAGAGGCGGGGTGCCACTTTGTTATTCTTTCAATTAAGGATTCCAGCTTTAAGTGTATTCCAAAACAGTTCCAGGATGCAAACACAAGAGGGCAGCACATCATATATGGGTACTTCAGTACCATCCACACAGCTATAGAAGCATTTTTAAGCATGGGGCATACACTACACACCAACACAGATGCTTACGATTTCTTGAAAGCATGTTTTCATCCTGGTTTTGGACTTCTCAGTGCATAACCCCTACCCAAAGGATTTATTTACACACACACACACACACACACACACACACACACACACACACACACACACACACACACACACACACACACACACACACACACACACACACACACACACACACACACACACACACACACACACACACACACACACATTTTCTATGGGGTGCACACACTACTGTACAGAGGTCTATGTGAGCTAAACAGACAACTCGGGCTAGAGTAGATAGTAATAGAAGCCCCACTGTGATGCACTGTGGAGGCAGCCTTCATATCTCAGCCTGGCTCGATACTGCATGCAGGGTCCATCTCAGCAACTCTGTGAGCTGCACTGAGTCCGGAACCCCTAGATGGTGTTGTGTTATAGCTCAATATTTGCATGCCGAAATAGTGCAACACAAGTTTGTCCTTATTAGATTTTGCATGAGGATATCGCAATCGATGTGGAGAAAATGGCGGGAGGAGCCAGACAGTACTTTAGGGTATGTTGCTATAATGTGTTCGTAGCACTGTTATAAATACGTCCAAAGACATGACGAGGGATAAGTCAAATATATCTCTATGTTTTGTGTCCCATTGTGTATGGGTTCACTAACTATGAAATGTTATAACAGCCATTGTTGTTTATGTGACAGGTTATGACGAGTGTTACTGAAGAACTGTGCCAGCACACTTTAAGGGAATTTGTTTTGTTCCATTCAAGTGTTCACTTGTCGTGACGATATATCAGAGGATGGAGGTTAAGGGTCATAGTTCATGGCTACACAGAGAACCAATCGGGGTGTAATGAATGACGAAGATGAAGTGAGAGCACTTTTCTTTGTATATACTTGTACATGTACTGTATGTCTGTCCCTGTTGTGTATACATATACAGTACCATTCAAAAGTTTGGACACACCTAGTCATTCCAGGGTTTTTCTTTATTTTTACTATTTTCTACATTGTAGAATAATAGTGAAGACATCAAAACTATGAAATAACACATATGGAATCATGTAGTAACCAAAAAGGTGTTAAACAAATCAAAATATATTTTAAATTTGAGATTCTTCAAAGTAGCCACCCTTTGACTTGATGACAGTTTTGCACACTCTTGGCATTCTCTTTGTTTAACACTTTTTTTGGTTACTACATGATTCCATGTGTTATTTCAATTTTGATGTTTTCACTATTATTCTACAATGTAGAAAATTGTAATAATAAAGAAAAACCCTTTAATGGGTATGGTGTGTCCATACTTTTGACTGGTACTGTTTATTTTGCACCAAATGTACTAATGGTTTGGGGCTCGCATAGTCAACCATGTCTCCCTATTTCTGTTTAACGGAATGACCCCAGTCTCGAACGTCCACACATCCCCACATCACCTTGAGCTTGGAGGGGCGGCTTTGTGGCATGTGCAGTAACCTTTCACAATGGGGTTCAAATCATTTCTGCCAATCAAGACATTTTCCATGGCTTTTTGTTCTGCTGCGAATGTCCAATAAGAATAAAGTCAGTCTGCTTCTCGCCCAATAAGGACAAAACTCACCGCCACCACCACTCCCCTTGCCTGATCAATTACCAATAGGATTGGACATCCCACTGTCAGAACTCCACTCTATGCAAAAGCTCCTGTATTTCTCCTTTTCACCCCCAATGATTGTATTAAAAGACAATGGCACAGGGCAAGTTTTAATTAGCGATACATGAATGTGTGTTTTCTTTCTGTGTATTTTTTTTTAGGTGAAGCAGGGGCTCAGCCAGTAGGGCACAACACTTTATTCATTTATTTATTTCACCTTTATTTAACCAGGTAGGCAAGTTGAGAACAAGTTCTCATTTACAATTGCGACCTGGCCAAGATAAAGCAAAGCAGTTCGACACATACAACGACACAGAGTTAGGCCATGGTGGCAAAGTAAATACAATATAGCAAGTAAAACGCTGGAATGGTAGATTTGCAGTGGAAGAATGTGCAAAGTAGAAATAAAAATAATGGGGTGCAAAGGAGCAAAATAAATAAAATAAATACAGTGGGGAAAGAGGTAGTTGTTTGGCTAAATTATAGGTAGGCTATGTACAGGTGCAGTAATCTGTGAGCTGCTCTGACAGTTGGTGCTTAAAGCTGGTGAGGGAGATGTGTTTCCAGTTTTAGAGATGTTTGTAGTTCGTTCCAGTCATTGGCAGCAGAGAACTGGAAGGAGAGGCGGCCAAGGAAAGGTTTTGGGGGTGACCAGAGAGACATACCTGCTGGAGCGCGTGCTACAGGTGGGTGATGCTATGGTGACCAGCGAGCTGAGATAAGGGGGGACTTTACCTAGAAGGGTCTTGTAGATGACATGGAGCCAGTGGGTTTGGCAACAGGTATGAAGCGAGGGCCAGCCAACGAGAGCGTACAGTTCGCAATGGTGGGTAGCATATGGGGCTTTGGTGACAAAACGGATTGCACTTAGAGAGAAGCATATAGAGATCTACAGCATACTATGGACATTTCTATTCTCTATATTTATTTTTGCAGAATGAAAGAAACACACGCACACACACATTTTATTTTAACTGCATTCCATAAAGTATTTTGGAAAATATGAAAATACAGAGTTCCAGCTAAACAATTGAATTGCCCCATTTATTTTTTAATTTTTTTATGATCTATGATTGTATTTATGCTTTACAGCTTTTTGTACAATACATGTGTGAATGACCCTGTCATTGTGAGATACTAGGTTCACATCGATGATGCCGTCCATTTGAAGAAGCCCCTCGTGGTAAGTATGGTGTTTGAGAAGCCACGCGCTGCAAATATGGGTAACCGCATACAGTATGTGGAGTGTCTGAAAGTGGGCGTGTCAACAGAAGTGGGAGGAACAACAGCGATAGGCATTACACCAGTGCTCTGTAATTGGTTAGGCGGTTTTAATTGAGTGTGTTGTTTTTAGTTTCTTAACACATTTTTATTGGTCGGTTCCCGACCGTGTGAAACAAGACTGGGAGAGCGACAAGGCACTCTATTCTTGATAGAGAATCATACTGTGCCATTTGAATGTTAACAAAATACACAAAAAACACCTCATGTATAGCGAAAATATGAAAATAAAAGTAATTTTGATGTCAGTTATTAGTCTACCAGTTTTTATTTATTACCAATAAAAATAACTACTCTTGAATAATTGGGTAGCAAACAGCCTACTGTTTTTTTACCAATAAATCTATGTTTGACTATTATAACTCATGGCATCTATTTGACTATTGTCAGATGATGACAAAAATGTGTATGGCTCAAAATAATTACTCTTATAGAATTGGGCAGCTTAAAATGAAGAGTATTCAAGGACCCTCATCAGCTTACTTACAAATACAAATGTGGCACTGATGAAGCAATCCTCATTGGCCTATGCTCAACTGCTATTTGTGGATTTTGGTTCAGCATTTAACATCTTGCAGCCACACATCCTCCACAGTGAAGGTGGAGGTATCACTCATTTCTGACCAACAGGACCCAGCAGGTCAGAGCGAACCTATCCTATTCACACTGATAGCTATATTGTCCAGATTTCTGATGATACTGCCATTATGGGTCTAATGTAAAGATACCGACTACTGTGTATAGGTCAGAGAAACAGAGGCTTGTAAGAGATACAGAGGTGCATCCTAAATGTCAAGCACACTGAGGAAATGGTTTTCAACACACACATTTTCTATGGGGTGCACACACTACTGTACAGAGGTCTATGTGAGCTAAACAGACAACTCGGGCTGGAGTAGATAGTAAATCACAGTGTTATCAGGAAAGAACCACACACCATCACACCTCCTCCTCTATGCTTCAAGGTGGGAACCACACATTGCGGAGATCATCTGTTCACCTACTCTGTGTCTCACAAAGACACAGCGGTTGGAACCAAAACTCTCAAATTTTGACTTATCAGACCAAAGGACAGATTCCCCCCGGTCTAATGTCCATTGTTCGTGTTGCCCAAGCAAGTCTCTTCTTATTGGTCTCCTTTAGAAGTGGTTTCTTTGCTGCATTTAAACCATTTAGGCCTGATTCACGCAGTCTCCTCTGAACAGGTGATTGTGAGATTTGTCTGTTACTTAAACTCTGAAGCATTTATTTGGGCTTCACCATTTATTTGTGAAGTTGTCCTCTGCTGCAGAGGTAACTGTGGGTCTTCCTTTCCTGTGGTTGTCCTCATGAGAGACAGTTTCGTCATAGCGCTTGATGGTTTTTGCAACTGCAATTGAAGAAACTTTCAAAGTTCTTGAAATGTTCCGTATGTAATACCAGTCGTAATGGTTCCTAAGAAGGGAGGCAAGCTGAGGTTCTGCGTGTACTACAGGCAGATGAATGAGGTAACCAGGAAGGACTCATACCCCATATCGATTAGTCACTGGACCTGGTTAGGTGGTTCTCCTCACTGGACCTCCGCAGTGGCTATTGACAGGTGCCCCTCTCCCCAGAAGCCAAAACTGCATTCTCCACTAACAGAGGACACTGGCAGTTCAAGGTCCTGTGCTTCGGCCTGTGCAATACTCCAGTTACATTTGAATGTTTGATAGACAGGGTGGTGGATGGCAGCCCCCGACAGGAGTGTCTGGTATACCTCGACGACATCCTGGCCCATGGCAGCTCCATCCGGCCAGCCCTGGGGACGCAACGGTATGTGCTGGAGAGAGGTGGCTGTCGCAGGCCTGAAGCTCCACCCCGAGAAGTGCCACTTTATGAGGAGAGAGGTGTCCTTCTTGGCCCACCAATTTGGGAAGAAGGGTATCAGCAGCATGGAGGACAAAGTGGGAGCTGTCCGAGACTGGCCCACCCCCAACGACCAGCATCAGCTGAAGAGCTTCCTGAGCCTGGCCTCGTACTACAGGAGGTTTGTATGGGGCTTCCCAAGCGTTGCTGCTCCCCTGAACCGCATGCTGCCAAAAGACAAGGCATTTAACAGCCTCAAACGTGCACTGATCAAGGTCCCTGTGCTTGCCCCCCCTGACCTCACCTTGCCCTTTATCCTGGACACAGACATGAGCAATGTGGGCATGGGTGGGGTGCTGGCCCAGCTGGGGCCAGAGAGGGAGACAGTGGTGGCATACTTTAGCAAGACATTAAACAAACATGAGCACCCCTACTGTGTCACCCGGCGGGAGCTCCTGGCTGCTGTGGCTTCCATCAAACACTTCAAGTACTACCTGGGTGGCCTGCCCTTTATTGTAAGGACTGACCACTCTGCTCTCCAGTGGCTCATGTCTTTCAAAGAGCCAGAGGGGCAGGTTGCACGCTGGTTGGAGGAGCTTCAGCCGTACGACTTCACGGGGCAGAGGCACGCCACTCCAACGCCATGTCCCGTTGAACTTGTACTGCAGTCGGGTGGGAGTGGATGTAATGGAAACCGCTGGGTGCTCACGGCCATGGACTACTTCACAAAATGGCCTGTGGCCTATACTCTGCCTGACCAGGAGAAAGAGACCATTGTCAACACCCTGACAGCAGAGATGTTGGAGTTGCGGAGTCCATCCACAGCGACCAAGGCAAAAACTTTGAGTCCCATGTGTTCACCATGTGTGAGAGGCTGGGTATGCACAAGTGATGGCCTTGTGGAGCGCTTCAACAAAACGCTGGGACAGCAGCTGGCCATCGTCTCTGCCAAACATCAGCATGACTGGGACAAGCATGTGCCCATGGTCCTCATGGCATGCCGCTTCACTGTCCAAGACTCCACCTGCACGCCTGCCCTCTTCATGCTGGGGAGAGATCCGCACCCCTCCAGAGATGGCATTTGGTCGGTCCCTGTATAGTCCTCCTGTTCCCCCGGGGCCGGAGACTCCAGGACTGCCTGGAGACAGCCCACACATTTGCCAGAGAGCAGCTGATGAATGCAGGTGTGAGGCAGAAGAGGAACTATGACGTGCATACTCGGGGAAGGGACTTTGTGTCTGGGGAGCTGGTCTGGGTCTACAGCCCCCTGAGAAAGGCAGATGGCCCAAGTTGGACAACCACTGAGTGGGGCCCTGCAGCATTCTGGAGAGGGTAGGGGAGGTTGTGTAGTGGGTGCAGCTGTCTCCCAGGGGGAGAAAGGTGGCACAGTCCTGGGACAGGTTAGCCCAATACAGAGGGGCCTCTTCTCCCCAAACCCCAGGGACCCACACAATTCCCCTCTCTGGCAATGACATTCCCCAGGCACCCACACCCAGGCGCTGCATACAAGGCTCCAGACAGCCCACTCACCCAGTCTCCCTCCCTGTGTCACCACGTGGTTCCCCGGAGCCACGGACTGTATTCCCCGTTCCCTCATCCTTGTCCCCCATTTCCCTGCCTTCATTCCCTGGGCCTCAGATGGGCAGCCCCCTGCCATGGACTGAGCCCCGTTTCACATCTGGACTAGAGGTCGACCGATTAATCGGAATGGCCGATTAATTGGGGCCGATTTCAAGTTTTCATAACAATCGGTAATCAGCCTTTTTGAACACCGATCACGGCCAATTACATTATGTGAGTGCAGCTGTTATGCCAGTGCAGCAAGGAGCCAAGGTAAGGTGCTAGCTAGCATAAAACGCATCTTTTAAAAACAATCAATCTTAACATAATCACTAGTTAACTACACATGGTTGATGATATTACTAGTTTATCTAGCTTGTCATGCGTTGCATATAATCGAGGCGGTGCCTGTTAATTTATCATTGAATCATAGCCTACTTCACCAAACGGTTATTTAACAAGCGCATTCGCGAAAAAAGCACTGTCGTTGCACCAATGTGTATTTATCCATAAACATCAACGCCTTTCTTAAAATTGATACACAAGTATATATATTTTTAAACCTGCATATTTAGTTAATAATCCCTGCTAACATGCATTTCTTTTAACTAGGGAAATTGTGTGACTTCTCTTGCGTTCTGTGCAAGAGTCAGGCTATATGCAGCAGTTTGGGCCACCTGGCTCCTTGCGAATTGTGTGAAGACCAACTTCGCCAAAAGGGGATGACTTATCAAAAGCGCATTTGCGAAAAAAGCACAATCGTTGCACGAATGTACCTAACCATAAACACCAATGCCTTTCTTTAAATGAATACACAGAGGTATGTTATTTTTAAACCTGCATATTTAGCTGAAAGAAATCCAGGTTAGCAGGCAATATTAAACTAGGGAAATTGTGTCACTTCTCTTGCATTCATTACACACAGAGTCAGGGTATATGCAACAGTTGAACATTGAAGGTTGTGAATATTTAGACTTATGGATGACACGCGTTAGATAAAATACGGAACAGTTCCGGATTTCACTGATAGTTTCCAGATTTGACCATATTAATTACATAAGGCTCGTATTTCTGTTTGTTCTTATGTTATAATTCATTTTATGATTTGTTATTTGATAAAGCAGTCTGACTGAGCGGTGGTAGGCAGCAACAGGCTCGTAAGCGTTCATTCAAACAGCACTTTTGTGCATTTGCCAGCAGCTCTTCCCTGTGCTTCAAGCATTGAGCTGTTTATGACTTCAAGCCTATCAACTCCCGAGTTAGGCTGGTGTAACCGATGTGAAATGGCTAGCTAGTTCGCGGGGTGCGTGCTAATAGCGTTTCAATCGGTGACGTAACTCGCTCTGAGACCTTGAAGTAGTTGTTCCCCTTGCAGAGGGCTTTTGTGGAGCGATGGGTAACGATGCTTCGAGGGTGGCTGTTGTCAATGTGTTCCTGGTTCGAGCCCAGGTAGGTACGGAAGCTATACTGTTACACTGGCAATACTAAAGTGCCTATAATAACATCCAATAGTCAAAGGTGTATGAAATACAAATGGTATAGAGAGAAATAGTCCTATAATTCCTATAATAATTACAACCTAAAACTTCTTACCTGGGAATATTAAAGACTCATGTTAAAAGAAACCACCAGCTTTCATATGTTCTCATGTTCTGAGCAAGGAACTTAAACGTTAGCTTTTTGGCACATGTTGCACTTTTACCTTCTTCTCCAACACTTTGTTTTTGCATTATTTAAACCAAATTGAACATGTTTCATTATTTATTTGAGGCTAAATTGATTTTATTGATGTATTATTGATGTATTGTTGTAATTGTCATTATTACAAATAAATAAATAAAACAAATCGGCCGATTAATCGGTATCGGCTATTTTTGGTCCTCCAATAATCGGTATTGGTATCGGCGTTGAAAAATCATAATCGGTCGACCTCTAATCTGGACACTGCGACCATCACGGCCACACAGGCGAAGGAGACCTCCGGATTGCTTCAGGGATTTAGTTTGTTCCCTTGGGGACGAGAGACTTTGTGGTGGGTGGGCAATGTAGCGACCCGCACAGACAGCTGTTTGTTATGTGTTATGCTGTTCACTGGTTGTGTTGTACTTACCAGTACCCAGTGTTCGCGGGGTCTGACATGCCAGTCAACCTGCCAGCTGCGAACCACGGAAACGCCTGGAATGTTCTTGTGCCAGGCATCCTGGTTGGTTGGTGGAGCGGCGTGGGGGGAGGTAGGTGGTTTGCATCGCAAGTCTAAAGCCATGTTTAGCCATTGTTCTCTCTCTTACCTCTGGTCTTAAAAAGAGATGGTCAGTTGTTTCATACGGGTATCCTTGATTTATTTGGCGTGGGCTGCGGCCAAACAGTAGCCTGTGTTCAGTTGGGTTAATAAACTGGGAATTTGTAAACTCATACCTCTGTCTGGACAATTGTTCCTTTATGATCTAGCCAGGTCATTACATTATGTACAGTAAGTTCATTGGAACAGGGACAAGTTTTTGTTGTTTCGGCACTATATTACATCATTTTGAATTTGTAATGAAACAATTTTATTTGTATTTTATTTCACCTTTATTTAACTAGGCAAGTCAGTTAAGAACACATTCTTATTTACAATGACGGCCTACCCCGGCAAAACCCAGATGACGCTGGGCCAATTGTGTGCCGCCCCATGAGACTCGGCAGGATGTGATACAGATGTGATACAGCAGTGATGCCTCTTGAACTGAGATGCAGTGCCTTAGACCGCTGCACCATTCTGGAGACATTACACACACACATATATATATATATATATTAAACAATTCTGAACATTAGCCATGTGTGTTCTGTAGTTTCGACCCAATGATTCGTCTGACAAACAAATAAATGTGCGTCCCTCTGCCCAGGCATGGATCAAAGCTAGCGAGAGTATTTTTATAATTATTTTATTAACACAAGCAAAAAGATTGTGATGAAGAAGCCACATTTGCCTCAGGATCCATCCCAGTTGGTATTTTGTGGAACCATGCGTTTTTTTCAGTGCAGCCCATTGTCCAGCCCTTTGTCCACTGATCTCTATGGATGTTTGTCAGGCATGGTTGTATACTCTGCAAAAACACATTAACGTTTTTAGTACACAATTATCGATTTTATTACACAGTATGGCTACACATTGATAGGCTATAGGTTACAGTATCTTTTTCAGAGATGTTACAATCTGCTGGATTGACAGCTCCTTCGAAACAAACATCTCACATTTGGAGAGATTTAATGCCAAACCTGAGATTTTGGAGAATTGCTTCACGATATCCAAAGCTAATCTAGCTTGTTACACATTTTTTTAAGTGAGGTGTCATCCACCATGCCTTCAAATGGAATTTTATGAAATAATGAGCATAACATTTGAGATAATAACAAAAAATAAATAAAAAGGTGAAATTGGACAACCTTGTCGTATTTCTTTGTAAATGTTAAACCTTGAGGATGTTCCATGACAGAGTTTGATACAGCTATTGCCACCATTATACAGAGTTCTAATAGCATCAACAAAAATACGACCAGATTTCCAATGCTTAAGACAATCAACGATAAAATTGTGACTTATCAAATTCTTTCTGAAAATCCAAAAATAGGATAACAGGGAAGTCATTCAATGGATCACAATACTCAACCAAGTCTAACACCAGCCTCAGATGATTAGATATATGGCACCCTTTCATAAACCCTGATTGACATTCAATCAGATCATTCAAACAAGACTTTAACCTTTTTGCAAAGACTAAGGCTATAATTTTGTAGTCATTATTTAGGAGTGTGATTGGACTCCAATTATCAATATTTAAGAGATCCTTGTGTGGTTTAGGTATAAGAGTAATAACCCCTTGCTTCAGAGGCAGGTAGTTGTCCCTTCTTTATAGCCTCCTTAAAGGTTTCAAGTAAAAATTGTGCTATTTCTTCAGAGAAGGTTTTGTAAAATTCAGAGATTAATCCATCACAACCTGGAGATGTATTATTTTTTAACTGAGCAACCCCGTACTGTATGTCCATAATGGATAAAAATTGACAAGACCGATTGAATTCTTCACTAACCGAATAAACATTCTCTAGAGAATCAAGGACATCCTTAGTCACTAAAGTTGTTATCTAAGGAGTAAAGATTCTCATAAAACTTAGTGGTAAAGTCTGATAACAACTCTCCATCCTCAGTGGTAACCCCATGAATCTGTGTCGAGTTCCCCTCTTTTGCAAATTAAAAATGTATCTGTTCTTTTCGCCTTTTCAAGCCATTGTTTTCTGGATCTTATGAAAGTTCCTCTAGCCTTTTCCTCATACAATGTATCTAGTTGATTCTGTAAATCATTCAATTTAGCTTTCTCATTAACATCAAGATGCTCAATCTCTGTGATATCCGCAATTGTCTTAAGAGTTCAGCTACCTCACATCTCCTTCTTAAAGCAAGCTGTTTTCCATAAGTAATACAGGCTGAGCGGATTTTAAAATTCAGCAGTTCCCAATATTTCCCAAATTCTGGATTAGATGTAGCTAAACTCCAGTAAATAGAAATTAGATTCTTAATCACATTTTTAAATATGCAATAACAATGAGTTATTTAATTTCCAATAACCACCAGAGTATTTCTTACCATCATTACTGCACATTTAGTCAACCATATGACTTTATGATGCATCAGGACTGCAGAAAGTATTTGTGCTCAAGACTAGAGGTTATCACCCACAAATCAATTCTTGATTGTAAAGAGCGATCTCTATTACTCCATGTGTATTGGTTCTCTCCGGGGTTTTCAACTCTCCATGTGTCAATTAAGTCCAGGCTTTGGCAGAAATTCACCAACTTGTTCACACCAATGTTAGTCCTATGTGGCAATCTATCAATCCCATTAGAATAAGCCATATTAAAATCTCCACCAACTATAATCTAACTGGATGGATATTTTCTCAGACTTATGAATTTCCTCTAGAAGTAAGTTATTTGGAGGACTAGAACAGTATCCAAACACATTACACAACACATTATCTGTCCATGTGGTTGATGACCGCTACTAGCCAATGCCCATTGGAGTCCATTTGAGTAAACAGAAATTGCCCTTTGAAATTGTGTGCTAAAATTGCAACCCCAGCTGAATGATATGGTCCCGTGGGCCAAAGAAATGACATTGCCCCACTGATTTTTCCAATAATTATAGTCCTCTTTGCATGAATGTGTTTCTTGAAAGAATACAAGATCTGCGTTGCAGGTTCCGTATCCCCCTGGCATTGATTGACAAACTTCAAGTCTATATCTATAGAATAGAAAGAAAAATCCTGTGCAATCTCAACGGTACCCTCTATAAAAAGTTGCTTTATATATGCATTAACAGAAGTCTTAACTGGTAAACAGTAACACCATAATTCAAAACTAGAACGCTCAGTTTGCAGTGGGGAAGGAGCTACCTTATAAACCTACTGACAGAACAAATCACCCAGGTCGTATTTATTTTCCGTTGGCGAAAAAGGCTCTGATTTCCCTGTGGTATCCGCTCTTTCCTTGATTCCGGACCTGTTGTACAAGAGGCCACAACTTTGCCTTTGCTGCCTTGTCTGCTGCAGTCAGGTCCTCAACGAATCTACATTTGTATCTCTTTCAGAAAGGGGCTTTCCTTTGCTTTCTTCCAAACTGCATCTCTCGCTGTGCGAAAAGCAAACTGGATGATGCAAATTAATTACTTAAAAATCATACAATTTGATTTCTGGATTTTTGTTTTAGATTCTGTCTCTCACAAATACAGACCTCTACATGCTTTGTAAGTAGGAAAACCTGCAAAATCGGCAGTGTATCAAATACTTGTTCTCCCCACTGTATATATAAATTGACTCTTTCCATCCACCAGATGGGATTGTTTTGCGAAAAGTACCTACATTTCCAAACCCCCATCTGTTTGATGAATACATTAAAGCAATAATAGTCACTATACTTTCCAAACCACAAAATATGAATTACAATGTTTTCTAAAAAGGAATGTATAAACTGTTACGGAGGCAGCAGAGGAAGGACCAGAGTACACAACATTTGAGACAAATAAGCGTCTTGTGCATATGGAAAATGTCTGGAATATTTTATTTCAGCTCATGAAACATGAAACCAACACTTTACATGTTGCATTTATATTTTTGTTCAGTATATGTATATACGTCCATGTGAAAATATGGTGCAAACTGAGACATCACCGCTCAAGTTGGTTATCTAATGTTTTGAAAATAGCTGGCTGGCCATCTGTCCAGTACATAACATGCACATATCTAATGTTATCTTAAGGCTACCTCTGCAGTTTATTTTGTCATTGCTAGGATGTACATTTATCCTACTTATTTCCTGACATTGTCCATGTTCAGATTCTCATTAATTCTCCCTTCCTCCTCCAATGAATTCCATGTTACCCACTTCGTCACCAGACAAAAGCAACAAACTATTAGAAGCGGTGCTAATTTCATTCATCAACGTTTAAAAAAAGGGTAGTAGACATTCACAGTAGACATTTCCCTGATCATAGTCTAGCTCAAAACTAATGAGACTGTTTCAGCATGTAAAAAGTAACAGTACAAAACATACATTTTTAGCAAAAATAAAAGTGAGTTGACTGAATAGATACTTAATAAACGTTTCGAACCAATACATACTATAGACCTGCTAAATTACTCACATCCATCATAAAAAATATTAGAAACAGAATAAACTAAAATAATTCTGTATTTATTTAAGATGTAACAATTGTTCATGAAGCAAACATTGTATGACTTGGTGAAGGTATGGTAGAAAGAAGCTGTCCATTTTCCTCCCCCTCCATCCCTGGTGCTCGTTCAACATAGCATGTGGAGATTCCTGTGATCACCAACAGTCATAAACATGTCATTCTGAACAGCAATGTCTTCCTAACAAGAATTTAGACCAGTTGACAATTCAACAGAATTCAGTCTTGTTCATGATCGGTACAACATGAGACAAATAGCAAGCCATAGTATATCAGACTGTATACCACGGGTATGTGTCAATCTTACTTGTTTACGGTTGTAATTACGTTGGTAACCAGTTTTTAATAGCAATAAGGCACCTTGGGGGTTTGTGGAATATGGCCAATATACCACGGCTAAGGGCCGTATCCAGGCACTCTGCATTGCAACGTGCATAAGAACAGCCCTAAGCCGTGGTATTTTGTCCATATACCACAAACCTCCGAGGCACCTAATTGCTTAAATATAAAGATACATGCGCATGTGAGGTTTCAAATAATAATGTTACTACTACTAGCTTGCTCTCTCCCTGCTTTTCCTGACCATGTTTATCTGATATAGCTAGTTGTTATTGTTCTTCCTTGCTCATCCAAAGCAGGCTTTTTTCCTCCTCGTTAGTCTTCAGATGCTTGAATACATGATCATCATGTTGTGGCTGTAATATGGACATAGCATTAGAACTAGATACTCTTAGAAAAAAGGGTTCTTCAGCTGTCCCCATAGTATAACCCTTTTTAGTTCCTGGTAGAACCCTCTGTGAAAATGGTTGAACATGGAACCCAAAAGGGTTCTACCTGGAACCAACAAGGGTTCTTCAAAAAGTTATCCTATAGGGACTAGAGGTCGACCGATTATGATTTTTCAAAGCCGATACCGATACCGATTATTGGAGGACAAAAAAGCCGATACCGATTAATCAGATGATTTTTCACATTTACTTGTAATAATGACAATTACAACAATACTGAATGAACACTTATTTTAACTTAATATAATACATCAATAAAATCAATTTAGCCTCAAATAAATAATGAAACATGTTCAATTTGGTTTAAATAATGCAAAAACAAAGTGTTGGAGAAGAAAGTAAAAGATCAATATGTGCCATGTAAGAAAGCTAACGTTTAAGTTCCTTGCTCAGAACATGAGAACATATGAAAGCTGGTGGTTCCTTTTAACATGAGTCTTCAATATTCCCAGGTAATACGTTTTAGGTTGTAGTTATTATAATAATTATAGGACTAATTCTCTCTATACCATTTGTATTTCATATACCTTTGACTATTGGATGTTCTTATAGGCAATTTAGTATTGCCAGTGTAACAGTATAGCTTCCGTACCTCTCCTCGCTCCTACCTGGGCTCGAACCAGGAACACAACGACAACAGCCACCCTCGAAGCAGCGTTACCCATGCAGAGCAAGGGGAACAACTACTCCAAGTCTCAGAGCAAGTGAAGTTTGGAACGTTATTAGCGCGCACCCCGCTAACTAGCTAGCCATTTCACATCACATCGTTACACCAGCCTAATCTCGGGAGTTGATAGGCTTGAAGTCATAAACAGCAGAGCTGCTGTCAAAACGCACGAAAGTGCTGTTTGAATGAATGCTTACGAGCCTGCTGGTGCCTACCATCACTCAGTCAGACTGCTCTATCAAATCATAGACTTAATTATAACATAATAACACACAGAACTGCGAGCATTAGGTCATTAATATGGTCGAATCTGGAAACTATCATCTCGAAAACAAGACGTTTATTCTTTCAGTGAACCACGGAACCGTTCCGTATGTCACGGTTGTCATATGGAGGAGACCAAGGCGCAGCGTTGTATGCGTACATACTTCTTTAATAAAGAAAGAACACTGAACAAAACTAACCGTGACGCAAATATGGCTAGTGCAGACAGGCAACTACACATAGAATAAGAACCCACAAACTACCTAAAGATTATGGCTACCTAAATACGACGATAAACAGATTGCCTCTGATTGAGAACCAATCTAGGCAACCATAGACATATAAACACCTAGTCTACCAATACCCAAGACATATAAAAAACCCTAGACAATACAAAAACTAAACAAACCACCGTCACACCCTGGCCTAACCAAAATAATACAGAAAACAAAGATAACTAAGGTCAGGGCGTGACACCATATTTTATCTAACGGGTGGCATCCATCAGTCTAAATATTCCTGTTACATTGCACAATCTTCAATATTATCATTAATCACGTACAATTCTGTCAAATTAGTTCGAAATGAGCCAGGCGGCCCAAACTGTTGCATATACCCTGACTCTGCATGCAATGAATGCAAGAGAAGTGACACAATTTCACCTGGTTAATATTGCCTGCTAACCTGGATTTCTTTTAGCTAAATATGCAGGTTTAAAAATATAAACTTCTGTGTATTGATTTTAAGAAAGGCATTGGTGATTATGGTTAGGTACACATTGGAGCAACGACAGTCATTTTTCGCTAATGCGCACTGCATCGATTATATGCAACACAGAACACGCTAGATAAACTAGTAATATCATCAACTACGTGTAGTTATAACTAGTGATTATGATTGATTAAGTTTAATGCTAGCTAGCAACTTACCTTGGCTTCTTACTGCATTCGCGTAACAGGCGGGCTCCTCGTGAGGCAGGTGGTTAGAGCGTTGGACTAGTTAACCGTAAGGTTGCAAGATTGAATCCCTGAGCTGACAAGGTAAAAATCTGTCGTTATGCCCCTGAACAAGGCAGTTAACCCACCGTTCCTAGGCCATCATTGAAAATAAGAATGTTAACTGACTTGCCTAGTTAAATAAAGATTAAATGAAGGTGTAAAAAAAATAATTTAAAAATTGGCAAAATCGGTGTCCAAAATTCCGATTGTTATGAAAACTTGAAATCGGCCCTAATTAATCGGCCATTCCGATTAATTGGTCGACCTCTAATAGGGACTGCTGAATAACTGTTGAAGTTCTAGATATCACATTTTTTTCTTGTGCAATGACACAATTTCATGCATCTGAAAGCACAATATTCAAAAGTTGTAATCACCTTGTAAATGCAGCTGTAATGAACTCGTGTAAAATTTCCCTTAAAACAAGCGTTCAAATCAACACGATTTGAAACTCTTGACCTTCCATATAAAAATGCACATAACAAGCGATCAAAGCACCTGTAAACGAACTGGACAGGTGAACAAAAATCGATAGTGTAAAAAAATTACATTTGACACTTGTTAAAAGCAAGTGAAAAATGATAATTACAAGTGTTCCGGGTAAACTCTTGGCCTTCCATACCTCACAGCAGGTGGCGGCATTGCACAAAGAAATTGTGCGAACGCATGATACCAACGAAGAAGCTGTGGGCATAACGAAGCGGCAAATATCAAACCTGTGGACAGGTGATTGGTAGTAAAAAATAGAAGACGTTTTGGGCACATCGACGAGGGGAAGGATTTTAGCCAGATGTTAGCAAACTCGGCACTAAAGTCGCTAAAGTCGCAACGATGTCCCAAGGGACAGTTTCGGCACGTTTGTCAATCAACCCCACAAGTGGCAACTCGTGAGTGACGTAATTCGCTGTCTAGAAAAGGGTAACTTTAGCTAGCTAACGTATTAGTGTTGTTTGCTTGCTTAGTTAGCTGCAGTACAGTAGATGAGCTGACGTTAACCGTTGTTCTTGACCTGTCTTGTCAAATAAGTAACTAACGTTAGCTAGCTTTTCTACACCTAGCTAACAAGTTCTCAACAGCTAAAACATTTAAAACTAGCTAGTTATTTAGCTAGTAAGCTATGTAACGTTATCCAGCTAATATAACGATGTTAGTAAACGCTAGTTAGCTATAAAACTGCCAACTAACCTTAACTGGTTTAGCACTAAACACATTTCGCTAGCTAGTCTACAGCCTTAACAGGCGCTAATTTATTCCTACAGTCAGGCTAACCACAACGATGTCTCGGAGGCGGCTTGACAACCGCAATGCACCTACTGGGTTCCTTGGAGAAATTCAAACCCTTATCAATACGGAACCGATGGACAGTATGTATGAAATCACCGGCGAGTTGGGCAGGTGAGCCAATGCTAACGTTACGATTTTCCCCCTTTAAAGCTTTCTAATTCCTTCATTATCTTCTCACATTTTGACCTTCTGACTCCAATGCATCACTGGTCTCTTGGATTATAGTGCGATACATCACAATATACTACTGACTAACTAACGCGTCAAATGTGATTAGAAATAACGTTATCCTTAAAATTAGCTATAACATGGCACCTCTCAAGTGTGGTTAGCTATAGTAGTTGACTAACAGTTAAGACTTTAACTACATTGATGCTTGAACTTTGTTTACCAACTGTAAATGCCTACCTACAATATAGCTAGCAAGGCTACCTCTAAGATTGTGTATCAGATAGTTTTGGTGTACCTAGAGTTTTTATTGTTGGATAGGCTAAATGTAAGAAATTGCACCAAATAGGCAGGTCTACAAATATATTTATGGAAAGGCATTTCTCACAAGATCATTTCGTTTTATGAAATTTCATGAAAATGCATACATGGTGGAATATTTTTTGTTCCGTTTTCATACGATTACCTCATTGTCCTTTTGTAAGCGATGTGGCTATAAGTGCTCTACATGAGCCAAACCTAACATTTGTTGCCTTTCATAAAGGATCCATTAGGGTATGTCACATCGCCGGTGTCCCCAACCTTGCTAGTGCAATTCAGGAGGAAGGAAGCAAGGGCATGTGAAAACCAGACTTGAATTCAGCCACAGAAGAAATGAGGAAATCAACTATGTCTGGCAACTTCCAGTTTGTGTTTTTTCTTTCTTGGTGGTGTTGGCAAAGTTTGAAGGGGAAACGTTGGCTACATTAAGAATTTGTGCCCAAACAAAGATCTGTTATCATGGTTGAATTACCAGCCGCAGGACCCCCCTTGTCTTTGTTAGTCAGCCTCGCTCAGATATATTAAAAACGTCAAACGTTTCTCTCCACCCTGTGGCAAAAGGTGTAGAATTGCAGGAAATTAGCTGTAAAACAGTTGCTCATTTTCCACTACCACATGGCGAAATGAGTAGAATTGAATGAAATTTGTTATGAAATTGTTAAATGTTCTCTCCGCCCAATGGATAATGTGTAAAATTCAGAACTTGCTTTATAACTGCAACATTTCCTCTCCGCTGTCAACAGTAGGGCCACTAAAACTTTGGTCAAGAGCGTCTGCTAAATGACCTACATTTACATACAGTACCAGTCAAAAGTTTGGACACACTCACTCATTCCAGGGGTTTTCTTTATTTGTACTTTTTGTATATTTTAGAATAATTGTGAAGACATCAAAACTAACACATATAATCATGTAATAACCAAAAAAGTGTTAAACAAATCAAAATATATTATATATGAAATTATTCAAAGTAGCCACCCATTTCCTTGATTGCCAAGAGTGTGCAAAGCTTTCTCTCAACCAGCTTTGTGCGTTAGTCACCTGGAATGCGTTTCAATTAACAGGTGTGCCTTGGTAAAAGTTCATTTGTGAAAAATGATTTCCGTAATGTATTTGAGTCAATCAGTTGTGTTGTGACAAGGTAGGGGTGGTATACAGCAGATAGCCCTATTTGGTAAAAGCCCAAGTCCATATTATGGCAAGAATACTTCAAATAAGCAAAGAGAAATGACAGCCCATCATTACTTTAAGACATGACGGTCAATCAATCCATAATATTTCAAGAACTTAAAGTTCAAGTGCTGTTGCAAAAACCATCAAGCGCTATGATGGAACTGGCTCTCATGAGGACCGCCAAAGGAAAGGAAGACCCAGATTTACCTCTGCTGCGGAGGATAAGTTCATTACATTTACCAGCCTCAGAAATTGCAGCCCAAGTAAATGTTTCAGTTCAACTAAAAGACACATCTCAACATCAACTTTTCAGAGGACACTGCGTGAATCAGGCCTTCATGGTCAAATTGTTGTAAAGGAACCACTAAACGACACCAATACGAAGAGACTTGCTTTGTCGAAGAAACACAAGCAATGGACATTAGACTGAGGAAAATCTGTTCTTTGGTCTGATGAGTCAAAATCTGAGATTATTGGTTCTAACTGCTGTATCTTTGTGAGACGCATAGTAAATAAACGGATGATCTCCGCATGTGTAGTTCCCTCCATGAAGTATGGCGGTGGTGATGTGATGGTGTGGGGCTGCATTGCTGGTGAAGTTGTTGGTGATTTATTTAGAATTCAAGGTACACTTAACAAGCATAGCTACCACAGCATTTTGCAGTGATACGCCATTTGTTTTTCAGCAGGACAATGACCTAACATCTCCAGGCTGTGCAAGGGCTATTTGACCAAGAAGGAGAGTAATGGAGGGCTGTATCAATGACCTGGCCTCCACAATCACCTAACCTCAACCTAATTGAGATGGTCTGGGATGAGTTGGATCGCAGAGTGAAGAAAAAGCACCCAATACGAGCTCAGTATATGTGGGAAGTCCTTCAAAACTGTTGGATTAGCATTCCAGGTGAAGCTGGTTGGGAGAATGCCACCTGTGTAAAGCTGTCATCAAGGCAAAGGGTGGCTATTTTGAGGGATCTAAAATATATTTGGATTTGTTTAACCCTTTTTGGTTACTACATGATTCCATTTGTTATTTAATAGTTTTTTATGTATTCTTTTATTCA
Organism: Oncorhynchus masou masou; assembly: GCF_036934945.1. Classification (NCBI taxonomy): domain Eukaryota; kingdom Metazoa; phylum Chordata; class Actinopteri; order Salmoniformes; family Salmonidae; genus Oncorhynchus; species Oncorhynchus masou. Next base: position 44,453,404 of record NC_088240.1, on the reverse strand, counting down.
ACAATGTAGAAAATAGTAAAAATAAAGAACCCTTGAATGAGTAGGTGTGTTTAAACTTTTGACTGGTACTGTATGAACTGATGTTCAAATGGTGACAATGTTGTCTCCTTCAGAGAAGACTAAAATGACCCAGATAGTGTGTGATTAAAAAAATTACTCAGCCCTCCCTCACTCTGTCCTTGGTGCCAGGGGGAAATTTGCAGTGGTGAAGCGGTGCATGGAGAAGGCTACGGGAAAGATGTTCGCCGCGAAGTTCCTGCGGAAGCGGAGGCAGGGCCGAGATTGCCGGGCCGAGGTGGTGCACGAGATGGCCGTGCTGGAGGCGGCCCGCAACAACCCTCGTGTGGTCAACCTGCAAGCTGCCTACGAGACAGACCACGACATAATCCTGCTGCTGGAATAGTGAGTTATTATTTAAAATGTAAAAAAAAAATGTTGCACTCAATGCTATCAGTTCAGTCGGTAACATTTGAAATGTTCATTGTTCCCACAACATCCACTTCACACCGCCATCAGCTTCCTCCACTACATCTGTCAGCACAACATCTGTACAGGACAGATGATAAACTGTTTAAATAGCCTATCATATACCTGAGACAGTATAATGTGTGATTGCTATGGATGCAAATTTAGACACATTTTGCGTCTGACTAACCCCCCCCCATTAACCGGGTCAACAAACGGTTATATTTTTTTACAAGACTAAAGGGATGTGACCAACAGAAAATACTATGCATGCATACCAGGAACTGACATTTTTTCATTAAGAGCTTAATGGAAACATGCAACAATAGCAAGCCTATCATTTTACAGTCAAAAGGCTATATCCTATAATTGAGCATGCAACCCCTGTAATGAAGCAGTTAATAAAACGCAGTTTTCAAATATTTGCCAAAATGTAATTTGCGGAAAAACACAGTTCTCAACAGCGCACCTAATGTGAGCAGTTCCATATATGACAGAGTTAAAAAATCTCTGTTAGAACCTAAAAGATGGGGAATCTAATACCAACAACTAGGATGGGTTGCTATGGCTAGGATGGTGCCTTAGGCTTCTGGACAGCAAAATAAAGTTAATATAAAAACCAATAAAACAGATTTTTTCTTAATTTAGCCTTTATTTAACTAATTCTTATTTATGACGGCCTACCAGAGAACAGTGGGTTAACTTCTTGCGTCGAGCAATCCCGGATCCGGGATCCTATTTATAGCCTCAAGCTCATTAGCATAACGCAACGTTAACTATTCATGAAAATCGCAAATGAAATGAAATAAATATATTTGCTCTCAAGCTTAGACTTTTGTTAGCAACACTGTCATCTCAGATTTTCAAAATATGCTTTTCAACCATAGCTAAACAAGCATTTGTGTAAGAGTATTGATAGCTAGCATAGCTATAAGCCTAGAATTCAGCCAGCAAAATTTTCACAAAAACAAGAAAACCATTCAAGTAAAATAATTTACCTTTGAAGAACTTCAGATGTTTTCAATGAGGAGACTCTCAGTTAGATAGCAAATGTTCAGTTTTTCAAAAAATATTATTTGTGTAGGACAAATCGCTCCGTTTTGTTCACGTTTGGCTACAAAAAATCCTGTATCCAGTTATAGCCTCAAGCTCATTAGCATAACGTAACGTTAACTATTCATAAAAATAGCAAATGAAATGAAATAAATATGCTAGCTCTCAAGCTTAGCCTTTTCTTAACACTGTCATCTCAGATTTTCAAAATATGCTTTTCAACCATAGCAAAACAAGCATTTGTGTAAGAGTATTGATAGCTAGCGTAGCATTTAGCATAGCATTTAGCGGGCAACATTTGCACAAAAACCAGAAAAGGATTCAAATAAAATCATTTACCTTTGAAGAACTTCGGATGTTTTCAATGAGGAGACTCTGTTACATAGCAAATGTTCAGTTTTTCCTGAAAGATTCTTTGTGTAGGAGAAATCGCTCCGTTTTGTACATCACGTTTGGGTACCAAAAAAAAAAAACGAAAATTCAGTCATCAAAACGGCGAACTGTTTTCCAAATTAACTCCATAATATCGACTGAAACACGGCAAACGCTGTTTAGAATCAATCCTCAAGGTGTTTTTCACCTATCTCTTCACTGATATATCGTTCGTGGATGTCTACTTTCTCCTCTGAATCGCTTGGAAAAAGACTTGCAGTTGAAGATGACGCACCAATTTTGACGGAGGACACCGGGCGGACACCTGGCAAATGTAGTCTCTTATGGTCAATCTTCCAATGATTATGCCTACAAATACGTCACAATGCTGCAGACACCTTGGGGAAACGATAGATCAGGCAGGCTCATTCCTTGCGCATTCACAGCCATATAAGGAGACAATGAAAAACAGAGCCTCAAAAATCCTGCTCATTTCCTGTTTGAAGTTTCATCTTGGTTTCGCCTGTAGCATCAGTTCTGGGGCACTCAGACAATATCTTTGCAGTTTTGGAAACGTCAGAGTGTTCTCTTTCCAAAGCTGTCAATTATATGCATAGTCGAGCATCTTTTTGTGACAAAATATTGCGCATAAAACAGGCAAAAAAAAATATCCAATAATGAAATAGCGCCCCCATAGATGTAAGAGGTTAACTGCCTTGTTCAGGGGAGGAACGACAGATTTTTACCTTGTCAGCTCGGGGATTCAAACCAGCAACCTTTCGGTTACTGGCCCAACGCTCTAACCACTAGGCTACCTGCCGCTAATGGCATGAGGATGTCTTTATAAAATTTCCTCCAGGTTTCTATGGTAGGATTTTGGCTAGGCTACTTTGAAGCAATGTAAGACATGGCTCATTATTTGAAGTAAAGTAAAACGTTCAGGTTTCAAACAATTATACTGCCTCAAGCTCACGTTGCAAAGTGGTGGGTGACGCACTGATAGGCTATAGTCAACAGTAGGCAGGCTATGGCCTCGAATGGGAATGTGAGGTGCTCTTGAGTTACGAGTTGAGATTGAGAAATAATTGTGGTCATCAAGAGTTTAATAGCGATTGCATTTAGAATGGTTATTTATTGGGCAATGACTAGGTTTATTAAAGCACGTTTCACCCGTACCAGCTTTTTCAGGAGGTGCTCTCGCACAGTCTGACAGGTGATAGGCTATTCCGCTCCTCAAACTAGGCTCTGTATGCTGTGCGAGTATAATACATAAGATGTATGACTGGGGCTGTGGCGGTCATGAAATTTTGTCAGCCTGTTATTGTCATGCAAAAGAATGCTGGTCTCACAGTAATTGACCGTTTATTAATGTAAACCTGTTTAGCATTTCCAGGCTTCTACCCATACAAGCTGCTGATGCACTCCTTTTGAACATCTCCATAAAAAAACAAGTAGAATAAATCAATTTAATGTACACCATCACAATCATCACAATCCATTAGTTATTTTAGTCAGTTCTAAAGCAACATGATAGGAAGCTCTTGTATTTCAGAAGAACAGAATATGAGTTGGCCTACTGTTGGCTTCTGTTATCTGGCTATGCTCCATGCCATAGGCTGTAGGCATGTTCATTTAGAAGACAAGATATGCTTAAGTCCCGTGCCATTATTTTATGTAATTTTATAGCAAGAGGCATATAATTGAACTTAGCTGAAGAAAATATAAATATGTTTTTCCCATTAGTGAGTGCGCGTATGAAGTGGCTGTATTGAGCGTAAAAGTTATCATTTGAAACAGGTCCTATATGCTAGATTGAGAGTTATTTGTAACTTTAGTTGTGAATGATACAAACCTTAGACTGTCTTCTAAATCAAATCAGCATGGTACAACTATAGGCTGTTGACGATTTGAGAAAGTAGCACAAAAAAAAGCTTGCACTCTGTTCCTTGCCTCAGGCTGCACAGCTGTTCTCTCATCAAGTTATCATATTTTCACTGATCAGACTATTCTCAATTGAGTCTTGTCTTTACTAATATGTAAAAAATAGTTTCGATTTAGAATAGCTCGTTATCACATGGGCAGGCGAAAAAATACATGTCATCTGCATGCACTCAAAAAGTGAATGGAGGCGGTGCTTTTCTGCCGATCCATTTTGTAGGTTACTTTTGTAGGCTACGTCTAGTAGAGGTTGACAGGGAGTGAAAAGTAATTCCTGTCCCATCTTGTCATGTTAATTATTTTCCTGTGCTGTTCCTGATCTTGCAACAGTTCTATAACCTCAGACCTTTCATGTCCCTTCCATATTTAAAGAATCACTGCCGTCCCGTGCTCATTTTTGCGCCAGAAATATGTAGGCTATTATTTGTTTTGGAAGTATTAAAAATAATTTCAGTAATTCAATATGCGACAGTGATATGTAGTTGTCTTACCTGCACTGACTGTAGGCCTAAGTCGATCTGGTTAAGACCGTATTCTAAATGACTTAAATGTAGATGATTAAGGTTGGAGGATGAAGACAGACCCCAGCAGGATGGTCTGCTCAGCACCTTCATAAAACTGTAGCCTACAGCTGAACACTGTATACCATATGAACATTTACAACACATTAACATTTACAACTTGAACATAAAACACAAAATTAACCTGAGCGTCAGTACTGCATAAGTCAATCTATTTATATATATCACTCTTCACCTCAGATGGCATGGTTTAGTTAAATACGCAAACAATTGGGTTTGAAGGTAAACTTGTTAGGAGTAGAGCTTCATGCCGCTTGTCCCGCTCTCTGAGAGGTAGGCCACACAAGCTCACAGAAAGGGACCGCCGAGTGCTGAAGCACCTGTCCTTGGTTGCAACGTCGGCACAAGAACTGCTTCGTGAAATGGGTTTCCATGGCCGAGCAGCCACACACAAGCTTAAGATCACCATACCAAGTGTCGGCTGGAGTGTTGCCACCATTGGACTCTGGAGCAGTGGAAACACGTTTTCTGGAGTGACAAATCACGCTTCACCACTTGGTAGTCCAACGGCTGGATCTGGGTTTGGCGGATGCCAGGAGAACGCTACCTGCCCCAATGCATAGTGCCATCTGTAAAGTTTAGTGGAAGAGGAATAATGGTCTGGGGCTGTTTTTCATGGTTCAAGCTAGACTTCTTAGTTTCAGTGAAGGGAAATGTTAATGCTAGAGCATACAATGACATTCCAGACAATTCTGTGCTTCCAACTTTATGGAAACAGTTCGTGGATGGCCCTTTCCTGTGCCCGACCTCACTAATACTCTTGTAACAATGTTCCAACATCTAATGGAAAGCCTTACCAAACGCGTGAAGGCTGTTATTGCAGTGAAGGGGGGGGGTCCAACTCCATATTAATGTCCATGATTTTTGGAATGATGTTCGATGACCTTGGTTCCTTGAGCTTGGTTCCTTCATTGTTAAAGACAACTCTATCATATTTAGCTAAAACATTGCTCTTTCCTTGGCTCTAATGTTAGTGATGGTCCTTGGCTGGAGCAAGATGTTGCAATTCCTCCATCAAAGGCTTCATCATTTATCCTTCTGACATAGGTTGGCATTTGAGGTAGCCTCATGACTGGCTACAACTGGAGCAAGGCGCAAGAGTGAGCTGAGGGGAGGGGGGAAATGACTGACTTTTCTTTTTTAAATTAAATGATATTAAGTCATCTATATTAGGCCTAGCCTACAGTTGGGGCTCCCGATACAGTGCCTGGTTCGATTCCAGGCTGTATCACAACCCATCATGATTGGGAGGCACATAGGGCGGCGCACAATTGGCCCAGCGTCATCCGTGTTAAGGTTTGGCCGGGGTAGACTGTAATTGTAAATAAGAATTTGTTCTTAACCTCTTACACTTATGGTGGCGCTATTTCATTTTTGGAAGAAAAACGTTCCCGTTTTAAACAAGATATTTTGTCACAAAAAGATGCTCGACTATGCATATAATTGCTACTGTTCGAAAGAAAACACTCTGACGTGTCCAGAAATACAAATATCTTCTCTGTGCGTGCCCTTTAACGTGAGCTTCAGGCAAAACCAAGATGACTTGGCATCCAGGAAATGACAAGGATTTTTGAGGCTCTGTCTTTCATGATCTCCTTATATGGCTGTGAACGCAAGAGGAATGAGTCTGCCCTTTCTGTCGTTTCCCCAAGGTGTCTGCAGCATTGTGACGTATTTGTAGGCAGATCGTTGGAAGATTGACCATAAGAGACCACATTTACCACGTGTCCGCCCGGTGTCCTGCGCCGAAATTGGTGCGCAAAAGTCACCTGCCAGTATTTTTCCATGGGGCACAGAGAGAGAAGCAAGCTTCCACGAACTGCATGTCAATGAAGAGATATGTGAAAAAACACCTTGAGGATTGATTCCAAACAACGTTTGCCATGTTTCGGTCGATATTATGTAGTTAATCCGGAAAAAGTTTCACGTTGTAGGTGACTGCATTTTCGGTTCGTTTCGGTAGCCAGGCGCAATGTAGAAAACGGAACGATTTCTCCTACACACAGACGCTTTCAGGAAACACTGCGCATTTGGTATGTGGCTGGGAGTCTCCTCATTGAAAACATCAGAAGCTCTTCAAAGGTAAATGATTTTATTTATTTGGTTATCTGGCTTTTGTGAAAATGTTGCGTGCTACATGCTACACAAAATGCTATGCTAGCTTTGCATACTCTTACACAAATTAGTCAATTTCTATGGTTCAAAAGCATATTTTGAAAATCTGAGATGACAGTGTTGTTAAGAAAAGGCTAAGCTTGAGAGCAAACGCATTATTTTAATTTTATTTGCGATTTTCAGAAATCGTTAACGTTGCGTTATGCTAATGAGCCTGAGGCTTAGTCACAATCCCGGATCCGGGATGGGGAGTTTCAAGAGGTTAACTGACTTAAATAAATGAACTGGTTTTATATAGAGAAATCTTTGGAGGTAGTTGAAAGTCTGTGTTGCCCAGCAACAGCCCCAAAACATCGCTGTTCTAGCGAAGATCTGCATGGAGGAATGGGCCAAAATACCAGCAACAGTGTGAAAACCTTGTGAAGACTTACAGAAAACGTTTGACCTCTGTCATTGCCAACAAAGTGTATATAACAAAGTATTGAGAAACTTTTGTTATTGACCAAATACTTATTTCCCACCATAATTTGAAAATAAATTAATTAAAAACCCTACAATATGATTTTTTTTCTTATTTTGTCTGTCATAGTTGAAGTGTACCTATGATGAAAATTACAGGCCTCGTCTTTTTAAGTGGGGGAACTTGCACAATTGGTGACTGACTAAATACTTTTTTGCCCCACTGTATAACTCTTAACTAGTCTTGTACTGCCGGTTCCTGTAGACTTTTGATCCTGTCCTGAATTTGACTCTAGAACTAATCTCCCATTCCTATCAGAATCCCATGGGACCCGTTTCAATGCAGTTAGCCCGGTTAGCCAATGTGCGGGAGCACTGGTTGTTTGGGCCAATTTAGGTAGTATGTACATGAATGTATAGTTAAAGTGACTATGCATTTATGATAAACAGAGAGTAGCAGCAGCGTAAACGGGGTTGGGGACACACACACACACAAAATGCAAATTGCCTGGGTAGCCATTTGATTACCTGTTCAGGAGTCTTGGTGTGATTTTTGATTGCATTTGCATTGATAACAGTGGTTAGAAGGACAATAGACCCCTGAGTACCAAGCCGTTAGGACCTGATGGCCAGTTGGGTACTACCAAAGCATGTCCAGAGTAGAGGTTGGCCGATTAAATTAGGGCGGATGTCAAGTTTTCATAACAATCGGTCTTCTGCATTTTGGACATCGATTATGGCCGATTACATTGCACTCCACAAGGCGACTGCGTGGCAGGCTGACTACCTTTTTTATGCAAGAGCCAAGGTTACATTTACATTTAAGTCATTTAGCAGACGCTCTTATCCAGAGCGACTTACAAATTGGTGAATTCACCTTCTGACATCCAGTGGAACAGCCACTTTACAATAGTGCATCTAAATCATTAAGGGGGGTGAGAAGGATTGCTTATCCTATCCTAGGTATTCCTTGAAGAGGTGGGGTTTCTGGTGTCTCCGGAAGGTGGTGATTGACTCCGCTGTCCTGGCATCGTGAGGGAGTTTGTTCCACCATTGGGGGGCCAGAGCAGCGAACAGTTTTGACTGGGCTGAGCGGGAACTGTACTTCCTCAGTGGTAGGGAGGCGAGCAGGCCAGAGGTGGATGAACGCAGTGCCCTTGTTTGGGTGTAGGGCCTGATCAGAGCCTGGAGGTACTGCGGTGCCGTTCCCCTCACAGCTCCGTAGGCAAGCACCATGGTCTTGTAGCGGATGCGAGCTTCAACTGGAAGCCAGTGGAGAGAGCGGAGGAGCGGGGTGACGTGAGAGAACTTGGGAAGGTTGAACACCAGACGGGCTGCGGCGTTCTGGATGAGTTGTAGGGGTTTAATGGCACAGGCAGGGAGCCCAGCCAACAGCGAGTTGCAGTAATCCAGACGGGAGATGACAAGTGCCTGGATTAGGACCTGCGCCGCTTCCTGTGTGAGGCAGGGTCGTACTCTGCGGATATTGTAGAGCATGAACCTACAGGAACGGGCCACCGCCATGATGTTGGTTGAGTTGCTAGCTAGCATTAAACTTATCTTATAAAAAACAATCTTAACATAATCACTAGTTAACTACACATGGTTGATATTACTAGTTTATCTAGCTTGTCCTGCTTGCATGTAATCGATGCGGTACCTGTTAATTTATCATCGAATCACAGCCTACTTCGCCAAACGGGTGATTTAACAAGCACATTCGCGAAAAAAGCACAGTCGTTACACCAATGTTTACCTAACCTTAAACATCAATGCCCTTCTTAAAATCAATACAAATGTATATATTTTTTTAAACCTGCATATTTAGTTAATATTGCCTGCTAACATGAATTTCTTTTAACTAGGGAAATTGTCACTTCTCTTGCGTTCTGTGCAAGCAGAATCAGGGTATATGCAGCAGTTTGGGCTTCCTAGCTCATAGCGAACTGTGTGAAGACCAGTGCTTCTTAACATAGACCGTAATTAATTTGCCAGAATTGTACATAATTATGACATAACGTTGAAGGTTGTGCAATGTAACCACAATATTTAGACTTAAGGATGCCACCCGTTAGATAAAATAAGGAACGGTTCCATATTTCACTGAAAGAATACTTTTTTTTCTCTCAATGATAGTTTCTGGATTTTATCATGTTAATGACCTAAGGCTCGTATTTCTGTGTTATATTATAATTAAGTCTATGATTTCATAGAGCAGTCCGACTGAGCGTTGGTAGGCAGCAGCAGGCTCGTAAGCATTCATTCAAACAGCACTTTCCTGCATTTGCCAGCAGCCCTTCGCTGTGCTTCAAGCATTGTGCTGTTTATGACTTCAAGCCTATCAACGCCCGAGATTAGGCTGGCAATACTATAGTGCCTATAAGAACATCCAATAATAGTCAAAGGTATATGAAATACAAATGTTATAGAGAGAAATAGTCCTATAACTACAACCTAAACCGTATTGCCTGTGAATATTGAAGACTCATGTTAAAAGGAACCACCAGCTTTCATATGTTCTGAGCAAGGAACTTAAACGTTAGCTTTTTTACATGGCAAATATTGCGCTTTTACTTCAATCTCCAACACTTTGTTTTTGCATTATTTAAGCCAAATTGAACATGTTTCATAATTTATTTGAGACTAAATAGATTTTATTGATGTATTAAGTTAAAATAAGTTCATTCAGTATTGTTGTCATTATTACATATATATATATATATATATATATATATATATATATATATTAATATAATATAATATAATATAAAAAAACTTGGCTGATTTAATAGACATTGGCTTTTTTTTGGTCCTCCAATAATCGGTATCGGCGTTGAAAAATCATAATCGGTCGACCTCTAGTCCAGAGTGCATAAAAGGAGAATACCGTGGCTCAACGGTCTTGTGGAATTTTACTGTAGTCATGACTCGTGACTGCTGGTGTGGCGCTAATACAGCCACCTAGGGTTGAGCGATATGACCATATTTTTTCATTTACACTCATTCAAATGTTTGAATACACCTACTCATTCCAGGGTTTAAAAAAAATATATATTTTTTTTTAAATGGACCATATCTACATTGTTTTTTGGGGGGGTTGTATCATTTGATTTACACAACATGCCTACCACCTTGAAGATGCAAAATATTTTTGGGTGAAACAAACAAGAGATAAGACACGCATGCTCAAGTTCTGTTTTTTTGTGTGTAACTATTCAACCCCCCCTACTTTGTAGAGCCACCTTTTGCAGCAATTATACCCCAAGACACTTGCAGCTGTGTCTCTATAAGCTTAGCACATCTAGCCTCTGGAATGTTTGCCCATTCTTCAAGGCAAAACTGCTCCAGCTCCTTCAAGTTGGATGGGTTCTGCTGGTGTACAGCAATATTTAATTCATACCACAGATTCTCAATTGGATTGATGTCTGGGCTTTGACTAGGCTATTCCAAGGCATTTAAATGTTGCCCCTGAAGCCACTCAAGTGTTGCTTTAGCAGTATGCTTCGTGTCATTGTCCTGCTGGAAGGTGAAACTCCATCCCAGTCTCAAATCTCTGGAAGACCGAAACCGGTTTCCCCTCAAGAATTCCCCTGTATTTAGCGCCATTCATCATCCATTCAATTCTGACTAGTTTCCCAGTTCCTGCCGATGGAAAAACATCCCCACAGCATGATGCTGCTACCACCATATTTCAATGTGGGGATGATTTTCTCGGGGTGATGAGAGGTGTTGGGTTTGCGCCATCCCCTGATGGCCAAAAAGCTCAATTTTAGTCTCATCTGACCAGAGTACCTTCTTCAATATGTTTTGGAAGTCTCTCACATGCCTTTAGGCAAACACCAAATGTGTTTGCTTAATAAATTAAAAATAAGCAATGGCTTTTTTTTGGCCATTCTTCTGTAAAGCCCAGCTCTGTGGAGTATATGGCTTAAAGTGGTCCTATGGACAGATACTCCAATCTCCACTGTGGAGCTTTGCTGCTCCATCAGGGCTACCTTTGATCTCTTTGTTGCTTCTATGATTAATGCCCTTCTTGCCTGTTCTCTGAGTTTTGGGCAGGGGCCCTCTCTTGGCAGGTTTGTTGTGGTGCTATATTTCATTTTTTTTAATAATGGATTTAATGGGACTCCATGGGATGTTCAAAGTTTATAATATTTGTTTAATATCCAAACCCTGATCTGTGCTTCTCCACAACTTTGTTCCTGACCTGTTTGTAGATGTTGGGCTTCATGGTGCCGCTTGCTTGGTGGTGCCCCTTGCTTAGTGGTGTTGCAGACTCTGGGGCCTTTCATATATACTGCTCAAAAAAACAAAGGGGACACTTAAACAACACAATGTAACTCCAAGTCAATCACACTTCTGTGAAATCAAACTGTCCACGTAGGAAGCAACACTGATTGACAATACATTTTACATGCTGTTGTGCAAATGGAATAGACAACAGGTGGAAATTATAGGCAATTAGCAAGACAACCCCAATAAAGGAGTGTTTCTGCAGGTGGTGACCACAGACCACTTCTCAGTTCCTATGCTTTCTGGCTGATGTTTTGGTCACTTTTGAATGCTGGCGGTGCTTTCACTCTAGTGGTAGCATGAGACGGAGTCTACAACCCACGCAAGTGGCTCAGGTAGTGCAGCTCATCCAGGATGGCACATCAATGCGAGCTGTGGCAAGGTTTGCTGTGTCTTGTCAGCGTAGTGTCCAGAGCATGGAGGCGCTACCAGGAGACAGGCCAGTACATCAGGAGACGTGGAGGAGGCCGTAGGAGGGCAACAACCCAGCAGCAGGACCGCTACCTCCGCCTTTGTGCAAGGAGGAGCACTGCCAGAGCCCTGCAAAATGACCTCCAGCAGGCCATAAATGTGCATGTGTCTGCTCAAACGGTCAGAAACAGACTCCATGAGGGTGGCATGAGGGCCCAACGTCCACAGGTGGGGGTTGTGCTTACAGCCCAACACCGTGCAGGACGTTTGGCATTTGCCAGAGAACACCAGGATTGGAAAATTTGCCACTGGTGCCCTGTGCTCTTCACAGATGAAAGCAGGTTCACACTGAGCACATGTGACAGGCGTGACAGAGTCTGGAGATGAAGTGGAGAACGTTCTGCTGCCTGCAACATCCTCCAGCATGACCGGTTTGGTGGTGGGTTAGTCATGGTGTGGGGTGGCATTTCTTTGGGGAGCCGCACACCCCTCCATGTGCTCGCCAGAGGTAGCCTGACTGCCATTAGTTACCGAGATGAGATCCTCAGACCCCTTGTGAGACCATATGCTGGTGCGGTTGGCCCTGGGTTCCTCCTAATGCAAGACGATGCTCGACCTCATATGGCTGGAGTGTGTCAGCAGTTCCTGCAAGAGGAAGGCATTGACGCTATGGACTGGCCCGCCCATTCCCCAGACTTGAATCCAATTGAGCACGTCTGGGACATCATGTCTCGCTCCATCCACCAACGCCACGTTGCACCACAGACTGTCCAGGAGTTGGCGGATGCTTTAGTCCAGTTCTGGGAGGAGATCCCTCAGGAGACCATCCGCCGCCTCATCAGGAGCATGCCCAGGCGTCGTAGGGAGGTCATACAGGCACATGGAGGCCACACACTACTGAGCCTCATTTTGACTTGTTTTAAAAACATTACATCAAAGTTGGATCAGCCTGCATTGTGGTTTTCTACTTTAATTTTGAGTGTGACTCCAAATCCAGACCTCCATGGGTTGATAAATTTGATTTCCATTGATCATTTTTGTTGCCAGCACATTCAACTATCTAAAGAAAAAATTATTTAAGAATATTTCATTCATTCAGATCTAGGATGTGTTATTTTAGTGTTCCCTTTATTTTTTGAGCTGTGTGTGTGTGTGTGTGTGTGTGTGTGTGTGTGTGTGTGTATATTTATTACTGAGATCATGTGACACTTTGATTGCACACAGGTGGACTTTATTTAACTAATTATGTGACTTCTGAAGGGAATTGGTTGCACCAGATCTCATTTAGGGACTTTATAGCAAAGGGGTGAATACATATGAATGCACCCCTTTTTTTAAATATTTTGTTTTTACTTCTTTTTTTTTCATTTCACTTGACCAGTTTGGACTATTTTGTTTATGTCTGTTACATGAAATCCAAATAAAAATATATTTAAATTACAGGTTGTAATGCAACAAAATAAGAAAAAACGCAGAGGGGGATGAATACTTTTGGAAGGCACTGTATGAAATAACACATGGAATCATGTAGTAACCAAAAAAGTGTTAAACAAATTAAAAATTGAGATTCTTGAGATTTTTCAAAGTAGCTACCCTTTGCCTTGACAGCTTTGCACACTGTTGGCATTCTCTCATCCAGCTTTGTAAGGTAATCACCTGGAATGCATTTCAATTAACAGGTGTTCCTTGTTAAAGGTTTGAGACAATCATTTGTGTTGTGACCAAGGTAGGGTGGTATATAGAAGATAGCCCTTTTTTGGTAAAAGACCAAGTCCATATTATGGCATGAACTGCTCAAATAAACAATGAGAAACCACAGTCCATCATTACTTTGAGGCATGAAGTTCAGTCAATCTGGAAAATTTCATGAACAAGAAAGTTTCTTCCAGTGCAATTACAAAAATCATCAAGCGCTATGATGACACTCATGAGGACAGCCACAGGAAAGGAAGACCCAGAGTTACCTCTGCTGCATAGGATAAGTTCATTTGAGTTACCAGCCTCAAAATTGCAACCCAAATATATTCTTCAGAGTTCAAGTAACAGAAACATCTCAACATCATCCTTTTCAGAGGAGACTGCATGAATCAGGCCTTCATGGCCAAATCGCTGCAAAGAAACCACTTTTAACAGACAGCAATAAGAAGAACACACTTGCTTGGGCCAAGAAACAAGAACAATGGACATTAGACTGGTGGAAATCTATCCTTTTGGTCTTGAGTCTGAATTTGACATTTTTGGTTCCAACTGCTGTGTCTTTTGAGATGCGTAGTAGGTGAGAGGATGATCTCCGCATGTGTCGTTTCAACCGTGAAGCATGGAGGAAGAGGTGTGTGAGTGCTTTGCTGGTGAAACTGTCTTTAAAAAAAAAATATATATATATATATATATATATTCAAGGCATGCTTAACCAGCATGGCTACCACAGCATTCTGCAGCGATACGCCATCCCATCTGGTTTGCGCTTAGGGGGAAGATTAATTTGTATTTTAACAGGACAATACCCCCAACACACCTCCAGGCTGAGTGATGTATCAGATGACCTGGCCTCCACAATCACCTGACCTAAACCCAATTGAGATGGTTTTGGGTGAGTTGGACTGCAGAGTGAAGAAAAAGCAGCCAACAAGTGCTCAGCATGTGGGAACTCTCAAGACTGTTGGAAAAGCCTTCCAGGTGAAGCTGGTTGAGAGCATGCTTAGAGTTTACAAAGCTGGCAAAGGGTGGCTACATATAAAATGTATTTTGATTTGTTTAACACTTTTTTTTTCGGTTACTACATGATTCCATATGTTATTTCATAGTTTTGATGTCTTCGCTATTATTCTACAATGTAGAAAATAAAGAAAAACCCTGGAATGAGGTGTCCAAACTTTTTTGAATGATACTGTACACCTTAATATATTTTCTCTAAGCATTGCACAATTTAAAGGTCAACCACACTGCATTTGAATCAGTCAGCAATAATCTAATGAATGCAGGGCTTGTGAAGTTGTACCTAAATATAAGCCATCCACAACCATTAGTCCCAATAATTGAATTATTGTATCAAAATAGTTGCTTTTTATTTTGTAATAAGCACTTTCTGGCCTTCAACTCTATGAAAATGCCCCCTTTTGTCACAAATGTAACTCGAACCATGCATAATGCACATTCACTAATGATAACTTCTTGAAGCAGGCATTAAACTATAGAAATTAACACAGGTCTCATCAACAATGTCTCAAGCCAACTTGCTAGTGATTAGCCAGCTAATCTTTGTATTTCAAGTTTAGCCAACTTGGATCTATTCAAACAGTTGAATTGTTATGAACCATACCCTTCTGTCTGTCTCCAACTGTTATCAAGTCACCTACCTTATTTCTCAGAATGAGAACGAGTTGCCAATTCCATATATAACTGTGTTTTATGCTTATTGCACTTTTGTAAAACAGACTTGACAGCTAGTATAACGTTATTTGGTGCCCCAAATGCAGTGCGACAAACTGAGCATTCATTTTCCAGCATCAATATTCATTGATACTCTCATTTTAGTCACTACTTTCCACGCAATTTGAGTAATTGAGACAACTTTCATAATGATACCCTTTTTAACTTCTCCTTTATTACAGTAAAATAATGTTTCAATGTGTTTGTCCATGTGACCGATTTCTGTTGGACCAAACCTCAACTGCAAATAGCGAGTTGAAACCGCTTTTTAGAGATGACGTGATCTCTCTCTCAACTGTGTTGGTTAGAGAGGTAGGGGGAGGGGCTCAGGGTGTGTGTGTGTGTGTGTGTAAACCATAGAGGAAGAGGCAAACCGAGAGGTTTCACTCTTGCTAAAATCTGTCCAAAATAAGGCCAATGTGTTTCTACAGTATGGGCTTATTTTGGACCTTAGCTTGTCTGCTGCCTTTTGGACAATGATTCCCATTGTTAGGGCGGAGACGTGTATAATGACGAGATGGATACACAGATCTCTGGTGTAAATGGGAAGGTGCACACAGCTAAGGAGCGAAGGAGACGAGACTAAAAATACAACGCGAGAACAAGCGGACATAAATATGAAAAATAACACAACCTTGATTTGTGCAATACAGACTTTTGGAATATCTTGCAAAGACATTCATTTGAAATATTGCCCAGCCCTGCAGTCACCGCAACAGCCCTATACATGACGACTGACTAACACGTGCCAATTTAATTCCACAAAATTCTACAAATTAACCTATAGACCGTTAAGCATGACCAGATGTATTTTCAGAGGCTAACCAATTAACATTCCCTAGTGATTGCGCTTTGAACTTCATTGAAACGAGTACACTTTTTCTCTGAATCCAGCAAAACAGAAACTAGAATGTAGATTGGAGATAAAGAATTCAATCCACATTCTGTCCTTAGGTTGGAAAGTTCTGTTGTTCCTAAACTCCACCCTTGGCACTCTTGTGTATTGAGTGCCAACTCTAATAGAAATGTTTCAACCCTCCCTATTTGTTTCATTGAGTTTTGAAGAAAGCTTTACTAATCCTTCCACGAAAGCAGAGTGCCTTGTAAACTCTGAAAGGGATGGAATAGACTATTAGAAATAGCCAATTTATCTGTTGCCAAACCTGAAATAATATGAAACAGACTTATACGCTCATCAGAGCCAAAAACACCTAGGTTTTATGAATGTAAGAATGCAGCAATTTATGATATTTAGCATTAGACACTGTGACAGTACTGACAACTGTGTTTCACAGTGTGGCGGGAGGTGAGATCTTTGACTACTGTGACTGTGATGAGCTGCTCCCAGAGGGCCAGATCACACGCCTGATCAGACAGATGCTGGAGGGCGTCCACCTCCTCCACCAGACCAGCGTGGTGCACCTGGACCTCAAGGTCTGTCCCTCCACACCTCTTAATGCACACACACACACAGACTAGTTTACAAACAGAAGTGCACTGCGCACACACGCATACAACAACACGTGCATACACCTAAAATACACTTCTCAACTTTATTTGCTCCCTTTATTAATCTTTACATCACCACCTGCATATTTGCATTTTACCAGAACGACTTACAGGAGCAGTTAGGGTTAAGTGCCTTGCTCAAGGACGCAACGATAGATTGTTCACCTAGTCAGCTTGGGGATTCAAACCAGTGACTTTTTGGTTACTGGCCCAACGCCCTTAACTGCTAGGATACCTGCCGCCCCACTTCTCCCCTGTAAACATGATCACATGCAGAAAGGATTGTGCTGTATACAGCTGTATTATGACCCTGCACAAACTTA
This sequence comes from Oncorhynchus masou masou, assembly GCF_036934945.1. Taxonomy (NCBI): domain Eukaryota; kingdom Metazoa; phylum Chordata; class Actinopteri; order Salmoniformes; family Salmonidae; genus Oncorhynchus; species Oncorhynchus masou. Next base: position 44,436,456 of record NC_088240.1, on the reverse strand, counting down.
TGTCACCCTATTGGACTACTCTTCCCTCTTTCTTACAGCCCCAGAACATTCTCTTGACCAGCCTGGCTCCGCTGGGGGACATAAAGATTGTGGACTTTGGCCTGGCGCGCAAACTGGGCACAGTCGGAGAGCTCCGAGAGATCTTGGGCACGCCCGAGTACGTGGGTAAGGCAACGTCCATTTAACTTACGTCCAACATTCCCTATACCAGTTGCAAATAAGTCTGACTTTCGACACTATCAATGTTGCGATGTAATGATCTGGCCTCTCTTTCTCCCTTGTTATTCCATTCTAAACTACGAGCTTAGCTCCAGAAATTCTAAACTACGAGCCTATCACCACAGCAACTGACTTGTGGTGAGTCATCACAATCAACACTATCAAATTCAATGACTGTGGATAGATATGTGCGTCCGTGCCTGCCTGCCTGCCTGAGGCACTTGTGTGAAGTGTGTGTTTGCAGGTCAACATGCGTGTGTACTCTGACACATTTGTACTAACTGTGTTCTGGGTGTGTTGTTCCTCAGGAGTGTGGGGGTGATAGCCTACATGCTGGTGACGGGCGAGTCTCCATTTGCAGGGGGCGACAAACAGGAGACGTACCTGAATGTGTCCCAAGTCAATGTGGACTACAGCCAAGAGGCCTTCTCCAGGGTGTCGGAGCTCGCCGTCGACTTCATACGCAAGCTGCTTGTCAAAACACCAGAGTAAGTGGGAATGTTGCAGACCAATAAAAGTTCAGGGAATTCAAATCATAAGGGAAGTACTGCTACTGACTGTGTTGTCACAAATTGTGTTTAGCAATACAGATGATAATTAATGAATTCTTGTTTTTGTACTTACTATACCTTTTTTTAATTTGAAATATTTGTGTTTTGTGAGATATAAATTCAGCTAGAACTTTCACCTCTTGGTGTTCACTTTGGTCTGTCTTCACCCTCTCCACACAGGGACAGGTCCAGTGCAGCCGACTGCATGACCCACCCCTGGCTGTGGCATCAATACCCAATTACCGAGCCCATCACGCCACGTACACCCCGCGAGAGGAGCAGCGGTAACAAGTGGGCCGCCCCACCCGAGGATCCAGAAGACAAGGAGAACTTCACCTTGGACTCGCACCACACCCACGCCAAGCGGTTTCGGTTTGAGGTGGAAACGCCCGCCTCCGACTTTTGAGGGGGAAAGAGCGACGCAAGCGCCCTCCCTCCTGCGACCTCCCCTTATGATTTTATTGGTTTTATGCAGCAATGAACCTGCAGGCAGCACTGTTGCCTACCCAAGAGCTATTCAGTCCTGTTCTGTTCTACCGCTCGCTTGTATCCAGTGTGTCCGGCCAAACCAAAGTTAACCAGCTTACTTTGTGATCTAATGAGTAATAGTATTTTATAGTGAGCTGTTTTGTCTTTTGTTTTGTCGTGTTCATTTATGTCCCTGAATTTACAGAGAATGGGTGGCCAGGTATATCTCAAGGGAAATCTATGCTATACTGTTTTTCCACAAACTTTTAAGAGACATTTTAAAAACAGACAGCATATTATTACTTGACCATTTTTGCCAGAATGCTAATAAGTTGTCGTAAGTGTTCTTAGATGCCCCAAAGTATTTTGTGCTAAAATCATTCCAAAGAACACTGAGCTGTGCAGATACAAGCTAAATCAGTCTATTTGAGGTCGTGAAAGTAAAGTATCCTCGTACTATATGCTTATTTGCTTGACCCAAGATGTGCATTACCTCCCTACTCTCAAACAAGCATAAGCTTCGGGCCATGGTTTATGCCGAGTGGCATATTCCATTCCATCTGAAATTCCCTTGTCTAGTTCTTAAACACTCTACAATACACCACATCTGAAAACACGTCATTGAAGACAGGTTTTCTATGCACACATTACCCAGCCTTGGCCTGCATAATAAGTAAGCCAATGAGTCACGCTATTTTCTGTCTATTACAGTATTTATTGTTTACCTGAACTCTCCTGGTTAACAATTCCACAGTAATAGAGGCAGTTTAAGAGGGCTCTAAAAAAGGTGACTCATGGACAGTTCACACCCATGCTTACTCAAATGTTTCTGCAAAGTTGTCAGTTCCTCTTTAATCATTAGCTTAAGGCAAATGTGACTGAAGCACTTTCTATTTATCATCTGGGTATTCATCATGAATTACTGGAAAATAACCATGTCCTCTGAAGTGTTTTTAATTCCATGTTTTTTTTTAAGTATAACTTGAAAACAACTTGTTTTCTGATGTTCACCAAAGTAATCTAATCTGCATCATTTAATCAGCATTTAAAAGCTATTCCATTTTTTTTAGGGCTAGGATTCCTTTAAAGCTCAATGGGAATTAGGTACAGTGTATTTGGAATGTATTCAGACCCTGACATTTTCTACATTTTGTTAATGTACAGTCTTGTTCTAAAATTGATTAAATAGTCCCCCCCTTCAATCTACACACAATATCCCATAATGACAAAGCAAAAACACGTCTTTAGAAGCACATTTGGCAACAATTACAGCCTCGAGTCTTCTTGGGTATGACGCTACAAGCATGGCACAACTGTATTTGGGGAATTTTTCTCTACAGATCCTCTCAAGCTCTGTCCGGTTGGATGGGGAGCTTTTCAGTTCTCTCCAGGAATGTTCGATCGGGTTCAAATCCAGACTCTGCTGGGTCACTCAAGGACATTCAAAGACTTGTCCCGAAGCCACTTCTGCGTTGTCTTGGCTGTGTGCTTAGGGTTGTTGTCCTGTTGGAAGGTGAACCTTCGCCCCAGTCTGAGGTCCAGAGCGTTCTCGAGCAGGTTTTCATCAAGGATCTCTCTGTACTTTGCTTCATTCATCTTTTTTTCGATCCTGACTAGTCTCCCAGTCCCTGCTGCTGAAAAACATTCCCACAGCGTGATGCTGCCACCACCATGCTTCACCATAGGGATAGCACCAGGTTTCCTTGGCATTTAGGCCAAATAGTTCAATATTGGTTTCATCAGAGCAGAGAATCTTGTTTCTCATGGTCTGAAGAGTCTTTAGGTGCCTTTTGGCAAACTCCAAGAGGGCAGTCGTACCTTTTAACCGAGGAGTGGGATCCGCCTGGCCACTACCATAAAGGCCTGGTTTGGTGGAGTGCTGCAGAGATGGTTGATCTTCTGGAAGGTTCTCCCATCTTGACAGAGGAGCTCTGTCAAAGAGACCATTGAATTCTTGGTCACCTCCCTGACCAAGGCCTTTCTTTAGGAAGAGTCTTGGTGGTTCCAAACTTCTTCCATTTAAGAATGATGGAGGCCAATCTATTCTTGGACCTTCAATGCTGCAGAAAAGTTTTTGTGTCATTCCCCAGATCTGTGCCTCAACAAAATCTTTTCTCGGAGCGCTACGGACAAAGGATCTGAAAAGTGTTGTAAATAAGGTATTTCTATTTTTTATAAATAAATATAAAAAAAATGGGGATTTGTCATCAGGTATTTTATTTATTTAATACGTTGGTCTTATTCTAAAATGTAACAATGTGGAAGAAGGGAAGGGGTCTGGATACTTTCCGAATTCACTGTATATTGGGAGACATAACAGATTGTCTCTATGGAGGCGAATATATTCCGTCCTATCCCCTCTTCATTCCATTTCCTCCTTGTGTCAGGGCAAATTACCTTTCACTTTGGTCATTACTATTGTGTGCCTCTTTTTATATTTCCCCTTTTTAATGTACATTTTGTCTAACCCGATTATCAATGTAATTCTATAATGTGATGGTGTTTTGTTTGTTTAGATGTACATTGTGCTTTTACTTAACTGGATTCAGATGGGTTTATTAAGATTATATGGGATATAGTATTGATAGCATCTCTTAACAAAAATATGTTTTGGTAACGGGTGACATAAAATTTAAATATGCTTTGCTTTTAAAGTGGTGAATGTTTGATATGCGTGAAAGCTTTGGCAAAGTGATTAGAGATGGATTTATAATAGAAAATATGGGTTTCGGTTATGAGGAAAGGGTATGTCGTTGAGATGCTTGCGGAGAGGACGATAAAATATTTGGGGTTATGGAAGTGGTGTGGGTACAGGTTATGGAATTCACTGAATCATGGACAGGAAAACTTTTTAGTAATGCAGTCGATGAACAGGAACATTTGAGATATTTGTACAGTGTTACCAGGAGGAGGATTTTTTGGGGGATATATGGACGGTCCTAGTACGGAACACTTTTGACAGTGAAGAACATGAAATGGAAGTGCTCTGTTGAGCATTCATTCACATGGAAGCCCATCTACCTGTGAAGTTATGAAATAATATACAAATGCTTCAAGGGGTTCTCAGTATTGATCATTGAATCCCGCTGGGGCAACACATATGTAAAAAGTAGTGGCCCCAGCCGACTTGTAAGTCGCTTTGGACAAAAGCGTCTGCTAAATGGGATATATTTATTGAATCTGGATTGTTATGAAGCCTAACTACCAGTCAACCTCAACTGAACATGTCAGTTTAAAAAAGGTGCGAAGACTTTCTTGTTTGTGGTCCTCAAGGTTTACCATAGAGATGTCACCGGCCTGGCACACACAATAGCCTTTGTCTTGGAGAGGGACTTCTCCAGTCATGGCCAGGCACTCAATGTATGCTGTCATCCATACGGAGAACTTGAACACCGCTACATCATTACATTGGTTTAGTAATCATTACCATCAGTTCAAAGACATTTTAAATGGAAACACAGACGTTTGAGGTGCTGCTGTCACCAATTGGCACGAAGTGGACTTGTACAACTTGATTATTTGTAGGAGCTCAACTGGTGTGTGACTTTGATTACCACAGGAGGTTGGTGGCACCTTTTTAATTCGGGAGAATGGTGTGATGATAATGGCTGGAACAGAATAGGCGGAATGTTTGATGCCATTCCATTTGTGCCGTTCCAGACATTATTATGAGCTGTTCAAGTGACAAAAAAACGACTTTGATTACAGTTGTAGGAGATTCACTGTTGTAATGCTATTGTTTTGTATTGCTGTTCGCTGAGACCAATTGGCACAGTAGTGGACTTGTACAACTTGATTATATTTGTGAGTGCGCCACTGCTTTTTCATTTTGTACGGCTGTCAGAATGGACTTTGACTTACAGACGATCTGGGCCTATGCCCACTCATGGCTGCGCCCCTGCCTAGTTGTGAAATCCATAGATTAGGGTGTAATGAATTTATTTCAATTGACTGATTTCCTTATATGAACTGTAACTCTGTAAAATCATTGACATTTTTGCATGTTATGTTTACATTTTTGTTCAGTATAATATCCAGATATTTCCAGGGACAATTGTTCAGCACTTTTGGAACTACTGTATAATATCAAAATATAGGGGTAGGAGAGGAAGTATGGGGCCCACGTGGGTAACTGGGGGACCCTGATTTGATAGGGTAACTGATTAATAAAGAATTAAAAGAATTAACTGCATAATAAATAAATGTGACTCGTCATAGACGGGAGGAACCCGCTCTCAATGTCCAAAATACACCAGAGGGCATCATTTATGCAGGTGACTATCTCATGAAGCTGATTGAGAGAATGCCAAGAGTGCGCAAAGCTGTCATCAAGGCAAAGGGTGTTTACTTTGAAGAATCTCAAATGTAAAATATATTTTGATTTGTTTAACACTTTCTTGGTTATTACATGATTCCATATGTGTTATTTCGTAGTTTTGATATCTTCACTATTATTCTACAATGTAGAAAATAATCTAATTATGTTATTATCAATTGATTAAGCTATTCACTTTCTGTACAATAGAAGATGTTTAAACCCAGACAGCTTTTGGGTGAACACTTGTGACCTCTCGTTGGGTTAAGCCATGGAAGAAGAGTAGCAAACAGTTAAAGATTATATTTTTCTGCATTGGTAGGCCTACTCTCTGGGTTGAAAAGGTAGGCCTAAAGTATCCTGCTCAGATTCCTAATGATGTCTCAGATTTAATTATTTGCAAAGGAAGACAGTTTCATTGCAAACAAGACACACTGATTTGGCATTCGATTAGATGGAACACACAGGCCTATCTGTCCATTCTTAGCCTGTAATTTCAGTCATTTGTGTGGTACTAAAAAACATTCTTCTAATATGTAACATTACATAGAGTTGCATTAAATATTTGTAAAATACCATTTTTTTTCTCTGATCTGCAAATACGATGATAGACTCATGCAATGCTTTTACTATATAGGAGATCTTTCCATCCCTACTCTTGTCCACTGTGGTCTGCAATTTTACAACAGTCTGGCCCGCAGGCCTGTGCACTTAAATGCCTGCGTTTGCATGTTATGCTTCTTTCTTAAACTGCATATCTAAGGCTCTGGTCTATGGTAGACATGTTCTCTGCTATACACTTTGTTTAAATTATTATTTGGGGTATAGGGTAGGGTCACTTGTCTTTTCAGGGAGGGTTTAGGTAAAATATTTTTTACTGAAGGGAGGCCCATCTATTTTTATTTCAGAGGTCCAATTTTCTCCATGTAACCCTTATTATTAATAATGTTCACTTCCTAAATGACTAAAATGTCAAATTCATGAGGGCTGATACATTCTCATGTCAGGGTTTATTTTTGGAGAACATGTTCTCTTAGACTGTGTTTATGCACCCGACTCTTTGAAAAAAAAAAAGAATAATCTAGATTATTATCTGATATTTCCTCATTTACCACTCCCTACATACCGCTTGCCTGACCAGTCGCCTGCTAGGAAAAGTGCCAGTCTTAAGAGCTATGTATTGAGTTGTCTGACGCCTGGAGAATAATTCATCCCGGGGGGAGAGATTTTACCTTCTTTTCTTAGCCGCACCAGATTTATTTCTAGAATAAATCAAATCAAATGTTTTTTGTCACATGCTTTGTAAACAACAGGTGTGGACTAACAGTGAAATGCTTACTTACTGGATCCTTTTCCAACAATGCAGAGTTAAAGATTTTAAAAAAAATATATATAGAGAGAAATAATGACACGAGGAATAAATACACAGTGAATACCAGAAGGCTTAAGCACTGGTACATATGTGTACAAGGCTGTGTTTGGCCTACTCCCTACATATCGATGCTCCTCACTAACAACAACATCCTACAGCCTCTGCTCTCAGTCAGTACTCTCATTCTCAGTTCATAGGGCAAGGATTTAAAGTGGGGAAACAATCCTTCTCCTACAGTACAACACTCCTTGGTCTTGGAACAAAATACAAAAGACTTAACTGGAGGAGAGGGTCTCACTGCCTGAGTTTAAAGCTCGAACAGAATAACATGTCATTGTTTTGCGTGGCATCATTATACGTGTGTGTGTGGGGGTGTATGTAGTATGTGTGTATATTTGTACAGTGGGGAAAAAAGTATTTAGTCAGCCACCAATTGTGCAAGTTCTCCCACTTAAAAAGATGAGGCCTGTAATTCTCATCATAGGTACACTTCATTTATGACAGACAAAATGAGAAGAAAAATCCAGAAAATCACATTGTAGGATTTTTAATTAATTTATTTGCAAATTATGGTGGAAAATAAGTTTTTGGTCAATAACAAAAGTTTATCTCAATACTTTGTTATATACTCTTTGTTGGCAATTCACTAGGTCCCCCTGTGTGGTTCTGGGATTTTTGCTCACTGTTCTTGTGATCATTTTGACCCCACAGGGTGAGATCTTGCGTGGAGCCCCAGATCCAGGGAGATTATCAGTGGTCTTGTATGTCTTCCATTTCCTAATAATTGCTCCCACAGTTGATTCAAACCAAGCTGTTTACCTATTGCAGATTGTCTTCCCAGCCTGGTGCAGGTCTACAATTTTGTTTCTGGTGTCCTCTGACAGCTCTTTGGTCTTGGCCATAGTGGAGTTTGGAGTGTGACTGTTTGAGGTTGTGGACAGGTGTCTTTTATACTGATAACAAGTTCAAACAGGTGCCATTAATACAGGTAACGAGTGGAGGACAGAGGAGCCTCTTAAAGAAAAAGTTGCAGGTCTGTGAGAGCCAGAAATCTTGCTTGTTTGTAGGTGACCAAATACTTATTTTCCACCATAATTTGCAAATAAATTCATTAAAAATCCTACAATGTGATTTTCTGGATTTTTTTTTCATGTTGTCTGTCATAGTTGAAGTGTACTTGTGATGAAAATTACAGGCCTCTCATATTTTTAAGTGGGAGGACTTGCACAATTGTTTGCTGACTAAATACTTTTTTGCCCCACTGTATGTGTGCTATGCATGTATGTGTACTGTTGGTATACATACTCTATCTGACCATTGTCTTTTACTGTTACTATCAGTCCTCCTTATAATGAACTCTCCTGCTGTTATTGGCAACTTAATCCCTCAATATTCAGCAGCCCGGCATTTACTGATTATATCACAATTCAATTAAACATTTTAATGGTTTTTAGATCACCAGATGTCAGCCCATCAATGCAAGAAGAAAGAGCCAAACACTTACATGAGAGGGGCTATTTTTTTTTTATCAGGCAAGTCAGTTAAGAACAAATTCTTATTTTCAATGACGGCCTGGGAACAGTGGGTTAACTGCCTGTTCAGGGGCACGACAGATTTGTACCTTGTCAGCTCGGGGGTCTGAACTCGCAACCTTCCGGTTACGAGTCCAACGCTCTAACCACTAGGCTACCCTGCCGCCCCATATACATCAGCTCAAAAAAAGAAAGCTATTAAAAAACAACTTTTTCTAGAGAATTATGATTCAGATTGAGAAATAATTTAAAACCACATTCTCTAAAACTGTCAAGGAAATTCCGCTTCAGACCAACTTCTAACAAGATAAGCTGAATCTGCTCGTTTCTTTGCCAGGCAAAGGCTCTATTAATTAAGCAATAAACCGGGCAGACTTCTTGATCGCCTTGCAAGGGGTAAAGTGGAAACTATTCAGGCACCATAACAATAAGAATATAAATAGGATTAGGAGGGATTTTTTATCAAAATCTTTCCTCTGAGTCTGTCTCATCTGAGGTGAAGAGAAAATAGTTTATTGATAGGGTTGCTTTTCCATCCGTAGCAGAGGAATATAAAGAGGAACTTTGTAGACCAATCACAGGGGAGAAGTTCTCTGAGGACAGCCACTCATTTAAAGGGGGAAAGGCTCCTGTCCCTGATGGATATTGCCCTGAATTTTATAAAAATATGAGTAAGCTTGTCCTTTCACTGACATGTATTTACATTCTTACCAAAATGAAAGTATCACTACTATTAACTTGGCAAATATTACTCTCATTTTGAAAAGGAGTAAGCCCCCTGCTGAGTGCGGGTCTCAACGGCCTATAAGCCATAGAAAATAAGTTGCTCGCTAAGCTACTTGCTAAACTGTTTGAGAGCCTACTGCCTGGAATTACAAATCTAGACCAAACTGGATTTGTATTAAATTGATTTTCATTTTAAACATCAGAAGGCTCTTGAAAATGATACAACTTGCTAGTCAGACTAACCATAGGACACTTGCTGTGTGCCTACATGCTGGAAAGGCATTTGATAGGGTGGAGTGGGGTTATTTGTTTGAGGAGATTTCCTTGAATGTATAAAGGTTTCATGTCACTCGCCAGCAGCTTGTGGTATTACTAATGGACAATGCTCTGCCCCTTTTCCCCTGGCCAGGGGTACAAGACAAGGCTGTCCCCCTTCTCCTTTGCTCTTTGCCCTAGCGCTTGAGCCACTAGCTGAAACTATCAGAATCCAGCAAGATATCCAGGTTATGACAGTTGGTAACATAACACAGAAGATTGCATAATACAGTGCCTTCAGAAAGTATTCACACCGCTTTACTTATTCCACATGTTGTTATGTTACAGCCTGAATTTTAAATGGATTACATTTAGATTTTGTGTCACTGATCTACACTCAATACTTATGTGATGGAAATTTTATAGATGTGCTTTTCACATAACTCATTTCTGTGTTCTATTCATGTTCTGTTGTATAAACCAATTTCTGTGTTCATGCAAGTGACCGACTGAATCCTCACTATCAGTAGCCGCAATTTGGCAGTACGCCCAGACATTTTTTTGAGAAGCCTTGTGAGGTATTGGTCTGTCACATGTTATGAAGCAGTATTGGTCAGTCACATGAATGAAACAAAATGGTAATGATTAATTAATTATGCTAAATCATGCAAATATAACTTGACTGTGTATAGCTTTTATATAAGACAGCTGCTGGGACTGCCCAAGCAGAGCTCCTGATTGACATGTATAGTATGGTGCATTGAGTTGGTTGGAACCTCTCCAGCACGCTGACAAATAAACAATTATTCATTTAAGATTGACTTTATGTGTCCCTGTGTAATAATTTTGCAACAATTTGGAGTCAACGAACAGGAGGATTCATTCATATTCTAAATTAATATGTATAAAAATATTTTTTAAAATGATGATAAACAATTGAAATCAAGGGAATGCATAAAAAGGTACCTATAGTCTTATAGAGAGAAGACTATTCACTAGTTTTATTAGAAAAATAGAGTGAGTGTGTAACGGTGCCATGGAAAGCCCTGCTAACAGCTTTCTGTAGGCATTTTGAAGAAATGTCTATGTGGTCTGCAGCCACTACAAAATAACACAAGGTATGTTTTAATATGGGGTGTTATTTACAGTGGGGAGAACAAGTATTTGATACACTGCCGATTTTGCAGGTTTTCCTACTTACAAAGCAGGTAGAGGTCTGTAATTTTTATCATAGGTACACTTCAACTGTGAGGGACGGAATCTAAAACAAAAATCCAGAAAATCACATTGTATGATTTTTAAGTAATTAATTAGTAACGAGGATAACATCTCTGAGGGTAACATGACTCATTCTGATAATATGACGATAACATGTCTCATCAATGGAGTTTGGTGTATAACGTTATTATGTATGGAGAAATGAAAGAAGTGAACTACTTCCGAATATGCTGTTAAATAGAACAACTATTGTAAATATCGAAACCCCTGTATGAATAGAACACTAGTCTAAAGGAGGAATTGGGGATGTAACACAAATGTATAATGGGTTACTAGAGTTAAAGTAGCATAATATTGAGTATAATGTGTTATTATGATGATCTGATGAAGTAACAATCAAAAATATATATATAATATACAACTTGCACACCCACACGTAGATGTACGTAAGTGGTGAAAAAAAGCATTTTGTTGAATGTTCAGAGTGGTCCCTTTATGGATCATTTGAAGTATGATAGAGCATTGTACGGGACTTGACTTACAATGTCTTTCAAAAGTATTTATCCCTTTGGCGTTTTTCCTATGTTGTTGCATTACAACCTGTAATTTAAATAGATCCTTATTTGGATTTCATGTAATGGACATACACAAAATAGTCCAAATTGGTGAAGTGAAAATTACTTTTTTCAAACAATTCAAAAAAATAAAGAACAGAAAAGTGCTGTGTGAATATGTATTCACCCCTTTGCAATGAAGCCTCTAAATGAGATCTGGTGCAACGAATTACCTTCAGAAGTCACACAATATGTTAAATGAAGTCCACCTGTGTGCAATCTAAGTGTCAAATCATCTCAGTATATATAAACCCTTTCTGAAAGGCCCCAGAGTCTGCAACACCACTAAGCAAGGGGCACCACCAAGCAAGTGGCACCATGAAGACCAAGGAGCTCTCCAAATAGGTCAGGGACAAAGTTGTGGAGAAGTATAGATCAGGGTTGGGTTCTAAAAAAATATCAGAAACTTTGAACATCCCACGGAGCACCACTAAATCCTTTATTAAAAAATTGAAAGAATATGGCACCACAACACACCTGCCAAGTCAGGGTTGCCTACCAAAGCTCACGGACCAGGCAAGCAGGGCATTAATCAGAGAGGCAACAAAGAGACCAAAGATAACCCCAAAGGAGCTGCAAAGGTCCACAGTGGAGATTGGAGCATCAGTCCATAGGACCACTTTAAGCCGTACACTCCGTACACTCATATCATAGAGTCATGGAAAGATATGGTAGATTTTAGTAAGGTTTTATAATGTGACTTACAGTAGTTCCTGGTGCTGAGCCTTTTGTTAATATCTCTGAAGATGTTGATGGGATCGGACTCTAAATAGAATACAGTCGTGGCCAAAAGTTGTGAGAATGACACAAATATTCATTTTCACAAAGTCTGCTGCCTCATTTTGTATGATAGCAATTTGTATATGCTCCAGATGTTATGAAGAGTGATAAGATTAATTGCAATTAATTGCAAAGTCCCTCTTTGCCATGCAAATGAACTGGATCCCCCAAAAACATTTCCACTGCATTTCAACCCTGCCACAAAAGGACCAGCTGACATCATGTCAGTGATTCTCTCGTCAACACACACCTGTGTTAACGAGGACAAGGCTGGAGATCACTCTGTCATGCTGATTGAGTTCAATTAACAGACTGGAAGCTTCAAAAGGAGGGTGGTGCTTGGAATCATTGTTCTTCCTCTGTCAACCATGGTTACTTGCAAGGAAACACGTGCCATCACTGCTTTGCACAAAAAGTACTCAGTAAAAGGAACATGACAGGCCGCCTGGAGTTTGCCAAAAGGCACCTGAAGGACTCTGAGACCATGAGAAACAAGATTCTCTGGTCTGATGAAACCAACATTGAACTCGTTGGCCTGAATGCAAAGCATCACGTCTGGAGGAAACCTGGCACCAGCCCTACAGTAAAGCATGGTGGTGTCAGCATCATGCTGTGGGGATGTCTTTCAGCGGCTAGGACTGGGAGACTAAGTCAGGATCAAGGGAAAGATGAATGGAGCAAAGTATAAAGAGATCCTTGATAAAAACTGCTACAGAGGTGAACCTTCTACAGGACAACGACCATAAGCACACAGCCAAGACAACGCAGGAGTGGCCAAGTCTCTGAATGTCCTTGAGTGGCCCAGCCAATGCCCGGATTTGAACCCGATCGAACATCTCTGGAGAGACCTGAAAATAGTTGTGCAGCAACGCTCCCCATCCAATAAAATTTGATTTGATTTGATTTGAGCTGACAGAGCTTGAGAGGATCTGCATAGAAGAATTGGAGAAACTCCCCAAATACAGGTGTGCCAAGCTTGTAGTGTTATACCTAAGACTCAAGGCTGTAATCGTTGTCAAAGGTGCTTCAACAAAGTACTGAGTAAAGGGCCTGAATACTTATGTAAATATTATATATTTTTTCAAATATTGCACAATCCTGGTGTGCAAAGCTCTTAGAGACTTATCCAGAAAGACTCACAGCTATAATCGCTGCCAAAGGGGATTCTAACTGTAAATACCTATGTAAATGAGATATCTGTATTTCATTTTAAATAAATGTGCAAACATTTCTAAAAACATGTTTTCACTTCATCATTATGTGGTATTGTTTGTGGATAAATGTAATACATTTTTAATTCAGGCTGTAACCCCACAAAATGTGGAATAAGTCAAGGGGTATGAATACTTTATGAAGGCGCTGTATGTTCCTTGTCTGTTTCAGGGGGGTGGCTCACAGTGCCATAGGCCGTGTCTAGTCGCTTGTCTCCTCAACATCTCTGAAGTCCGCAGGAAAGACCTAGTAGAAACAGGGGCAGAGGCAGCCATAATTTACAGTACCAGTCAAAAGTTTGTACACACCTACTTATTCGAGGGTTTTTCTTTATTTGTACTCTTTTATACATTGTAGAACAGTAGTGAAGACATCAACACTATGAAATAACACATATGGAATCATATAGTAACCAAAAAAGTGTTAAACAAATCTAAATATATTTTAGATTCTTCAAAGGAGCCTTGATCACAGCTTTGCACACGCGTGCCATTCTCTCAACCAGCTTCATGAGGTAGTCACCTGGGAAAAAAATGCCCTAAAAATTGTCAAAGACTCCAGCCACCATAGTCATGGACTGTTCTCTCTGCTACCGCACGACAGACGGTCCCGGAGCGCCAAGTCTAGGTCCAAGAGACTTCTAAACAGCTTCAACCCCCAAGCCTTAAGACTCCTGAACATCTAATTAAATGGCTACCCAGACTATTTGCATTGCCCCCCTCTTTTCCGCCACTGCTACTCTCTATTATTATCTATGCATAGGCACTTTAATAACTCAACCTACATGTACATATTACCTCAATTACCTCGACTAACCGGTGCCCCCGCACATTGACTCTGTACTGGTACCCCCTGTATATAGTCTCGCTATTGTTATTTTACTGCTGCTCTTTAACTACTTGTTACTTTTATTTATTTTTCTTATCGTTTCAATTAACTGGTGTGCCTTGTTAAAAGTTAATTTGTGGAATTTCTTTCCTTTTTAATGCGTTAAATCTTTTTGGGTTACTACATGATTCCATATGTGTTATTTCATAGTTTTGATGTCTTCACTATTATTCTACAATGTACAAAATAGTAATTGGTGATTTGATATGGATCACCAATATTTACATTTCCCAACAGACATGATTGTGGATGGATGGATATGAATTCCTAGTCACAATAAAATGATAGCACATTCCTTATCCCAATTGTAGAAGGAGTTGTCAATGTGTTTCTGTTGCAGGGGAGGCAGTGTTGTCTCTCTGTGAGCAGGCCTGTGGGCTGATTGACATGAGTGCCCATGCAGTGGGCCATCCAAAAATGGGCATTGTGCCCTGGTGGACTATGCAAAGGAAGCTAGAGCCATATGCATACGCTTTAAGGCTTTCTCTCATCTCAGTATACTTTCATCATACTGTATGCAGTTATACAGCGTATTCGAAAAGTACATTTACATAATTTAGCAGATGCTTTTTGTCTAGAGCAACTTACCCTGCGTGCATACATTATCCATACTAGTCCCCCCGTGGGAATTGAACCCACAACCCTGGCATTGTACGCACCATGCTCTACCAACTGAGCTACAAAATATTCAGACCCCTTGTCATGTCTTGTTATGTCTGTTCCTGTCCTTTCTCTTCACTCTGTCTCTCTCTGCTGGTCTTTTTAGGTTACCTTCTCTGTCTCTCATTCCTCAGCTGTTCTACATCTTCCCTAACTAGCTCATTCACTCGTTCCCACCTGTTCTCTCTTCCCCTCTGATTAGGTCTCTATTTCTCTCTGTTCCTGCTACTTTCAGTGTCTGATTCTTGTTTGTGTTTTTTGATGCCAGAAGCAAGCTGTCGTCTCGTTTGCTTCCACCTTGTCCTGTCCTGTCGGAGTCTGCCTGGCAGGTGCATCCTGCACTATACTAACGTTCTTTTGTTCTGCTGACAACGTTGGAAGAGGATTTATGCCATTCCTGTTTTTTCATTAAAGAACTCTGTTTTCTGTTAAAACCGCTTTGGGTCTTCACTCAAGTTCATAACAGAAGAATCAGACCAAGAATGGACCCAGCGGCTCCGGACCCTTTCACTCCGCCGTCGAGATCCAGGGAGCGATGCTAGGCAGACACGAGGAGGAATTGTCTGCTGCTCAACATGCCGTTGAGACCCTGGCCGTCCAAGTCTCCGACCTCACAAGACAGGTTCACCAACTCCACCTCGATCCACCGCCCACTTCCAGGGTTTCCGAGTCTCCGGAGCCCAGGATCAACAACCCGCCGTGTTACTCTGGGGAGCCCACTGAGTGCCGCTCATTCCTCACTCAGTGTGATGTGGTGTTCTCTCTCCAGCCCAACACTTACTCCAGGAGCGCAGCCCGCATCGCCTACGTCATTTCTCTCCTTACCGGACGGGCGCGTGAGTGGGGCACGGCAGTCTGGGAGGTGAGGGCTGAGTGTATTAACCAGTATCAGGACTTTAAGGAGGAGATGATACGGGTTTTTGACCGTTCTGTTTTTGGCGAGGAGGCTTCCAGGGCCCTGTCTTCCCTATGTCAGGGGAATCGATCCATAACGGATTATTCTATTGAGTTTCGCACTCTCGCTGCCTCTAGTGACTGGAACGAGCCGGCTTTGCTCGCTCGTTTTCTGAGGGTCTCTCGTCGAGGTTAAGGATGAGATCCTCTCCCGGGAGGTTCCTTCCAATCTGGACTCCTTAATAGCTCTCGCTATTCGCATAGAGCGACGGTTTGATCTTCGTCGCCGAGCTCGTGGAAAGGAGCCTACGTTCTCCGTTGCTCCCCTCTCCACATCACTGCCACCTGCCGCATCACTGCCACCCTCCTCCGCCGGCTCGGATGCTGAGCCTAGGCAGCTGGGGGGTATTCGCATCTCGGCCAAGGAGAGGGAACGGAGAATCACCACCGCCTCTGTCTCTACTGCGGCTCCGCTGGTCATTTTGTCACCTCATGTCCAGTAAAAGCCAGAGCTCATCAGTAAGAGGAGGGCTACTGGTGA
Organism: Oncorhynchus masou masou; assembly: GCF_036934945.1. Taxonomy (NCBI): domain Eukaryota; kingdom Metazoa; phylum Chordata; class Actinopteri; order Salmoniformes; family Salmonidae; genus Oncorhynchus; species Oncorhynchus masou. The sequence continues at coordinate 44,420,211 of NC_088240.1, read as the reverse complement.
GCGCTTACTACTCAGGCCTCTCCTTCTGGATCACGCACTACCTTTCCGGTCCATCTCCGCTGGCCCGGTTCATCTGCTTCCTGCAGTGCCTTGATAGACTCTGGGGCGGAGGGCTGTTTTATGGACGAGACCTGGGCTCGGGAACATGACATTCCTCTCAGACAGTTAGGGAGCCCAGGGCCTTGTTCGCTTTAGATGGTAGTTCTCTCCCCAAGATTCAGCGTGAGACGCTGCCTTTAACCCTCACTGTCTCTGGTAATCATAGCGAAACCATTTCTTTTTTAATTTTTCGTTCACCTTTTACACCTGTTGTTTTGGGTCATCCCTGGCTAGTGCGCCATAACCCTTCTATTAATTGGTCTAGTAATACTATCCTATCCTGGAATGTTTCTTGTCATGTAACCTGTTTAATGTCTGCTATCCCTCCTGTTTCCTCTGTCTCTTCTTCACAGGAAGAGCCTGGCGATTTGACAGGGGTGCCGGAGGAGTATCACGATCTGCGCACGGTGTTCAGTCGTTCCAAGGCCACTTCTCTCCCTCCACACCGGTCGTATGACTGTAGTATTGATCTCCTTCCGGGAACTACTCCCCCGGGGTAGATTATACTCTCTGTCGGCTCCCGAACGTAAGGCTCTCGAGGATTATTTGTCGGTTTCGCTCGACGCCGGTACCATAGTCTCCTTCCTCCTCCCCGCCGGAGCGGGGTTTTTTTGTTCAGAAGAAGGACGGGTCCCTGCGCCCATGCGTGGATTATCGAGGGCTGAATGACATAACAGTTAAGAATCGTTATCCGCTTCCTCTTATGTCTTCAGCCTTCGAGATCCTGCAGGAGCCAGGTTTTTCACCAAATTGGACCTTCGTAATGCCTACCATCTCGTGCGCATCAGGGAGGGGACGAGTGGAAGACGGCGTTAACACTCCGTTAGGGCACTTTGAATACCGGGTTCTTCCTTTCGGCCTCGTTAACGCTCCAGCTGTCTTTCAGGCACTAGTTAACGACGTCCTGAGAGACATGCTGAACATTTTTGTTTTCGTTTACATGGACGATATCCTGATTTTTTCACCGTCTCTCTCGATTCATGTTCAGCACGTGCGACGCGTCCTCCAGCGCCTTTTGGAGAACTGTCTTTATGTGAAGGCTGAGAAGTGCACTTTTTCATGCCACCTCTGTCCCTTTTCTCGGTTCCGTTATTTCCGCTGAGGGCATTAAGATGGATCCCGCTAAGGTCCAGGCTGTCATTGATTGGCCCGTTCCTAAGTCACGCGTCGAGCTGCAGCGCTTTCTGGGCTTCGCTAATTTCTACCGTCGTTTCATCCGTAATTTCGGTCAGGTGGCAGCTCCTCTCACAGCCCTTACTTCTGTTAAGACGTGCTTTAAGTGGTCCGTTTCCGCCCAGGGAGCTTTTGATCTTCTTAAGAATCGTTTTACATCCGCTCCTATTCTTGTTACACCTGACATCTCTAGACAGTTTGTTGTTGAGGTTGACGCGTCAGAGGTGGGCGTGGGAGCCATTCTTTCTCAGCGCTCTCTCTCTGACGGCAAGGTCCATCCTTGCGCGTTTTTCTCTCATCGCTTATCGCCGTCAGAACGTAACTATGATGTTGGTAATCGCGAACTGCTCGCCATCCGCTTAGCCCTAGGCGAATGGCGACAGTGGTTGGAGGGGGCGACCATTCCTTTGTCGCTTGGACTGACCATAGGAACCTTGAGTACATCCGTTCAGCCAAACGACTTAATGCGCGTCAGGCTCGTTGGGCTCTGTTTTTCGCTCGTTTCGAGTTTGTTATTTCTTATCGTCCGGGCTCAAAAACACCAAACCTGATGCTTTATCTCGTCTCTTCAGTTCTTCTGAGGTCTCCACCGACCCCGATGGGATTCTCCCTGAGGGGCGTGTTGTCGGGTTGACTGTCTGGGGAATTGAGAGGCAGGTAAAGCAAGCACTCGCTCACACTCCGTCGCCGCGAGCTTGTCCTAGGAACCTTCTGTTCATTCCCGTTCCTACTCGTCCGGCCGTTCTTCAGTGGGCCCACTCTGCCAAGTTAGCCGGCCACCCCGGGCGTTCGGGGTACGCTCGCTTCCATTCGCCAGCGTTTCTGGTGGCCCACTCGGGAACGTGACGCGTCGATTTGTCGCCCCCGCTTGTTCGGTCTGCGCAGACTAAATCTGGGAACTCTCCTCCTGCCGGCCGTCTCAGACCGCTTCCCATTCCCTCTCGACCGTGGTCTCACATCGCTTTAGATTTTATCACCGGACTGCCTTCATCAGCGGGGAAGACAGTTATTCTTACGGTTGTCGATAGATTCTCTAAGGCGGCTCATTTCATTCCTCTCGATAAGCTCCCTTCTGCTAAGGAGACGGCTCAGATCATTATCGAGAATGTTTTCCGAATTCATGGCCTTCCGTCTGACGTCGTTTCCGACAGAGGCCCGCAGTCTACGTCTCAATTTTGAGGGAGTTTTGCCGTTTGATTGGGGCTTCCGTCAGTCTCTCGTCCGGCTTTCATCCCCAGTCTAACGGCCGGCCGAACGGGCCAATCAGACTGTTGGTCGCATTTACGCCCTTTCTTTTCGTAACCCTGCGTCTTGGTCAGAACAGCTCCCCTGGGCAGAGTACGCCCACAACTCGCTTCCCTCGTCTGCTACCGGTCTATCCCCTTTCAGAGTAGCCTCGGGTACCAGCCTCCGCTGTCTCATCTCAGCTCGCCGAGTCCTGCGTCCCCTCCGCTCAGGCTTTTGTCCAGCGTTGCGAGCGCACCTGGAAGGGGGTCAGGTCGGCACTTTGCCGTAATAGGGCGCAGACTGTGAGGGCCGCTAACAAGCGTAGGACCAAGAGTCCTAGATATTGTTGCGGTCAGAGAGTATGGCTCTCCACTCAGAACCTTCCCTTAAGACAGCTTCTGCAAGTTGGCCCCGCGGTTCATTGGTCCGTTCCGTATTTCTCAGGTCATTAATCCTGTCGCAGTGCGACTTCTTCTCCCGCGCTATCTTCGTCGCGTTCACCCGGTCTTCCATGTCTCCTGTGTTAAGCCCGTTCTTTCGCGCCCGCTCGTCCCTCCCCCCCATCCTTGTCGAGGGCGCACCCATCTACAGGGTTCGTAAGATTTTGGACATGCGCCCTCGGGGCCGTGGTCATCAGTACCTAGTGGATTGGGAGGGGTACGGTCCTGAGGAGAGGAGTTGGGTTCCCTCTCGGGACGTGCTGGACCGTTCGCTGATCGATGATTTCCTCCGTTGCCGCCAGGTTTCCTCCTCGAGTGCGCCAGGAGGCGCTCGGTGAGTGGGGGGGTACTGTCATGTCTTGTTATGTCTGTTCCAAATCTTTCCACCATTTGTTACGTTGCAGCCTTATTCTAAAATGGATTTAAAAAATACAAATCCTCATCTATCTACAAACAGTACCACATAATGACAAAGTGAAAAAAGGTTTTTAGAAATTTGCAAACATTTCTAAAAAACATGTTTTGCTTTATCATGATGGGGTATTGTGTGTAGATTGATGAGGAGGAAAAAATCAAATGAATCCATTAAAAAAATAAGGCTGTAACGTAACAACATTTGGAAAAAAGTAAAGGGGTCTGAATACCTTCTGTATGTACTGTACATTGTGAGACGTCTCTTGTAGTGGTGTATGTATGTAAGGTAGGTGTGCTAACCCATCTTCTCACCCTGTCCAGCGGTGACTGCTGGACTGACTGAGTGGATAAATGGCACCAGTGCTTTCTTTTTTTGGCTGGGCAGACTCACCTCAGCGTTGAGGCCTGGTGAGATGCAAGGAGATGGGCTGGTTCAGGAAGAATCCAGACACGTGAACCATCCAACCCGATGTTGGGCTCCTGCCACAGAGACAATACAGCCTCAGAGATTAGCACCAGTTTAGGGCTAATATTGACATGTCATTGGATAAAATGTGAGGTGATTTTGAGGAGGATCAGGTTCCATTTGTTTCATTCTAAAGAGACAGTCCCTCAGTTCCCCCACATTAGTCTTATGAAGCACGGAACCGGGAGAGTGTACCCAGAGTGTAACTACTAATTGGGCACATTTGAAAATAGACCCATCTCTGTACTATTTAGTTTGCACCATTTTGTGACCTTTTGTTTGATTTGTGACCTTTCACCTCACCATTGACATGCAGGCGTGGGAGATAGTCCCTAGACCATCAACTGCAACATCACCATTGATACCCAGGACCTGGCTCTTGGGCGCAGCAACGCCATGGCGATCAAGGGGCCTACCAGGGGTGCTCTTTCACACAATGGTTCCGTGGAGATTTCCTGCAATGTGAAGAGCATAAAGGGGAACTCCCCTAGCCAGATTGGTGGGCGAGCCGTGTCCAAACCTACAATATTGGCGGGCAGCCGTGCTTCCACACCCTGGCATCTCTTATCACAGCCAGGGTGGCAGAGCTGGCAGGACAGCAGGGGTGGCCACTAAGAGCACGACAATGGAAGGGTCCCCCCCCCCCATGAGTGTAGGGGCCTGGCAGAGTGAGCTTTGTCACTGGACATTGCCGAGTTCTAGAAAGGCGCAGGGTACATATGTAACTGTACAAAATGTTCCCACAAACCCTCAACGTTTTGTATCATTCAGGTTGATAGAACTTAGAATGTAATAGTACTTGCAAGCTGTTATCTGAAAGGTTTACAATGTATGAATTGCACAAATGCATGACTATTAGCAACCGTTTTGAATCAGTGGCCTCTGGATTTGATGTAGCATATCTGAACAAAGATATTGTACAGAGAATCTTATTTAGTGTGGTGATCATGGCCCAATTATCGATTTAAAGTTGAGGCAAGATTTTTGTGTAAATTATTGAATGACGTCAATGGGAGACTTGCAAAAAACTGTTGTTAATCGTGCACATCTCAAGTCCCGGGTTTGATGCGCCTGTACTGCTCTCAATGGTGCATCTGTAGAAGTTGGTGAGGATACATTGTACGGCATGGTCCTACAGTCAGCCAGGCCGGTTCTGGCCACCTTCAGACAAACCTGAACACTGTTTGACATAGTATAGTCCTTCACCGAGACGTGCTTAAACACGTTATTGCCTTCCTGATTGAATTGAATATTGCCGGGTGATGTTGATGGCTTACCCGTAAAGTGGTCAAGGTCAGGGTTAAGTGAAGGGGTGTTGCTTTTGACCTTTATTGACCTAGGCTAGTCAGTTAATGAACAAATTCTTATTTATAATGACGACCTACCCCGGTCAATTGTGCGCCGCCTTATGAGACTTGCAATCACAGCCAGGTTGTGATACAGCCTGGAATCAAACCAGGGTCTGTACAGACACCTCTTGCACTGAGATGCAGTGCCTTAGACCGCTGTGCCACTCAGGAGCGCAGTGGTCAAGATAATGTATTCTACTGTCCACCACTTTGGAATTTGGGCGATGCTCAGGCTATTTCCTGTTTGGAATAAATAAGGCACTGTGTTTATAGATGGGTCCTGGATAATTTACTGTAATCAGGTGTACATCGCTTTCTGTCAGAGACTATTTTTATCATCCAAATTGCAAGTTTGTAATATCCTAGAGCATGTACAGTGCCGTCAGAAAGTATCCACACCCCCTTGACTTCTTCCAAATGTTGTTGTGTTACGTTGTGTTGTGTTACCCCATAATGTCGAAGTGGAATTGTTTTTTGTTGTTGTTTTTTTTTTTGTTTGTGTTTTTTTTACAAATTAATAAAAAATATAAAGCTGAAATGTATTGAGTCAATAAGTGTTCAACCCTTTTGTTATGGGAAGCCTAAATAAATTAAGGACTAAAACTTGTTTAAGAAGTCATAATAAGTTGCATGGACTCACTCGGTGTGCAATAATAGTGTTTAACATGATTTTTGAATGACTACCTCATTTCTGAACCCAACACATAGAATTATCTGTAATTATCTCAGCCGAACAGTGAATTTCAAACACAGAATCAACCACAAAGACCAGGGAGGGTTGCCAATGTCTTGCAAAGAAGGGCATGTATTGGTAGATGGGTAAAAAAATCAGACATCAAATATCACTTTGAGCTTGGTGAAGTTATTCAAATCAAAATATATTGGTCACATACACGCATTTAGCAGTTGTTATTGTGGGTGTAGCGAAATGCTTGTGTTTCTAGCTACGACAGTGCAGTAATATCTGACAATTTCACTACATATACTCAGTACACACTAATCTAAGTAAAGGAATGATGAATTAAGAATATATAAATAAACAAGCAATGTCAGAGCGGTATACATTAAGATAAAGTAGAATAGAATACAGTATCTACAGTACATATGAGATATGTAAACATTATTAAAGCGATTAGTGTTCCATTTATTAAAGTGGCCAGTGATTTCAAGTCTATGTATATAGGCAGCATCCTCTAGTGTGCTAGTGATGGCTGTTTAACAGTCTGATAGCCTTGAGATTTAAGCTGTTTTGCAGTCTCTCGGTCCCAGCTTTGATGCACCAATACTGCCCTTGCCTTCTGGAAGATAGTGGGGTGAACAGGCAGTGGCTTGGGTGGTTGTTATCCTTGATGATCTTTTTGGCCTTCCTGTGGCATTGGGTGATGTAGGTGTCCTGGAGGACAGGAAGGTTGACCCCGGTAGACTGGAAAGACTGGAGAGCCCTGAGGTTGCTGGTGGTGCAGTTGCCATATCAGGCGGTGATTCAGCCCAACAGGACACTCTCAATTGTACATCTGTAAAGGTTTGTGAGAGTTTTAGGTGCCAAACAAATTTCTTCAGCCTCCAGAGGTTGAAGAGGCGCTGTTGCGCCTTCTCCACCACACTATCTGTGTGGGTGGACTATTTCAGCTTGTCAGTGATGTGTATGCCGAGGAACTTGAAGATTTCCACCTCCACTGTGGTCCCGTCGATGTGGACATTGAATTGTTATTTTACCTGAAATGCACAAGGTCATCTACTCCGACAATATATCTTCTTATCTTCTTCCGCTAGCAGAACCCCTCGACAATATTCCGTTGAAAAGGTGAAATTCAAAAATATGTTTTAGAAATATGTAACTTTCATGTATTCACAAGTGCAATACACTAAATTAAAGCTCAACTTCTTGTTAATCTACTTATTGTGTCCAATTTCAAAAAGGCTTTACAGCGAATGCACAACATATGATTATGTTAGGTCAGAGCCTAGTCACAAAAACACATACATCTATTTTCCAGCCAAAGAGAGGAGTCACAAAAAGCAGAAATAGAGATAAAGTTAATCACTAACCTTTGATGATCTTCACCAGATGGCACTCATAGGACTTCATGTTACAAAATACATGTATGTTTTGTTCAATAAAGTGCATATTTATATCCAAATATCTCAGTTTACATAGGCGCGTTACGTTCAGTAATGTTTTGCTTCCAAAACATCCAGTGATTTTGCAGAGAGCCACATCAATTTACAGAAAAAGTCATCATAAAATGTAATATAAGGTACAAGTGTTATGCACAGAATTAGAGATATACTTCTCCTTAATGCAACCGCTGTGTCAGTTTTTTACAAAAAAATACGGAAAAAGCAAACCATGCAATAATCTGGGTACAGCGCTCAGACAACAAAACAAGCCATACAGATACCCGCCATGTTGGAGTCAACAGAAGTCAGAAATAGCGTTATAAATATTCACTTACCTTTGATGATCTTCATCAAAATGCACTCCCAGGAATCTCATTTCCACAATAAATGTGTGATTTGTTCGATAAAGTCCATCATTTATGTCCAAATACCTCCTTTTGATAGCGCGTTCAGTTCACAAATCCACTCACAACGCGCATGTTTTGTAGAAACATGTCAAACAATGTATAGAATCAATCTTTAGGATGCTTTTATCATAAATCTCCAATAATGTTCCAACCTTTGTCTGTAGAAATGCAATGGAACAGAACTAACATGGGTGCGCGTGACCAGCTCATGCCACTCTGGCAGACCTCTGACTCATTCAGCTCCCATTCCCCCCTCCTTCACAGTATAAGCATCAGACAAGTTTCTAAAGACTGTTTACATCTAGTGGAAGCCTTAGGAAGTGCAATATGACCCCATAGACACTGTATATTTGATAGGAAATTAGTTAAAAAACTACAAAACTCAGATTTCCCACTTCCTGGATGGATTTTTCTCAGGTTTTCGTCTGTTTTTGTCTGCCATATGCCATATGTTATACTCACAGACATCATTCAAACAGATCTAGAAACTTCAGAGTGTTTTCTATACAAATTTACTAATAATATGCAAATATTAGCAACTGGGCCTGAGTAGCAGGCAGTTTACTCTGGGCACGCTTTTCATCTAAACGTGAAAATGCTGCCCCCTATCCCAAACAGGATATCCACACATAAAACGGTCAACCAAATCGTTTCTAGTCATCTCTCCTCCTTCCAGGATTTTTCATCTTTTAACTTCTATGGGGATTGGCAACTACACTTTCATAGTATTACCACGACAACAGGCAAAACAGTTTGTTTTTCAATCACCCACGTGGGTATAACCAATGAGGAGATGGCACGTGGGTACCTGATTTCTATAAACCAATTTTTCATTTATTTTTATTTTACCTTTATTTAACTAGGCAAGAAGTTAAGAACAAATTCTTATTTTCAATGACGGCCTAGGAACAGTGGGTTAACTACCTGTTCAGGGGCAGAATGACAGATTTGTACCTTGTCAGCTCGGGGATTTGAACTTGCAACCTTCCGGTTACTATGAGGAGATGGGAGAGGCAGGACTTGCAGGGCGATCTGCATCAGAAATAGGAATGATTTCTATTTTAGCCCTTGGCAACGCAGACGCACATTGGCGCGCGCGAGCAGTGTGGGTGATGTCAGGGTATTAGAACAGTCTAATCTCGGTTAACCCAAAAATAAAATCTGGAGGAATTTAGTCTGCTGCATGATTAAGTTCTGTGTCCATACGTGTTAGAAATTCAGAGTTCTATTTTGCGAAGTCTCCTCCCTGAAATCATTTCTGGGTAACAATTAAGTACCTTATTGTGATTGTTTTCAATTAAAATGTAAAAAAATAAACAAAAATAGCTTCTTAGCAAAGGACAATTTCTAAAGCAAGAATTTTCCTAGGACTGTCTGGGTGGGAGTAGTCTGAGCGGGGAGGGAAAAACAGAAAATTTGCTGTTATTGGCAGAGAGGTTTGGAACTATCTTTTTATTACATTTACATTACATTTAAGTCATTTAGCAGACGCTCTTATCCAGAGCGACTTACAAATTGGTGAATTCACCTTCTGACATCCAGTGGAACAGCCACTTTACAATAGTGCATCTAAATCATTAAGGGGGGGGGGGTGAGAAGGATTACTTATCCTATCCTAGGTATTCCTTGAAGAGGTGGGGTTTCAGGTGTCTCCGGAAGGTGGTGATTGACTCCGCTGTCCTGGCGTCGTGAGGGAGTTTGTTCCACCATTGGGGGGCCAGAGCAGCGAACAGTTTTGACTGGGCTGAGCGGGAACTGTACTTCCTCAATGGTAGGGAGGCGAGCAGGCCAGAGGTGGATGAACGCAGTGCCCTTGCTTGGGTGTAGGGCCTGATCAGAGCCTGGAGGTACTGCGGTGCCGTTCCCCTCACAGCTCCGTAGGCAAGCACCATGGTCTTGTAGCGGATGCGAGCTTCAACTGGAAGCCAGTGGAGAGAGCGGAGGAGCGGGGTGACGTGAGAGAACTTGGGAAGGTTGAACACCAGACGGGCTGCGGCGTTCTGGATGAGTTGTAGGGGTTTAATGGCACAGGCAGGGAGCCCAGCCAACAGCGAGTTGCAGTAATCCAGACGGGAGATGACAAGTGCCTGGATTAGGACCTGCGCCGCTTCCTGTGTGAGGCAGGGTCGTACTCTGCGGATGTTGTAGAGCATGAACCTACAGGAACGGGCCACCGCCATGATGTTGGTTGAGAACGACAGGGTGTTGTGTCCAGGATCACGCCAAGGTTCTTAGCGCTCTGGGAGGAGGACACAATGGAGTTGTCAACCGTGATGGCGAGATCATGGAACGGGCAGTCCTTCCCCGGGAGGAAGAGCAGCTCCGTCTTGCCGAGGTTCAGCTTGAGGTGGTGATCCGTCATCCACACTGATATGTCTGCCAGACATGCAGAGATGCGATTCGCCACCTGGTCATCAGAAGGGGGAAAGGAGAAGATTAATTGTGTGTCGTCTGCATAGCAATGATAGGAGAGACCATGTGAGGTTATGACAGAGCCAAGTGACTTGGTGTATAGCGAGAATAGGAGAGGGCCTAGAACAGAGCCCTGGGGGACACCAGTGGTGAGAGCGCGTGGCGAGGAGACAGATTCTCGCCACGCCACCTGGTAGGAGCGACCTGTCAGGTAGGACGCAATCCAAGCGTGGGCCGCGCCGGAGATGCCCAACTCGGAGAGGGTGGAGAGGAGGATCTGATGGTTCACAGTATCGAAGGCAGCCGATAGGTCTAGAAGGATGAGAGCAGAGGAGAGAGAGTTAGCTTTAGCAGTGCGGAGCGCCTCCGTGATACAGAGAAGAGCAGTCTCAGTTGAATGACTAGTCTTGAAACCTGACTGATTTGGATCAAGAAGGTCATTCTGAGAGAGATAGCGGGAGAGCTGGCCAAGGACGGCACGTTCAAGAGTTTTTATTAGTCTATTAACTAATTTACCGCATGGTAATTTCACCCGGAAGGCCAAAACTCCATCCCACCAAAACAGGCTGAAAATTCAGGCGGTCTTTTCAAACAGCTCTTAGACAAAAAATACCTAATCATTTTCTGCATTGAGATTTAAAAGCAGTCCATAGACTGCTTACGAGGCAAAGAAACAAAACATCTGAATATATTATTATGTTTAAAGAGTTACTACCTTTAAAGGCCCAGTAAAGGTGCCACCAAACAAAGCCATGTGTGAAAATAGTCTGCAGTTAAAAGACTGCTCTGGAAGCATTTAAGTGTTATACATGTAGCATTTCTACCTACAAATCATACATATCAGTAGTAATGAAGGAATAAAAATCCATTAGAGAAAAACTGTTGTGTGTAGGCTGCATATACCTGTTTTATGATTAGTTTGCATTTGCAAGGTATGCAACATTAGAAAAACATTCACATTACAACTCTTTCTCAAGTCCTTGTAACAGTCGCTTCACAACAGTTTTTGTGACTAAAATGTTCAATATATTTCCTTGAACATCCTGTGTTGTGTGCTTATTCATTTCCCATTTGATATGTTCTAGGCTATTCTGAGACCATAAGGAGCATCAGGTACTGTTGGAATGTCTAGCAGTGGCATGTTCATCTTTTTATGAGAAATTACACTGAAAAAAATTACATTTTTATAAAATATGTGTAGCCCACACTTTAGATGAGGCCACGCAAAAAAGACTTAACTAATAATTAGTAAATTGTTTATAAGGACCTATATTAAACATCTTGTAAATGGAGCAGTGATAAATCAAACTATTTACTAACCCATTATAAACACTTTATTACGTGGAGTGATTATAAAGTTAAATATTGTAAGGAGGTGTATATTTGTATTTGGTATTTGATATGGAATTGACCACAGTTCTGTGCGAAAGTAATTTATATTTGCATGGACAGTATAACCAAAAGATTTAGTGGTTTATAGTAGTGCTCCTTTGCAACAGGACTTGGCTAAAAGTGATAAATGGTCCAATGAAACCCATGAAGTTGTCCCAAAGGGGCAAACCCTGCCCACCCAGCAGATCAGACAAGCTAAATCAAGCGCACCTAAATTAATTAAAATAAAACATAATGTTATTTTGACCCAGGTCTGTATTTCATATACGTTTGAAAGCGCACAAGGAGATCTGAGAGTGTGAGTTACAGATTAATACTGTATCTAGGCATTCCAGAGAGAAAATTGGGTGTGTTGTACCCTTAATGTACCTTGATGTATCTGTAGCGTGGTTCGTTCTGCGTTGTGTACTTTTAATTAGGACACTGCCACAACTGGAGGTCTGCTGGTTGGATTCTTTTTATTTGCCCTGCACACGAAGAGACAACACACAATATTTTAGCCCTTGGCGCAGTCACAGCTCTCAGGCACCTTGCTTGCCGAAGGTCAGGCAAAAGAGAATAATAAGGGGGTACAGAAATACAGATAAGCCGCGATGGGCCAAACCAAAATATTCAAAACTTTCACAATCATGTCAATGTACAATATTCATATGAAAAAGTGTTTGTACACCAAAAAATTGCATTAGCTATGCTGTAATTAAATTTTTAAAAACACACAGAATTATTATTATTATTATCAAATTAGTAACTCTTATTATTAACTCTTATTATCCCCACTTTTACCTGGCCTATTTGAATTGGTCATTTTGTGCAACTTGGTGCATAATCTAGGGGAACAACATCACACTGCTAAATATGCACTATCATCTTAATGATTTTGTGTACCATTGTGGTTTGTCTGTACAGTTAACTTTAGGTATGAATTTTCCTTCAGTATTCTGTACTCATTTGCATTTGTGTTTATATGCATCTGTACGATCCCTCTTAGCGTGTGCACATTCATCCCTTTGTATCTTGTCCAGCTGAGCCTCTTAGTCACACAGTTAATGCAGCCATGCAGCTTCATCTCATCAGTACAGTGCATACTGCACGCACGCGCATGTGTACTCAAACACACACACACACACACACACACACACACACACACACACACACACACACACACACACACACACACACACACACACACACACACACACACACACACACACACACACACACACACACACACACACACACACACACACACACACACACCCTACCAGCCTTGGGCGCATCAGGCCCCAATGTAGGTCACGGCATAAGCCCAGGGGTGTCCTGGTCCTCCCAACACTCACACACACACTCATGTTGTACATGCACATGGATCCCTATTCTCATTTTTGATAATTTATCTTCCAACCCTACAGTATCCACCGCACACTCATACATTAACACTCACTCCACACTTTGTTTTTAAAAAACAACCTTATTCAATCTAAGCAACTGTCATTCATGTCCCCATACATTAGCTTACTGTCAGAGGATGAAATTACTGAAATTAATGCTCTTACTAGAAGAACAACCACAAGTCTGAAGACTCATGTATTCCCCTCGGGTGAAGAAAAGACATCTAATTGACCATTAGATGGGTACTTTATTAATATCTCTCTCTCTCTCTCTCTCTGACCAATAGGCTATTGAACAGCTTCTATCCCCAAGCCATACAACTGCCAAATAGCTAACAACATGTCTAAACGTCCTATGTGAGTATTACCTTTTTTTTTTGCACTGTCTCTATGCACACTCACAGGACTCTACACACACACACACACACACACACACACACACACACACACACACACACACACACACACACACACACACACACACACACACACACACACACACACACACACACACACACACACACACACACACACACAAACACACACTTTTTTCTCACACATTTGCATAACGAACACAAACTCACAATCATCACATACACTTCTGCCACCGTGTTTATCATATATTCCCGATGCCTAGTCACCTTACCCCTATACATATCTACCTCTATCACTCCAGTATCCTTATGTTATTTTTAGCACTACATTGATATTGATTAGTGCATTGTTTGGATGTAGAGCTTGCAAGAAGGGCGTTTCACTGTACTTGTGCACGTGACATGAAAACTCTCTCTCCCTCCCCTTTTCTCTCTCTCTCCATACCTCCCTCGTTATTAATCTCATTAAGCCTGCTGAGTCACTTCTGATCGCCCCAATGACTATAAATGCCATCATGCTAGATTCTAGGTTGACACTCCCTTCTAAGCACTTTCTAGGAGGGTACAGGCATTATGATAACATGGAATTGGTTGTCTGTTACTGTATTTTCAAACCATAAATATACTGTAGATCAGGGATGTGCAACTCCAGTCTTCGGGGTCCTGATTGGTGTCACACTTTTGCCCCAGCCCCCAGCCCCAGCTAACACCCGGCTCCAACAATCAACTAATCATGATCTTCAGTTTAGAATGCAATTAGTTTAATCAGCTGTGTTCACTAGGGATGGGGAAAAAGTGTGACACCACTCCGGCCCCTGAGGACTTATATTGCCCCTCCCTGCTGCAGATACTATATTATATCATATCAGGCGTTAATGCTATTGCCCTTATTTTATAGCCCTTACATTTCTTTCTGATAATCTAATGTTCACTATAAAAATGTCACTGTAATTATCAAATGTTTTAAGAGTTTTATGCATTTGAGTTCTTCAATAGACGCGGTATAGGATTCTTTTGACATGAGTTGCCTGACAGCGTATCATCTGAGGGTCATGTGACGTGATACAGCCATAAAGGAGCTGGTTTCTTTACGTCAGTTTCTAATGTACTATTAATAATACTCCAGAGCAGAGTTCTATTTCACTCTCTCTCTCTCTGCCCTGACAAATGCATAGATAAATGCGTCATTTGTGCATCATCTATTGAATCATTCTACTCCATTGAAGACATTGGACTAATCCTTTCAAAAGAGGGGCACAACAGAGAACAATTCAGTCGTGACAGTGTAGCATATCTTCCTCGGCAGTACCCACAAGTCACACATTCCCTTTGAACTTAATAGATTTTGTCAATTCAAGTAAATGTATACCCTTGGTCAAATATTGCCTTGCTACATTCTCATGTAAAGTATTACGATTTTGAAGTACCTATGGAGGCAACTTGGAACACTATCATGATCTCTCTCTTTAAAATAGTACACAATGCGATGGCTATCCTCACCAGCCTTGCAGAAGCAGAACATGCCACCTATGAATTCAGCAGTCCCCAACCCCCACCCTGAACACATGTTATACATCCCCTGGGCACAGGCTGAGCATAACACTGAGACACAGCTGAGAGAGAGAGAGAGAGAGAGAGAGAGAGAGAGAGAGAGAGAGAGAGAGAGAGAGAAGTATGAGTGAGCATCAGAGAAAAGGACAGAAATAGAGCGATTAAGGAGTTATTGCAGAGAGGCTAAGAGAAGAGAGAGAGCGAGAGAGAGAGAGAGAGAGAGAGAGGGGGAGAGAGATAGAGAGAGAGAGAGACATTTTAGTGCACATGGGGTTATGGTATTTTTGCGAGAACCTTTTCCTTCAATCTCCGTGGATATGAACCTCAAGTGGATTTTGTTTTCTCAGATTCCTAGTGGATTTCCCTGTTATTCCTCCCTGGATCTAAATAGCTGTTGAAGTCGTGAAGACCAAACCATGCCTCCTCTTCATTGAAACTTCAACATGGGCCCTTGACTGGGTTCCCTGACTGGATTTTATTTTAACTCTATTTTACCAAGTGGTCCCATTGAGATCCTAAATACTTATTTTTCAAGGGAGACCCTGCCATTAAGGATGGTGCTATGTTGCACCCCCACTGATCACCACAACTGCATGCTCTACAGTCAAGATTCCTCCATGTGCTGTCTATACTGACATCCCTACTCATGGATAGCCACTGGCAGGGTAAGATGATGAACGTCATGCTGAAATGTCAGACTGCTTAGTGTGGCGCTGAATTACCACATTGTTGGTGTGTTATGCATGGCCTGAGAATTGTCATGGCGACTGACTGACAGATAGACAGATGACAATTGTGAGGTAGGGTTTGTGTAGCAGTAGCAAGGTCCATGATGTGTTAATGGACTGCACTTATGTAATAAGTAGTATAAACTGGATAAACCCAAAGGAGCATAAACCTCTTTGGGGTATAAACCTCAAAATGGCACTGTGCCAGGTAACTGTAAATTACGGTTGAAACTTGAATGAGGGACTCCAATGCGGAATCTAATGGGTTTCCGTGCCAGCTGTGCACTTTAGGTGGAGCAACTTTCTTAGATTAGTGTACATACAGAGTATCGCTTCTGTTGGCACCTATCTAAACAAGTGTGCACACAGATCCAAAACGGGAATACAGAATTTTGAAAAGTGCATAGCACGCATTATGTGATGTATACCTCAATGTTTCTTCCTGATGAGAAGGCTGTATCATCCAATAGAAATGGGAGATAATGGGCAACAACAGCAGCAGCCCTGAATAGGAGAGGACTCTTACTCAACAGTGGATGTGATGTGGCTCAGGGCAAGGGGATGGTCATTGTCCACAGACACATTTACATGATTAGCCCATCAAGGCACACAATCGACTGTCTGGACAAGAGAGAATGCTAAATACATTTAGGTTGAGTTAATTAAGCTACATGTTTTAGATACAAACAGGCAAGTGCAACGAGAATATGATACACACAGTGAACAATAAAAATATTCTCCGTCATAAATAGACTGTGGTACTATGCATTCATTTTAGTTTCATTAAATCAAATAGTTTATGTAATCAAGGTGTTGTTACATTTACATTTAAGTCATTTAGCAGATGCTCTTATCCAGAGCGACTTACAAATTGGTGAATTCACCTTCTGACATCCAGTGGAACAGCCACTTTACAATAGTGCATCTAAATCATTTAAGGGGGGGGGTGAGAAGGATTACTTTATCCTATCCTAGGTATTCCTTGAAGAGGTGGGGTTTCAGGTGTCTCCGGAAGGTGGTGATTGACTCCGCTGTCCTGGCGTCGTGAGGGAGTTTGTTCCACCATTGGGGGCCAGAGCAGCGAACAGTTTTGACTGGGCTGAGCGGGAACTGTACTTCCTCAGTGGTAGGGAGGCGAGCAGGCCAGAGGTGGATGAACGCAGTGCCCTTGTTTGGGTGTAGGGCCTGATCAGAGCCTGGAGGTACTGCGGTGCCGTTCCCCTCACAGCTCCGTAGGCAAGCACCATGGTCTTGTAGCGGATGCGAGCTTCAACTGGAAGCCAGTGGAGAGAGCGGAGGAGCGGGGTGACGTGAGAGAACTTGGGAAGGTTGAACACCAGACGGGCTGCGGCGTTCTGGATGAGTTGTAGGGGTTTAATGGCACAGGCAGGGAGCCCAGCCAACAGCGAGTTGCAGTAATCCAGACGGGAGATGACAAGGGCCTGGATTAGGACCTGCGCCGCTTCCTGTGTGAGGCAGGGTCATACTCTGCGGATGTTGTAGAGCATGAACCTACAGGAACGGGCCACCGCCTTGATGTTAGTTGAGAACGACAGGGTGTTGTCCAGGATCACGCCAAGGTTCTTAGCGCTCTGGGAGGAGGACACAATGGAGTTGTCAACCGTGATGGCGAGATCATGGAACGGGCAGTCCTTCCCCGGGAGGAAGAGCAGCTCCGTCTTGCTGAGGTTCAGCTTGAGGTGGTGATCCGTCATCCACACTGATATGTCTGCCAGACATGCAGAGATGCGATTCGCCACCTGGTCATCAGAAGGGGGAAAGGAGAAGATTAATTGTGTGTCGTCTGCATAGCAATGATAGGAGAGACCATGTGAGGTTATGACAGAGCCAAGTGACTTGGTGTATAGCGAGAATAGGAGAGGGCCTAGAACAGAGCCCTGGGGGACACCAGTGGTGAGAGCGCGTGGCGAGGAGACAGATTCTCGCCACGCCACCTGGTAGGAGCGACCTGTCAGGTAGGACGCAATCCAAGCGTGGGCCGCGCCGGAGATGCCCAACTCGGAGAGGGTGGAGAGGAGGATCTGATGGGTCACAGTATCGAAGGCAGCCGATAGGTCTAGAAGGATGAGAGCAGAGGAGAGAGAGTTAGCTTTAGCAGTGCGGAGCACCTCCGTGATACAGAGAAGAGCAGTCTCAGTTGAATGACTAGTCTTGAAACCTGACTGATTTGGATCAAGAAGGTCATTCTGAGAGAGATAGCGGGAGAGCTGGCCAAGGACGGCACGTTCAAGAGTTTTGGAGAGAAAAGAAAGAAGGGATACTGGTCTGTAGTTGTTGACATCGGAGGGATGGAGTGTAGGTTTTTTCAGAAGGGGTGCAACTCTCGCTCTCTTGAAGACGGAAGGGACGTAGCCAGCGGCCAGGGATGAGTTGATGAGCGAGGTGAGGTAAGGGAGAAGGTCTCCGGAAATGGTCTGGAGAAGAGAGGAGGGGATAGGGTCAAGCAGGCAGGTTGTTGGGCGGCCGGCCGTCACAAGAAGCAAGATTTCATCTGGAGAGAGAGGGGAGAAAGAGGTCAGAGCACAGGGTAGGGCAGTGTGAGCAGAACCAGCGGTGTCGTTTGACTTAGCAAACGAGGATCGGATGTCGTCGACCTTCTTTTCAAAATGGTTGACGAAGTCATCTGCAGAGAGGGAGGAGGGGGGGGGCAGGATTCAGGAGGGAGGAGAAGGTGGCAAAGAGCTTCCTAGGGTTAGAGGCAGATGCTTGGAATTTAGAGTGGTAGAAAGTGGCTTTAGCAGCAGAGACAGAGGAGGAAAATGTAGAGAGGAGGGAGTGAAAGGATGCCAGGTCCGCAGGGGCGAGTTTTCCTCCATTTCCGCTCGGGTGCCCGGAGCACTGTTCTGTGAGCTCGCAATGAGTCGTCGAGCCACGGAGCGGGAGGGGAGGACCGAGCCGGCCTGGAGGATAGGGGACATAGAGAGTCAAAGGATGCAGAAAGGGAAGAGAGGAGGGTTGAGGAGGCAGAATCAGGAGATAGGTTGGAGAAGGTATGAGCAGAGGGAAGAGATGATAGGATGGAAGAGGAGAGAGTAGCGGGGGAGAGAGAGCGAAGGTTGGGACGGCGCGATACCATCCGAGTAGGGGCAGTGTGGGAAGTGTTGGATGAGAGCGAGAGGGAAAAGGATACAAGGTAGTGGTCGGAGACTTGGAGGGGAGTTGCAATGAGGTTAGTGGAAGAACAGCATCTAGTAAAGATGAGGTCGAGCGTATTGTCTGCCTTGTGAGTAGGGGGGGAAGGTGAGAGGGTGAGGTCAAAAGAGGAGAGG
This sequence comes from Oncorhynchus masou masou, assembly GCF_036934945.1. Classification (NCBI taxonomy): domain Eukaryota; kingdom Metazoa; phylum Chordata; class Actinopteri; order Salmoniformes; family Salmonidae; genus Oncorhynchus; species Oncorhynchus masou. Next base: position 44,401,380 of record NC_088240.1, on the reverse strand, counting down.
AGTGGAAAGAAGGAGGCAGAGAGGAATGAGTCAAAGGTAGACGTGGGGAGGTTAAAGTCGCCCAGGACTGTGAGAGGTGAGCCGTCCTCAGGAAAGGAGCTTATCAAGGCATCAAGCTCATTGATGAACTCTCCAAGGGAACCTGGAGGGCGATAAATGATAAGGATGTTAAGCTTGAAAGGGCTGGTAACTGTGACAGCATGGAATTCACAATCAAGACATATGTTTGTGCTGCAGATAGCAATAGCCTGGGATAGCCTGGGAGCAAAGATAGCTAGCCCCGCTTTTACAAGCTTATAGGGGTACTCTAACATATCTAAAAATAAATGCTTTACACATGATGTCAAGGATAGTTCATTTTCAGCTGACGTCAGCATAGGTTTTAATAACAACATGTTTGTATACTTTTTGTTTGAACACCCTGCCGGCCCTTACTGCACATCCTTGTTTCACCCCTTTGAGTAGAAGTGAATTGTGACACAATTAGGGCCGCGCAATACGGATTTAAAATCCCATCTACATTTTTTTTAAACTTATGGGCGATTCATGTTTCAGTACCATTGAAAAGTTTGAACACACCAACTCATTAAAGGTTTTTTTAATTAAAAAACCCAACTATTTTCGACATTGTAGAATAATAGTAAATACATCAAAACTATGAAATAACACATATGAAATCATGTAGTAATCAGAAACTGTAACGGCGTTCTTCGTTTTTCGAAAGGGAGTCGGACCGAAATGCAGCGTGTTGGTTACTCATGTTTTTAATGAAACAAATGACGATACATGAAATAACTTATAAATACAAAAACAACAAACGGAACGTGAAAAAACCTATACAGCCTGTCTGGTGAACACTAACACAGAGACAGGAACAATCACCCACGAAATACACAGTGAAACCCAGGCTACCTAAATACGGTTCCCTATCAGAGACAACAAGAATCACCTGACTCTGATTGAGAACCGCCTCAGGCAGCCAAACCTAAACTAAACACACCCCTAATCAACCACAATCCCGATGCCTACAGAAACCCCAATACGACAACACAATAACATAAACCCATGTCACACCCTGGCCTGACCAACTAATTAACTAAAACACAAAATACTAAGACCAAGGCGTGACAGAACCCCCCCCCCCCAAGGTGCGAACTCCCGGACGCACCTCAAAACCATAGGGAGGGTCCGGGTGGGCGTCTGTCCATGGTGGCGGTTCCGGCTCGGGACGTGGACCCCACTCCATATATGTCATAGTTCCTCCCCTTCGCATCCTGGGATAACCCACCCTCGCCGCCGACCATGGCCTAATAGTCCTCACCCAGAACCCCACTGAACTGAGGAGTAGCTCGTGACTGAGGGGCAGCTCGGGACTGAGGGGCAGCTCGGGACTGAAGCAGCTCGGGACTGAGGGGAAGCTCGGGACTGAGGGGCAGCCCAGCACTGAGAGGAAGCCCAGCCAGGCAGTTGAATCCGGCAGATCCTGGCTGGCTGGCAGTTCTGGCAGATCCTGGCTGAATGGTGGATCTGGAAGAGTCTGGTTGACTAGCAGATCTGGAAGAGTCTGGTTGATTAGCAGATCTGGAAGAGTCTGGTTGACTAGCAGATCTGGATGAGTCTGGTTGACTAGCAGATCTGGAAGATTCTGGTTGACTGGCAGATCTGGAAGATTCTGGTTGACTGGCAGATCTGGAAGAGTCTGGCTGACTGGCAGATCTGGAAGAGTCTGGCTGACTGGCAGATCTGGAAGAGTCTGGCTGACTGGCGGATCTGGAAGAGTCTGGCGGACTGGCGGATCTGGAAGAGTCTGGCGGACTGGATCTGGAAGAGTCGGATCTGGAAGAGTCTGGCTGACTGGCGGATCTGGAAGAGTCTGGCTGACTGGCGGATCTGGAAGAGTCTGGCTGACTGGCGGATCTGGAAGAGTCTGGCTGACTGGCGGATCTGGAAGAGTCTGGCTGACTGGCGGATCTGGAAGAGTCTGGCTGACTTTCGGATCTGGAAGAGTCTGGCTGACTGGCAGATCTGGAAGAGTCTGGCTGACTGGCAGATCTGGAAGAGTCTGGCTGACTGGCAGATCTGGAAGAGTCTGGTTGACTGGCAGATCTGGAAGAGTCTGGCTGACTGGCAGATCTGGAAGAGTCTGGCTGACTGGCAGATCTGGAAGAGTCTGGCTGACTGGCAGATCTGGAAGGGTCTGGCTGACTGGCGGATCTGGAAGAGTCTGGCTGACTGGCAGATCTGGAAGAGTCTGGCTGACTGGCGGATCCTGGCAGACTGACGGCTCTGGCTGCTTCTTGCTGACTGACGGTTCTGGCTGCTCCATGCTGATTGACAGCTCTGGCGGCTTCTTGCAGACTGACAGCTCTGACTGTTCCATGCATACTAACAGCTTTGGCAGCTACTTTCCGACTGGCAGCTCCTTGCAGACTGGCAGCTCCATGCAGACTGGCAGCTCCATGCAGACTGGCAGCTTTGGCTGCTCCAAGCAGACTGACAGCTCTGGCTGCGCCATGCAGACTGACAGCTCTAGCTGCTCCATGCAGACTGGCAGCTCTAGCTGCTCCATGCAGACTGGCAGCTCCTTGCAGACTGTCAGCTCCATGCAGACTGGCAGCTCTGGCTGCTCCAAGCAGACTGACAGCTCTAGCTGCTCCATGCAGACTGGCAGCTCTGGCTGCTCCATGCAGACTGGCAGCTCAGGCTGCTCTGAACAGGCAGGAGGCTCCGGCAGCGCTGTAGAGGAGGAAGGCTCTAGAAGCGCTGAACAGGCGGGAGACTCCGGTAGCCCAGGAGAGGAGAAAGGCTCTGATAGCGCTGAACAGACAGGAGACTCCAGCAGCACTGTAGAGGAGGAAGGCTCTAGAAGCGCTGAACAGGCGGGAGGCTCCGGCAGCGCATGAGAGGAGAAAGGCACCGACAGCGCAGGAGAGGCGAGGCGCACTGTAGGCCTGATGCGTGGTGCTGGCACTGGTGGTATTGGGCCGAGGACACGCACAGGAAGCCTGGTGCGGGGAGCTGCTACCGGAGGGCTGGGGTGTGGAGGTGGTACTGGATAGACCGGACCGTGCAGGCGCACTGGAGCTCTTGAGCACCGAGCCTGCCCAACCTTACCCGGTTGTATACTCTCGGTCGCCCTGCCAGTGCGGCGAGGTGGAATAGCAGTTAACCCACTGTTCCTAGGCCATCATTGAAAATCAGATAGCAGATGTTTGAAGTTGGTGAGGGAGATAAAAGTCTCCAACTTCAGCAATTTGTTCCAGTCATTTATTTATTTTTCAATGATGGCATAGGAACAGTGGGTTAACTGCCTGTTCAGGGGCAGAACGACAGATTTTGTGCCTTGGGGACTTGAACTTGCAACCTTTCAGTTACTAGTCTAATTCTCTAACCACTAGGCTACCCTGCCGCCCCAAGGTAGCCTAGTGGATAGTAAGTTTTACTAGGGTAAGTTTGGCGGTGTGAGTGAAGGAGGCTTTGTTGCGGAATAGAACGCCGACTCTAGATTTGATTTTAGATTGGAGATGTTTGATATGAGTCTGGAAGGAGAGTTTACAGTCTAGCCAGACACCTAGGTACTTATAGATGTCCACATATTCTAGGTCAGAACCATCCAGGGTGGTGATGCTAGTCGGGCGTGCGGGTGCAGGCAGCAAACGGTTGAAAAGCATGCATTTGGTTTTACTAGCGTTTAAGAGCAGTTGGAGGCCACGGAAGGAGTGTGTATGGCATTGAAGCTTGTTTGGAGGTTAGATAGTACAGTGTCCAAGGAAGGGCCGGAAGTATACAGAATGGTGTCGTCTGCGTAGAGGTGGATCAGGGAATCGCCTGCAGCAAGAGCAACATCATTGATATATACAGAGAAAAGAGTCGGCCCGAGAATTGAACCCTGTGGCACCCCCATGGAGACTGCCAGAGGACCGGACAACATGCCCTCTGATTTGACACACTGTGTATATACAGTTGAAGTCGGAAGTGTACATAAACCTTAGCCAAATACACTCAGTTTTTCACAATTCCTCACATTTAATCCTAGTAAAAAAGTCCCTGTTATAGGTCAGTTAGGATCACCACTTTATTTTAAGGATGTGAAATGTCAGAATAATAGTAGAGATAATGATTTATTTCAGCTTTTATTTCTTTCATCACATTCCCAGTGGGTCAGAAGTTTACATACACTCAATTAGTATTTGATAGCATTGCCTTGCTCGCACATGATTTTTCAGTTCTGCCCTTGTGACCTTGTGATGGCCACTCCAATACCTTGACTTTGTTGTCCTTAAGCCATTTTGCCACAACTTTTGAAGTATGCTTGGGGTCATTGTCCAGTTGGAAGACCAATTTGCGACCAAGCTTTAATATTAATATTAATATTCAATATATCCACATAATTTCCATCCCTTATGAATCCATCTATTTTTTGAAGTGCACCAGTCCCTCCTGCACCCCCACAACATGATGCTGCCACCCCTGTGCTTCGGCTTCAACTTTTTCCTCCAAACATAACGATGGTCATTATGGCCATCGTTTTTTTTTTCTATTTTTGTGCTGTTGCAAACCGTAGTCTGGCTTTTTTAATGGCGGTTTTGGAGCAGTGGCTTCTTCCTTGCTTAGAAGACTTTCAGGTTATGTTGATATAGGACTCGTTTTACTGTGGTATAGAAAAAGTATAGATACTTTTGTATCTGCTTCCTTCACAAGGTCCTTTTCTTTCTTTAATTTTACCCACTTTTCCTCCCCAATTTCATGGTATCCAATTGTTTGTAGTTACTATCTTGTCTCATTGCTACAACTCCCGTGTGGGCTCGGGAGAGACGATGCGTCCTCCCGAAACACAACCCAACCTAGCCGCACTGCTTCTTAACACAGCACACATCCAACCCGAAAGCTAGCCGCACTAATGTGCCGGAGGAAACATTGTGCACCTGCGACCTGGTTAGTGTGCACTGCGCCCGGCCCGCCACAGGAGTAGCTAGTGCGCGATGAGACAAGGATATCCTTACCGGCCCCATGGACCTCCCGGTCGCGGCCGGCTGCAATAGAGCCTGGGCTCGAACCCAGAGTTTCTGGTGGCACAGTGGTCAAAGGCACTGCATCGCAGGAGGCCCTACAACGTCCGGGAGGCCCTACAAGGTCCTTTTCTGTTGTGCTGGGATTGACACTAGGGTGTGGCATGGGTTTTTGTATATGGTGTGTTTTTGTATTGTTTTTTTTCACATGTATTGGGATGATAGCTTAAGTGGGGTGTTCTAGGTGTATCTATGGCTGTCTGAAGTGGTTCTCAATCAGAGGCAGGTGTTTATCGTTGTCTCTGATTGGGAACCATATTTAGGCAGCCATATTCTTTGAGTGTTTCGTGGGTGATTGTCCTTATTGTCCTTATGTCCCTGTTCTGTGTTAATTTACACCAGTATAGGCTGTTTCGGTTTTCGTTACGTTTGTTGTTTTTGTAATTGATTCGTGTTTACTTTTGTTTATTAAACATGGATCGCAATCTACACGCCACATTTTGGTCCGACTCTCCTTCACCTATAGAAAACCGTAACACCTATACTGTTTTCTATTCTTATTTTTGCTTAATACTTTGGGATACTGGTGCACTTGTTGTCAGAAAGGCCCCTTTTTGTGTGTAGTCAACAGTAGGCCTACACGATTTTCTTCATAACGCATTTCATATTTCATGGAGCCTACATTACACAATTTTCTTCATAATGCATTTAGTACAAGCCACCACTTTTTCATGTACATGACACCATTTCTTTCATAATCCATTTATACAAGGCTGTGTTCCCAGATTGGAGAAAAAATACAGATTTTTCTGTTGTGTTTTGTGGTATCGATGAGGGCATTTGATTAGGGATTGATTAGGGATTGGGGATACATTTTTTGATGCGAGATTATAATACACACCATAATACACACACACACGCACACAAAAGCACACAAACACTTACACACATAATATACACACTCACTTTGTTTGCATTCAACTCTCCAACTCTTTACTTTTGTATGGATTATTATTTCTAAAATATTTGTATCTAGTTGTCATGTATTTATTATCTTTAACTGGTTAAATGTCTGTAGTTTCCATGTTTTAGTAATAATTAAGATGGTTAAATAGCCGTACATTTCTGCTTGATTTAGATTTTGGTATATTTGGCATTTTTATACATATTTTGCATTTCCACTGAAGAAAGAAATAATTATGTTTAATGTCAGCAGCAATTTCCATTGTGAAATGCTCAGTCTGAAGCCTTTCGGATATTGGTTTCACAGCCAATAATAATTATGCAAATTATATCAGCTTAAAAGGGGTTCAACCTATGGGGTATAATATTTTGGGAATAGGAGTATAAGAGAGTCTGACATATAACCACTAACTTGAGTTCAGTCTTCACCAATGAGAAGCAAGAGAGGCCCAGCTTTGTCCTTCATGACTGGGAAAGGCCTTCATTCTAGTCCGTAGGAAATCCTACATCCTACATCCATCTCATTAGATCTATACAGGATGGATCAACAGTGATTCATATTACTGATTTGGATCCTAAAGGATAGTTGTGTTTTGCACATTATTTGTCTACCCATATGATGTGGATCATTGTCAGGTTACTTGATATATAAACTTCAGTAACAAAAGAACACCATGGTTGTAATAACACTTTGAGCAGGTTGTTAGTAAATGTGTATAATGTGTTTGTATTGGGTCCACACTGGTAAGTTAACTTATGTAAATGTCTAGTCACAGAGGATTTTCTTCTGACTAACTGGTCTGGGCAAAGCACTTTCCATTTAGCTTCAGGCAACTTTGATGTAAGGCTTGATGATACCTGTAGTGACTACTTCTATCTGTCACACCCATTGTTGCTTATCCATTGTTCACTAGATATATCAATGTAATTACACCCAACACAATGTTGAAAAACAGAATGCTTCCCACCACTAGATCACTTAACTAGACGTGAGCTGGACGTGAGCCCAACACTGCCAACAATATAGCAGAAGGAAGTAAATGATAGACACAACCATAATAATCACCATGAAATTGCCTTGGAAGTACCATTAGTGTAAGCTAACATAATTCATTATTTTACATTAACCTGTTACACTGCATTGGTATGGCTTAATTGATCATAGCCCAGACTTGTTATAATTGCAAATACCATGCAGTTGCACCAGGGGAATTTAAACCAAACATATATATTTTCTGCAGGTCTTCTGTTTCCCCACATTTGTTGATTAATTTATTTCCCATCATGAAAATGTATCTTTCTCAACACCACAAAAAAACCTGGCAATATATTTTTTCCAATATAGCAACCCTCTGATATAGCACCAGTATCCCAAAGTATTAAGTGAAAACAAGCATAGAAAACAGCATTGACATTAATAATAAATAAAACATAAGGCTACTATGATATTGTAGCGACCCTCAAAGACAGCTGTGTGTTATGAGTTATGCTGTTCGTTTGTTGTGTTGCACTGACCAGTACCCACTGTTCGCGGGCTCCAACATTTTATTTTTTGTTTCACCTTCATTTAACCAGGTAGGCCAGTTGAGAACAAGTTCTCATTTACAACTGCGACCTGGCCAAGATAAAGAAAAGCAGTGCGACAAAAACAACAACACAGAGTTACACATAAACAAAAGTACAGTCAATAATACAAAAGAAAAATAGAAAAATAGAAAAATCTATGAACAGTGTGTGCAAATGTAGAAGAGTACGGAGGTAAGCAATTAATAGGCCATAGAGGCAAAAAAAATTGACAGGCTCCGAGCTTAATGATGAGCTTGGAGGGTGCTATGGAGTTGAATGCTGTGCTATAGTCAATGCACAGCATTCTTACATACAGTAGGTATTCCTGATGTCCAGATGGGATAGGACAGTGTGCAGTGCAATGGCGATTGAATCGTCTGTGGATCAATTGGGGCGGTAAGCAAATTGAAGTGGGTCTAGGATCTAGGTGTCAGGTAAGGTAGAAGTGATATGATCTTTAACTAGCCTCTCAAAACACTTCATGATGACAGAAGAGAGTGCTACAGGGCGATGGTCATTATGTTCAGTTACCTTTGCTTTATTGGGTACAGAAACAATGGTAAACATATTGAAGCAAGTGGAGACAGCAGACTGGGATAGGGAGAGATTGAATATGTCCGTAAACTCTCCAGCCAGCTGGTCTGCGCATGCTCTGAGGACGTGGCTAGGGATGCCGGCAGCCTTGCGAGAGTTAACATGCTTAAATGTCTTACTCACAACGGCCATGGAGAAGGAGAGCCCACAGTCCTTGGTAGCGGGCCGCATCGGTGGCACTGTTTTATCCTCAAAGCGTGCAAATAAGGTGTTTAGCTTGTCCGGAAGCAAGATGTCGGTGTCTGCGACTTGGCTGGTTTTCCAGTTGTAGTCTGTGATTGTCTGTAGACCCTGCCACATAAGTCTTGTGTCTGAGCCGTTGAATTGTGAATCCACTTTGTCTCTGACACTTTTCCTGTTTGATTATGGAGGGAATAACTACACTGTTTGTATTCGGCCACTTTCTCAGTCACCTTGCCATCTATCCACGGTTTCTGTTTTAGGTAGGTTTTAATACAACTTGTCCTATACACTTGTCCTATGCATGATCAAAACAATCTTGAAGCATGGATTCCGATTGGTCAGACCAGCGTTGAATAGAAATTAGCACGGGTACTTCCTGTTTGAGTTTCAGCCTATAGGAAGGGAGGACAAAAATGGAGTCGTGATCATATTTGCTGAAGGGTGGGTGGGAGAGGGCCTTGTAGGCATTTCAGGGGTCCAATGTTTTTCCAGTGTGAGTGCTAAAGTCAATATGTTGGTAGAACTTCTGGAGAGTCAAATTTGCTTTGTTAAAATCCTCAGCTACAATAAATGCGGCCTCAGGATATGTGCTTTCCAGTTTGCATAAAGTCCAGTGTAGTTCTTTGAGGGCCGTCGTGGTATCAGCTTAAGGGGGAATATACATGGCTGTGACTACAACCGAAGAGAATACTCGTAGGAGGTAATACGGTCGCGTTTGAATGTGAGGTATTCTAGGTCACGTGAACAAAAGGACTTGAGTGTCACGGCTGTTGAAGGAGGAGGAACAAGGTGCCGCGTGGTGAGCGTACATATTCTTTTATTTAGAAAAAGAAGCCAACAAAAACAATAAACACTACAAACAAACTGTGAAGCTATATGCCCTAAACAAAGTCAACTTCCCACAAACACAGGTGGGAAAAAGGGTACCTAAGTATGGTTCCCAATCAGAGACAACGATAGACAGCTATCCCTGATTGAGAACCATACCCTGCCAAAACATAGAAATTGAAAATCATAGAAACACAAAACATAGAATGCCCACCCCAACTGCTGACCAAACCAAAATAGAGACATACAAAGGATCTCTAAGGTCAGGGCGTGACATTGAGTGGTTGCATGTTATCACAATCACACCACGACTAGTTAATCATGGAACATACACCCCCGCCTTTCTTCTTCCCCGAGAGTTCTTTATTCCTGTCTGCATGATGTACTGAGAACATTAGCACTTTTATACAACAGGTTACCAACATATTCAAATAATGATTGACATATTTTCATTAAAAACTGTATTTTGATACATTTATTCATACTATTTCATCCTTTCACAAGATACAGCCCCGACACAAATTTAGGGTTGCTACCCAAGCCCAGCTTGTTATTCGTTCTATCTGTTCTGTATCTATGGATCCAGTCGTTCGTTCTAAACGTTCCATTGTTCCTATCTCTTGCTTTTCTAGCTAGCCAACTACAGCTAATTTACAGTCACGTCAAAAAGTGTTGCCAGAATAACATCAAAGTAGCAGCATTTGCATAAGCTGTTTTATAGTGACATTTACTTGGATATATCCATAACAAATTATTTTTTTTACCTTTATTTAACTAGGCAAGTCAGTTAATTAAGAACAAATTCTTTTTTTCAATGACGGCCTAGGAACAGAGGGTTAAGTGCCTGTTTCGGGGCAGAATGACAGATTTGTACCTTGTCAGCTCAGGGATATGAACTTGCATCCTTTTGGTAACTAGTCCAAAGCTCTAACCAGTAGGCTACCCTGCCGCCCCACAATGAGTTAATGAGGTGCGATTTCACCTGACATAGAACATGTGCTCTCTCGTCAGGACACTGTTGTTCAGTGGAGCTAGCCAACAACACAGCAAACACAATCACTTCAAACTGAAGCTGGAAAGGCTGCAAACTAGCTGCACATCATTTAGTTTGACCCTTTTTCAATTTACATTTATTTGTATGTATCCAGAAAAAGGATGCCAGCTGATTCATGTTTTTGACTGGCTAAGAAACACTGCCTGCTTGTCTGTGTCGTCCAGACTCCCATTACATTCGTTACTATGGGACAGCTGGAGATTGAATTTGAATATTGAAACAATGAGAGACAGACAGCAAGGTTTATACAAATCTCTGCAGTTGAATACTAAATCTCAGTCTCTCAAGAAATGTGAGATAATGGTGGAGGTCTAGATGCTTTTTATAGTGGAGATCAAGTATATACATTTTCTGGCATGGCTGATGAGACAGTGGATTGCGCAGTCAGATGGAACAGACTAAATAGGTATTTTAACATCATAGATTTAGCCAGTGGTAACTTGTGGAATAGAAACCGTCTGGAATGCAGTTTTAACCAATCAGCATTCAGGATTAGAACCACCCGTTGTAAAAATTTGATATATCGCTTTGCCCTATACACAAATTTTCTAAAGAATCCCCTTTTTTAAGTCAAAAAGCACGTAGTCTTTTAACATAATGCATGTTAAATGTCTGTCGGTACTACTGAATCTGAGATGTGGAGGGGAAATGGTTGGTTCTGGGTCCTGGAATAAAACAGAACAGTACACTGTACAAGATATGTCAAATGATCAAGTTTTCTGGGTTGCAGCAGGATGTGAGTTACTGAAGAAATATGTGAATGTAAAGGTCCCCAAGGCCTTACCCTAATTCATTCAAAACATCAATGCGAGAGGAAGAGGAGAGCTTCCTCAATTATACCAATTTTACCCTCCACCCAGAGGAAAACATTTAATGACAGTGTTTACTTTTCTGTCCTAAGTTTTTCCAAATAAGCACACATACCAGTGTACTGCTTGCTGCATGCTGCTGACAAGACAGCAATGGAATGACTGTGGGCCCACCCTCAATTGTTCCCACACCATGGGCTCAATTCAGGTTTGAGGTATAAATGTTTGCGCATGTTTATTTGCACACATTTAAGTACTGCACACATATGAACTGAAGATTTAACAGCATCCTACTCTTATATGTTCACTTGTCAGAGGAACAATTTGTGAGGATCGTGAGGAACTATTAATCCACTATGGCAACAATTTGTTTTACCCTGGTCACCATGTTTTTTACCCTGGTCACCATAGTTGTGTTTATCTGAGCATACGAGGGCCTATCATGTTTGTCCTCACAGTAAACCCCAAAATGGGTGAATCATTTGGCTTGGTAATGTAATTAAACACAAAACAACATAACAACCAGGACAGCAGCTCTCGCACAGCCCTCTAACATGCTAGTGTGACACTCCTGATCTAGGTCACTTGTCCTGAGTTCCAGCAGATCCTACTAATTCAGTGAACTCTCGGAGATCACAAATCTGCATTTGATTTCGTCTGTGTATGCTACTGTAGCCTCTGCTCTTCACGGTCCCTTTGATAGATATTGTACATATAGCTTTGTTTTTGAAATGCAGAGTCTATGCATTTCATTATTCATTGTTATTAATGAGCAGATTTTGAGCTAGGTAAACTGCTCTTTTAGAAAGGATTTGACATTTAACGATTATGAACCATCTCCATGGATTCAAAATCCACAAGCTTTAAAATGATGGCATTGTTACCATTATATTATGATGGAATATTACACTGAATGAAAATGAGATTTTGACATGAATACAATGTGTGCAGATCATGCTATGTATCCACCAACGCATACAAGAGTAAATTCCAGATTATTATTCACTGCATGTCAAAGAATCATGCTCTTGCGCTGAGAGCTCCATCTACAGGACATAATAAAGAGAACATAGATAATGTTCTGTGAGGCAGACTGTTACATAATGCCCATAAATGAAATCTGTTTAATAACCAGGAGTATGGAGTATTTTTCACAGCGTATATTTAAGAATAGTAATGTCTCCTTTTGTATGCGTAATGCCCATACACAGAATATCAAAGAGTGACATGAATGTAGTGACTAAATGCTACTAGAAAAATAAATACATGCTGGGATTAAATCAAATGTCACGTGACAGGGAGCTTGATGTCACGTGACAGGGAGCTTGATGTCACGTGACAGGGAGCTTGATTTCATGTGACATGGAGCTTAATTTCACGTGACATGGAGCTTGATTTCATGACTCCATACCTTATTCCCCTCTAGTAACTGATTTTGTTCACCACTAGATGGGAGTAATGACCCAGGTTATAGTCAATACTGCCAGGCACCTAGTCTACGCAACCCAGAAGCAGACAAATATGACAAAAACTGACATTCAAATTGAGGTCTCGCACATTTGAAGATCAAATGTAAATGTTTGGGATGATACTTGCTGGAGAGATTAATGTGGTTATTTTGAAGGAGAAATATGCTGAGAATATAAGACTAATGATGATGAATATGTATCTACAAGTAAAAACATGTTTCTGTCCAACAAATAATTGCACCATTCTAAATTGCAGTTTTTAGGTTTTAGGAAAAAGACCATATCTTTGACTATGGAAAAGATTGTTGAATGAGTCAATGAACCAACATTTTACTGGACTAAGCTCATAACTAATATCACAGACTTGACATTGTCTGGGACACTCAAGGCTGAGTTACAAGTGACTCGTTTGTTTTGAAGGCATAGCTTTACAATAAAAAATTCTGGTCAGATTAAGGAAAATATTCCCTATCTCTGACTATGGAAAATATTATTTAATGAGTCAATGAACCAACATTTTAATGCAAATAATTTTTTTGTGAGACGGCGCTGCAGTGGATACCAGACATTTTAGGGGCTCCTGACCAATTCTTCTATTTTGTGTGTTTTTTTCCCCACTGATCTCTACATAATGTCTCCGCCATTGTTTCCTATGACCAAAAATAAGCTTCTGGACATCAGAACAGCGATCACTAACCTCAATTTGGATGTCAATTTCAACTAGTCGGCAGCTCTGGACGTTCTGCTTACTCCCGATCAGGCCCTAATCCCTGGGACTCAAAAGACAAAGTAACGGCGCAAGAGAGGCAAACGAAGCGGCATCCTGACGCTGGCTAGCAAATAAACCGCCTCTACCCTCCATCCTATTGGCAAATGTAAAATCACTAGAGAACAAACTGGACGAGCGCCGCTCGAGACTACTATCAACGGGACCTGAAGATCTGAAACATTCTCTGTTTCTCAGAGTCGTGGCTGAACAAGGACATGGATAATATACATCTCGCTGGCTTTTCCATACATCATCTAGACCGGACGGCAGCCTCAGGTAAGGTGAGGGGGAGGGGTATGTATCTTTGTTCACAGCTGGTGTGCGATCTCCAATGTTAATGAAATCTCCTCTGAGTTAGAATACCTCATGATAAGCTGCAGACTATACTATTTACCAAGAGAGTTTTCATTTATAATTTTCATAGTTGTCTATTTACCACCGCAAACTGATGCTGGCACTAAGACCGCACTCAATGAGCTGTATAGGGCCATACGCAAACAAGATAATACACATCCAGAGGCGCCGCTTCTCGTGGCTGGTGATTTGAATGCAGAGAAACTAGCATATCACCTGAGCAACTAAAGGCGGCAAAACCCTTGATCACCTTTACTCCACACACAGAAATGCATACAAGGCTCTCCCTCACCCTTCCTTTGGCAAATCTGACCATAACTCCATCCTCCTGATTCATGCTCAAACAGGAAGGACCAGTGACACGCTCAACAAGGAAGTGGTTCAAATAAGCGGATGTTAAACTAAAGGACTGTTTTGCTAGCACAGACTGAGAGGAGATAGTCATTCAAAGATCATGTTAAACACTATTACTTCACCCATGTGACTTTTTAAGCAACTTGTTTACTACTGAACTTATTTTTTGCCATATCAAAAGGGTTGAATATTTACTTGTATTTTTAATTACTTAAATATATATACACACTGCTCAAAAAAATAAAGGGAACACTAAAATAACACATTCTAGATCTGAATGAATGAAATATTCTTATTAAATACTCCACGTGCCTGTATGACCTCCCTACAATGCCTGGGCATGCTCCTGATGAGGTGGCGGATGGTCTCCTGAGGGATCTCCTCCCAGACCTGGACTAAAGCATCCGCCAACTCCTGGACAGTCTGTGGAGCAACGTGGCGTTGGTGGATGGAGCGAGACATGGTGTCCCAGATGTGCTCAATTGGATTCAGGTCTGGGGAACGGGCGGGCCAGTCCATAGCATCAATGCCTTCCTCTTGCAGGAACTGCTGACACACTCCAGCCACATGAGGTCCAGCATTGTCTTGCATTAGGAGGAACCCAGGGCCAACTGCACCAGCATATGGTCTCACAAGGGGTCTGAGTATCTCATCTCGGTACCTAATGGCAGTCAGGCTACCTCTGGTGAGCACATGGAGGGCTGTGCGGCCCCCCAAAGAAATGCCACCCCACACCATGACTGACCCACCGCCAAACCGGTCATGCTGTAGGATGTTGCAGGCAGCAGAATGTTTTCCACGGCGTCTCCAGACTGTCACATCTGTCACATGTGCTCAGTGTGAACATGCTTTCATCTGTGAAGAGCACAGGGCGCCAGTGGCGAATTTGCCATTCTTGGTGTTCTCTGGCAAATGCCAAACGTCCTGCACGGTGTTGGGCTTTAAGCACAACCCCCACCTGTGGACGTCAGGCCCTCATACCACCCTCATGGAGTCTGTTTCTGACCGTTTGAGCAGACACATGCACATTTGTGGCCTGCTGGAGATCATTTTGCAGGGCTCTGGCACAAAGGCGGAGGTAGAGGTCCTGCTGCTGGGTTGTTGCCCTCCTACGGCCTCCTCCACGTCTCCTGATGTACTGGCCTGTCTCCTGGTAGCACCTACATGCTCTGGACACTACGCTGACAGACACAGCAAACCTTCTTGCCACAGCTCGCATTGATGTGCCATCCTGGATGAGCTGCCCTACCTGAGCCTCTTGTGTGGGTTGGAGACTCCATCTCATGCTACCACTAGAGTGAAAGCACCGCCAGCATTCAAAAGTGACCAAAATCATAGGAACTGAGAAGTGGTCTGTGGTTATCACCTGCAGAACCACTCCTTTATTGGGGGTGTCTTGCTAATTGCATATTTCCACCCGTTGTCTATTCCATTTGCACAACAGCATGTGAAATGTATTGTCAATCAGTGTTGCTTCCTAAGTGGACAGTTTGATTTCACAGAAGTGTGATTGACTTGGAGTTACATTGTGTTGTTTAAGTGTTCCCTTTATTTTTTTGAGCAGTGTATATATACTTTGACAATATGGGGTATTGTGTGTAGGCCAATGACACAAAATCTCAATTATATCATTTTTAAATTCAGGCTGTAATTTAATCAACTTTAAATTCAGGCTGTAGCCAACAAACGTGGGGAGTCTGTATGCCATCTTGATGGCAAGGTTTTGAACGATCTGAAGTTTTCTGACATGAGACCGCCCCACGTTACACCAGGCTGGTGTAGCATACTCAAAAGGCCAGATGCAGCTCTGGAACACTCTGATTGCTCTGATACACTGATGGCTGTTCCTGGAGTGGCTACCTACTTTTTTCTGCAGAATACCCTCAGGTGGTTCAGGCGCTTGATTCCCTTCTTCTCCAGGCACTCAATGTGGGCACTCCAGGGCATGTTTTCTTGAAGTGTGACCCCAAGGAACTTAGCCGTTGAGGATGTCTGGAGCGCCTCTCCATACAGTCTTCACCACAGTAAACTTAAACCAGAATTGCGTTACTGGTTGAGTAAAACAATGGATAATTGTCAGAATATAGTATGAATCCCAATTGACTAACCAATGCAATGATAGAGTGAAATAGCCTACAGAGAGGTGTGGCGTGCACTAGCAACACTGCACGCCCAACACCCACAAATCTCTCAAACCAACAGGTGTTAGCCTACAATGAATAAAACTCATAAAATAAAGCACATTCAAATAATTCATAAACAAATGAAATAGTGATTGAGTTTGTGTTACCTCTAACAGCACAAACAAATGGTGCGCTCATAAGTTGCAATGGCAGTAATGCAGTTTATAGAAATAGAAATGTTTGTAGGCTACCTTGGCAGCATGTGGAATGGAGAACGGTGGTTCGACATGATGAGAGAGCAGAAGAGAGCTCGCATCATCACATAGGCTACTGTTCAATAGGCTTAAATATTCAATAAATAAAGGAATAGCTTAAATGTTGAAGAAAAACATGTTCAAGAGATAAAAAGGGAACACTATATTTGCGGGTTAGAGTCGTATGCTGGCCTCAGATTATCATTTTATCACATATAGTCGGGTGGTTGCGGACGGGTTATTAGCAATTGCAGGTGGCTGCGGGTGAACAAACTGCTGAACCACACACCACGAGTGTGAATCATTTCTGAAGGCACTGTAGGTGGCAGGCTACAACTCAGATTTTTTCATATCGCCACAACTGCAGTTCACCCTAAGTATTTTCCCAAATGTCATTGGAATGTAGTCAGACCTGTAACCTGTCAACGATGGGGTTATAACACATATTGCTTCTGAGGTTTTCACAAGTAGCATGCCACTTTGCTTTGTCCTTATGTTGGTGAATAAGGTGAAGGGATGTAACCTGCCAGCTGTACGTAGATAAAGGAGTATGTTTATTTATGTTACAACCGGTATTCATTCTTCTTACAGCCTGAGTGATCCATCAGCCTAGCTGGAGAACAAACAACATCTGGGCGTAGAGAGAGAGAGGAGAGGGACAAGGCTCAGCAGACACATAGCCAGATGGTGTCACTCCAACAACACTACTCCAGGTACTGTAACGCAACTTCACGTCCACCCACACCACCTTAGGGTGCCATGCAGCATAGATGTAACCAACACAATTGTTTCCTGTCACTTTCGTGTGAGGGAATTACACCCTTTAGCATATTTATCGCTATATGACAACTCAAACCACACCACACCAACACTATAAACACCATGACAAAAAGCTTACCTCCATGAAATGGAATGGTATGTTTGAGAAATTTCAGGTGGAAAATGACATTTACATATTCCCTTGTGCTATGCAACACCTGAAGAACTGTGCATAGTGACCCCATGAGAACCCCATGGCAACCTAGACAGAACCCAGACAACGCAACCCAACCCAAACACTGTGGTAGTATATTCAAACAAGGCCAACACAGTAATATTCCAGGTCAATATCTTTCTGTCTGTCACTACAATAAATCTATGTAATATGAACCCCGGTCAGCTTTAAATTCAGTAAAGCTCACAGAATCGACAGATGGGTACCGTACTGTCGTCTGTTGACGTTGTTTCAATGGAAAACTACAAAGCCAGCTGTCACCACTTTTCTCTAAAACTTAATATGAAATAAAAACTTTTTGCAGAATTTTTTTTATTTTATTTTGATCACCTTCTCAGTGCGTGAAAATTAATCCAAAATAATTCCTGCATCCAGACCGAGCACCATGCATTTTCCTTCAATTCGCAAGTGGCTAAATCTATCTCACAGGAGAAAGCGAGCAAAACAGCGCCCCTCTGTATTACTATATGTAGCCCATGTAGCTGGTGCTGTCTGGCCAAAAATAGTATGACAAGCCATATTAATTTTAGCCAGATAGCATCACATACAGTACATGAGCTACACATACATGTCCTTTGCCTCGACGACGATGGTAGTATAATCATTATCACCTGTCTTTTTACTAAAGAAATGCATTCACTTATGTAATTTTTCTGGTAAAACGAAGTGGACTTCCTTTCTTTTTCTTTTTTTCTGCCCCACTCTGAAAGAGCCTCATTGCTGCAGCTTAATTTCAATGAAAGGCCTCGAGCGGAGCACGGGGGAGCCTCAAACAGAGAGATTATTCCATTTTTTACAAGTGTAATTTTTGTTTAAATTATGCCCAGCTCACAAGGCCCTTTGATGATGTGAGGCCTGAGGCAATTGCCTCTTCTGCCTAATGGTAAGTCCACCACTGGTTTCGTGCAGTGTCTGTGATTTCAAAGCATGGCAAATTTAATGTTTTAGAAAAGCACATTCAATCAAATAGATTCCTTAGTTTAGTTTATATCTTCATGGTACTTGCTCCTTTAAACATAAACATCATGCAGTGTGCGAGAGAGATCTATGTTTATGCACATTTTAAAATGATTTAATTTGGATTCATTGTTATGGTTGTACAGTACAAATGATTAAAGCTTTAAACATCCATTGTATAAGTTCCAGTGAAGTTAAAGCACTGTTTTTAATTAGATTTTTATTTTAAAAAACATAATTAAAGAACTTTATTTGTTACGAATGAGTAATTCAAAACAATTAACATAACTGATAAATACAAACGATTGTTAAAGCACTGCTCTATTAATTGACCAGCACACATCTTCATTTTACAACTATGTATATAAATAAACCCAGTTCAATAGACACAAAAAGGTTTTGCCCCCCTACAGAAAGTTTATGTGGTTTGGTCTAATCGAGGCGGAGCCGAATAACTGTTGTACAGACCATTTTCAGACAGAGAGATATGATAATTGTGTAGAAGAATCAAACCACTTTTTGATCCGGCATTACAGAGGTAAATTGATATCTGTGGTCCCTGTACCAGATGATACTAATTCATTCATTACTGCTGGTGGAGAACCAAACAATTGAAAATGCCTGACAACCTTTAATTTGGAGTGAACTAGTACACCATCTTCTTCAGTGACCCGCTTCCCCCTCTTGACAGTATTCAGCCGCAACTCCAGAATTAAAAGTGTTTTTCCTGTGGAGCTTCTGGTATCCAGACACACCTCAGTGCATTCGAAAGCTGTGGCTGCTCAGTAATGACAACCCTGGAGAGCAGAAGCCAGCATTGTGCTTTGAGTTAGTCTCTGCCTGCCTGCCTCGGATTAGCAGGGCTACAGTAGTTAGGGTCTGTCATTGGAGTGGACGGTGAAAGGGGTCACTTCACGGCCTGTTTGTAAAACTAGGGCATCCATTCACACATTGTGTGCTGGAGATGGGGGGAGGTTTTGAGAATTGTAGCCTTTGGCAGCAAAATGTTATGGTGCAGCAACAAACCATTTGGTGATAAGGTGGTTGTCCCTTTGTCTGTGGCTTCAATGGAGAAAATCTAGATAACCACACACAAGGGGAATGTGCACGTGTTGGGTTGAACGCACGCACGCACGCACGCGCGCACACACACACACACACACACACACACACACACACACACACACACACACACACACACACACACACACACACACACACACACACACACACACACACACACACACACACACACAGGTGTGCAGAAATCACACATGCATGCACACACACATTAACCAAATGCTTGCAACATTAGCAACGTTTCACAATCAGATATGTAATGCTTTATCCCTTGTAATGCAAGAGGGTTAAGTGGTCCCAGACCCCAATACACATTTAACAATACCTAGCAGTATATCTGTCAGGCCTCTTTGTGCGATTACTGTTTTTCTCGATTGCCTAACACTCGTAACAGGGATAACTTTTGCAAACAGTAAAACACAGCCCTCTAAACTGCAAGTGCGTTTGCCAAAACAACACATTTCTCTTGCTAACACTATCAACACTTAAAATACTTGCCACAATATTAAATAACTATCAAAACCGTATAATCTTACCATTTATGAGATAACGGCTCAACAAATACTAACCATAACCATCAATAGGCTAAATTTGTCTATGAGAAATAATTAATGGTACAAGATGGTAATCAAACATTTTATAGAAGAGCTGTATTCTTATGCTTTACTCTTATCCATGCTTTTCACGGTGGAATTCCCTCTTCACATGACTTTACTATAGACAGATGAGGACAAGGGCAGACAGAGTACACCAAAAAGCCAACACTGAAACACACTGAAGCACTAAGTCGCCAGGACTTGTTTTTTTTGTTGTGTTTTTGGATCTTGGTCAAGAAAAGGTGGTAAGAGGTCACCACAACGTGGACCTAGCATGATCCCAATCCAGGAAGGGACATTCCACCTGATTGTATTTCTGTCCCTTAAGTTGATTTGTGGCTCTGATGTTTCGATGCTGACACGGTTAGTGGTCCAACAGTAATGCAGTAAAAAAAAAACTCAATTAAAACAGGGTGCTTTACTAGGGGTGCTTTACAAGCCCGGTGATGGTATAACCTGCCTCCTTTCCTATCTGTGTGGCAGTAAGCCAGCTATATGTTTACGGGAATGTGTTTGTGCGTTTACATATTTACATTGTCCGTCCGTCCATCCATCCGCCTGTCCGTCCCTTTGCGCTCTGTCTGTCTGTCTGAATAGGTTGTCTGTCTGAACATTTGTGTCCGTCTAAATGGTCTGTCTGACTGGAAAGACGACTCATAATATAGCCTTGTTTT
This sequence comes from Oncorhynchus masou masou, assembly GCF_036934945.1. Lineage (NCBI taxonomy): Eukaryota > Metazoa > Chordata > Actinopteri > Salmoniformes > Salmonidae > Oncorhynchus > Oncorhynchus masou. The sequence goes on along the minus strand of NC_088240.1, from coordinate 44,380,750 downwards.
AGTAATCCATGAAAACAAGACAACTGTTGTTTTCGGTCGTATCTTGGTCGTATCTTTTAACAACGTTTCTATAGTTTGCCGTGCATACTTGATAGAAAGCAGTGAGCACATGACACAGTAGAACAGGGACTACTGTCTCAGTTCCGATATTTTGTAAAATTGTAAGTCCTGTATGAGCAAAATAACATTATCTTTAGAGGAGTTCATCAAACTCCATCCAGAGTGCAACATTGAGCTAAATAAAGGCTATTACTGATGAACTGATTACGAGTAAAGGCCTTAAACGTTGCATTGACCTTGCCCTTGAGGAATTCCGTTTTTTGGACAGATGGAAGAGGGCTTCACTCCCAACCTTTATCCCTGCCAGGCCCAGAGTCATGGGATAGGGTTGTCACAGGGGCCTCCTTTTTAGTGAATAGTCGAACAGAGGGTGGAACATGTCATTTTCCAATTCCGGGAGCACTCAGGCTCACATTATTCCTCACTGGCCTACATAAAGAGGCCGGAGACCCACTTTTACCAAATGCCCACTCATACACACGGATTGCTAACCGAATCCCAATATGAATACAGTATGGACCTGAGGAATATTTGCACCATGTTTATAGCGTCATTTAGAGGGAACAACAATGTCCCAGAATTTGGATGGAAAAACAGCATGGGGTAAGTGGTTGACTGTATTATAAGAGGAGTTTTAATTTTTTATTGAGGGTGAAGATAAACAATAGCTTAGTTGAAGAGCATGTCATTTTATATGGATTGCCATGTATGAAGTAGGACAGAGCCGAGACGTAATGAGACAGCGAATATAATGAATGAGACATTGCTGTGATGTTCAGAGAACGGTATCATACAGTATGTGACTGGATAAAGAGAGTGAGAATGAGATGTAGTGAGACAAAGCTGTGATACATGGAAAAGCGCGCAAATGGGGATAAGATATTCTGAATGAGACAAAGCTGAGCTGTAGTGAGACTATTATGTCCCGCATACCAGTCTCACTGAGAAAGCGATATCTGCGAATGAAACAGTAATGTGACACAAAGCACCAAGCTGCCATAGGTTAGCCCGGGAGTCAAGTACAGCATGACAAGTGAATGGATAGCAGGTAAAAGGACAGAGAGGAGAGTGTGATTGTTATACAAGCTTCAAGAAGAGGGGCTCGCTCAGCAGGGTTGAGAAGAGGTTATGGCTAAACGTCACGAGGACAAATCAACAAGGGTCCAAATTATTTCAGTAAAGTACTCACACATCATGATGCAAACACTTGATACCGTTTAGCGACTTCTGTGCTTAAGTAACTACAAGCTATGTCACACAGTGAGCCAGTCATTTCTAGTAATATGTCTAAAAAATACATTGAATTGAATGTATTAATTAGAGTAAAGTACTATAAAACCAAAATGGTGTGCATTGTTTCATTATTCCATTTGGTTACTTTCCTTTAAGTTTATTGTTATTTTTAATTTTGTACTTTTTACCCCATATTCTCCCCAATTACATGATGTCCAAATGGTAGTGACAGTCTTGTCCCGTTGCTGCAACTCCCATACGGACTCCATAGACGTGAAGGTCGAGAGCCATACGCCCTCCGAAACACGACCCTGCCAAGCCGCACCTCTTCTTGACACATTTCTTGCTTAACCCAGCCCCACCACTGTGTCGGAGGAAACACCGTACAACGGGCGACCGTATCAGCGTGCATGCGCCCGGACCGCCACAGGAGTCACTAGATTGTGATGGGACAAGGACATCCCGGCCAGCCAAACGCTCCCCTAACCTGGACGACACTGGGCCAGTTGTGCGTCTTCTCATGGGTCTCCCGATCATTGCCGGCTATGATACAGCCTGGGATCTGTAGTGACGCCTCAAGCACTGTAGTACCTTAGACCGCTTTGCCACTCGGGAGGCACCTTTTCTTTGTTTTTACTTGGCATTTTTTTTGCAAATTCCTGCTAGTCAAGTATGAGTCGGTTGTTCACTTCCTCTCCTGTTCATTTGCTGGGTAGTTTGCAGGTCAGTGCCAGTGTCTCCAATACCCAAGACCTTCCCTCAAAGAGTTGCCTGGCAAGACTGTCAAAGGCCTGGTCACAGTTAGCTGGGTTGGACTAATATCCGTGCCACATGCATCAAGTGGAGAAAAGTTGCTATGGAAATAACCAGGAAAAATGTCACTGAGCACAGTATTATGAGAAACATGGTCGGTGTCTCTCAAGCATCCAGCGCTCTAAGGGAAAGCAATTAAAAATACGTAAACAAGGATCTGCCAGTTTAATGAGGACTAAGAGCTCAAATATCAGCTAGCATGATGGTTGTTTGCAAAGGTTACTAACTGAAGGGCAAAGTCTTCACCAACAGAGAAATCTAAAGTATGATACAATGGGTTAGAGTCCAAATATTTTGGGGCTATGATCTTATTCATTGACGACTGAGGTGTCTTTGTAGGCTACTTGTTGTTAGTTAAGGTTTAAGTTTAGGTTTTGGCAATGTGGTTACATATAACGCATTCATGATGCTTAAATAATAGTTATTTCAGGTGTAAAAGAGTGATGCCTTTTACACTAGAAGAAAGTGTTACTTTGTTCTGTTTGTTGACACTGTCCTGGGTGTCGATCTGAAACACATTCAATGTCATCTTCATGACGTGCTGTTACATGTATTTATTTCTCCTACCATATACTGTATGAACCAGCCTATTGTGCCCATACTGTTGCTTAGACCTGGATCGTGTTCATTAGGCATCAAACGGAAGAAAACTGTCTGACACAGGAAGGGACTACCTTACGTATCCAGTAAGAAAGGCTCATTTTAGTTTTCTGTTGCAAAACATTTAAAAAAATAACATTTTCCTTCAAGCTTGTTTATTCCACATTCTATGTTCTGATTGGTGCCCTTGCTCTGTGTGCCTGCAGCATGGGGGAGATGGTGAGGACCCTGCTACAGAACCAGGACACACTGGAGGGCCCCAGTGCGGATCCATTAGACCTCATGAAGGCCTACAAGGTACAGCACTGACCATATTGGTTTATTTGCTTTCTGTTTATGTTGTTTAACTAAATAAATAAATACAATTTTTGATGCAAGTATGCAAAAACGTGATAAATCACCTTCCAGGTTCTGTAATTAACAGTGTAGGATAAAAGGTTTGTGAACAGAGATTTTTTGCGCGAAATGATCATATCACGAAGACAAATATGAACTTTCAGTTCACTGTCATCGGCAATCCCCTGTAATAGCTTACTGTACATACAGTAGCATGGGGATAGGGTATTTGGTAGAGACAGTGGGAAGAGTGGTCACCCTTAGGCTAGATTCTATCAAATCTCCTGATGAATGTCATATACTGTAGCAGCTTAGGTCAGTCACACATTCTGACACCAATGCAGTGACCGCCAAGAGCAGGTACGACCACTGGGGTTATTCGAACCCTAGTCACCTGGCTCCAAGGCAAGTACGCTAACCACAGTCCCAAAATAGTTCATAAATAGGGGAACGCTACCAACTCATTCAAAATTCCAGGGTCGTTACAATATAATACATTGATGGGGTCCTATTGTATTGTCAAACATTTCACCATGATCTCTCTGCAAGATGTTATTTAGTTTTTTTTCTATAACCCATTGTGGGGTCTTTGGCCACAATTCAGGTTTTAAGTACCTTTAACATATTGTTAATCCGAATGAATGGGAAAGTGGCTGGATTTTAAGACACACTTATGTAACACTGGACTACACTGCATGTATAAGTAATTATGAGGGACGTATGGGTCACTGGAGACCTTACTATTTGTCTACTGGACGGTTGCTTGGTTTTGAGAAAGTTGCAATGCGGTGAAAACTAAATCGATTTGCAGCTATGATGTTTCGTGGACTCGACAGTACACCACGCCCTCACACGCCTTTTTCGATTACTCCATATCTCGAACAGTTGTGGTATGCAACAGACTGTTGTAAGTAGCGAGGGTAAAAGTGTTTGACATAAAAAACGAACACAGCGTAGTACAAATGCCAATAAGCCTCATAATTCAAATGCATTTTCAATCATCAGAGCTTTTAAAGTTAGTTCACAATACTTCATGGAAGGAAGGTATTTCATAATGTTACAGATAATTAATGCCAAGTTGTTTATGGGTCAATAAATAAACATTGGGGGGGTGGGGTGGGGTCAACCAAGGACAAGCCCTATGAGTTATGGTGGCAAAATGGTGAAATGAGCAGCCAGCAAAATAAGAAGTAGCCTACTGTGTTAGTGGTGGCTATGAAACCAACTATAATTGTGTAGAGGCAGTTAAAAAATATCAAATGTAACATCAAACAAATCCTGTGATTGCTTTTCTTGGAAGGAGTCAAAAATAGTATGAATTGCAAGTCTTAATTTCCATGCCTTCACAGTTCTTGTAGCTACATCCATATCCAGCAAACTGCATATGGAGAACAGCAGTTCACCTTCTGCATATGATGAAATAAAATCCATACTGTAGGCCAAATTCTATATATTTCTATTAATACTTTGTGTACATGTACAAGTATCTTGTATGTTGGAGAAAATAGACGAGGCAAATAGCCCCTTAGTTCCAATAGGCAATGCAAGACAAAAATAGTTTCAGCAACTTTGTGGCTCCCTGCAACCCCTCTCTCTCTTTGGTTTAGGACAAACTCCTGGAGGAGATGTGGAAACAGCAGGACAGTCTGGAGGGCCCACTGCCCCCCACGAAAGAAAGGAGGCCCAACTCTCCAGGAGCCATCAGTAGGGGACACGGGGAGGACTACGACGAGACCAATCCCATTCTAGAGCGTCTGCGGGCCCTTGAGGTAAGCTCAGGCACAGGAGAGTCTATTTTCCCCTTACTACCTCTCTCCATCCTCTCTTATGGATACCTCATAGGGTTAATTACCAATATAAATGTTTGGTTATATTCGAAGTTAGCTCATTTTATTATATCATTCGGATCATGATACAAGCATAAATTAAGAGTAGATAAAGTGCCGGTAACAATGGTGTTACTTGTACTGTATGTAGGTCTGAGACGGACAACCAAGTAGAAATGCACTTGATTCTACTAATTAAAGCCGATTGGTCAAGCTTTGATTAGTTGAACCAGGTGTGTTACTGCTTGTGTGGAGCAAAAGCCTGCCCCTACACTGGACATGTGTGCATCTTTAATCTGAATATGGCCCATAAAGAGAACATTTAAAGTTCTCCAAAGGTTATATGAGGATACCATAGTGCAGTGGGCACCGTACTGAAGGGGATAGTATCTGGCCTGTCAGAAACACTTTGATAACTATACATATTCATTCTGTCTGTTGAAGCTGCCAGGTATCATTCCTTAGACCGTCAATCGTACTTTAGTCTGGCTGATTCCATTATGAGCTAAGAGCTCATTGAATACATAGTCCCAGGTTAATGCAGAAAGAGGCTTGATGAAAAGATGACAGTGATTCTATTCATTATATTATATTCAACTTTATTCATTCTTTGGGTCCATTTCAGTATTTTTTATGTGAAAAGGCCTGAGTATATTCATGCAGAGAGGAATGGGTCTGACTTGAAAGTACTTAGTCATATCCAGTATGTGATAATTCAGTAACGAACTAGTAGTTAACATTTGAAGCCACTGTTCCTTTGAATATATTCCTCATTCACACCTGCTCTACAGAAAGCTAACATGAGTTACAAACTGTCTGCAGATCCCAGATCAGTTATATTTTGGGGGCCCTAAGCGAGACTTGGTAACTTTGTGGGCATTTTAGTACCCCCAATCTTGGCAGTGGATAATGTTTTTGCAGTGTTATTAAACTTAATTTCCTGTAATTCTTCACATTTTGCCACGGAGCGGAGAAAATGTTACAGTTTTAAGACAAATTTCATGCAATTCTACTCATTTTGCTTTTGGGTGGAGAGAAATGTTTGCAGTTTCAAAGGTAATATTGCAATTTTGCGTGGAGGTGAAGATAAACTTTAGCAGTTTTAAAGCAAATTTCCTGCAAGTGTACACATTTTTCCCTGATTTATGCCATGTTCAAATTATATCTGAGTGAGAGTGACCAACGAAATCAATAGGGGGTCCCCTGGATTTCAGGACCCCTGAGAACATGCCCTGTGTGCCCGGTCGGTAATTTGGTGATGTTTACTACAAGGTTTAGATAGCTGGCTAGGCAAACTTACCTACAGTAGCAATCTAAAACATGTTATGGTTCATGGGAAAATTGAGTGACTGTCAGTAACCATGTTTCCATCCACAGTTTTTAAGTCATACCGTATAAAAAAAATCACGATAGCTGTGATGGAAACAGGAAGTTTTGGTACAATTTATAAATGCAGACAGAAAATTTGTCAGTTCGACATGGTGGGATCTTTGAGTGTCGGTAAAATGAATTATGATCGAAATAGCGGTAATTATATAATTACCATCATGTCGAAGTAAACTTTAAGTCACACGATGATATGTGGTGTGGTCCTCCCACTGCGATTTGGGAAACCACGCAGTTTTTTAGGCTACAGATTAAATAAATTACAATGAACTTCACAGGGTGTTGAAAGTGCAGTGTGATCTTGATGCTCCTTTCCAGTAAAATAGAGGGTGTTATTCTGGTGACATGATGATCGATGCTTGAATGGTGGAACAAACTCCCTCACGACGCCAGGACAGCGGAGTCTGCCATTTGACAAATAAAATATATATTGCATGGAAACAGGAAGTTTTGGTACAATTATAAATGCACATGGTGGGATCTTTGAGTGTCCATCATTGAGACCAGAAAGTGCAGTGTGATCTTGATGTAGGCTAATTTGTTATTTAACTCAACAGTTTTAGTGAAAAAACTTTAGATGTTTATTCGGTAAATGCGAAAAAGTACATTTTGTGTGCACTAATTCAAGAGTGTGCAGAGCTGTCATCAAGGCAAAGGGTGACTACTTTGAAGAATCTCAAATGTAAAGTATTTTTTGATTTGTTTAACACTTTTGCTTACTACATGATTCCATAAGTGTTATTTCATAGTTTTGATGTCTACACTATTATTCTACAATGTAGAAAACAGTCACAAAAAAAGAAAAAACCCTTGAATTATTAGGTGTGTTCAAACGTTTGACTGGTACTGTACATGTGACTAAATTAAATCATTTTTTACCCGTTTTTTTCATGAAATAGGAAAAGTTAGGGACTCACGCACTGGATAAAAACGTACGATGAGGAGAAATAGTTAAACTTCAAGGTATTTTTGATCTGCCTTTGCTTTAACAGTTCGTACAGGGAGGATTTAGTAACTTTGCCCCACGCCATTTGAATGTGAATGTGATTTAGGGCTATCATATTCATATTCACATTCACACCGATACCCCATCCAGATGCTCAATAAATCAGCAGGATTAATGGACTATTATATCCCATCCCCATTAATTAGACTGGATTAATGAAAACATTGTCATCTAACTCAGCAGTAGTTTTAATTGTATTACAATGGAATGTATTTGGAGTCAGGAGGAAAATGTTCACATTTGATTTAGCATGCAAGTGTCACGATTGTTGTCGTCATGGAAAGGACCGGACCAAGGTGCAGCATGGTGAGCGTACATTTCCTTTTATTAGATAAATGTCACCAACAAAACAAAGAACATGGAAACGACCGTGAAGCTTACTTAGGCTATAATGCCACTAACAAAGACAACTACCCACAAATACAAAAGGAAAAAAGGCTGCCTAAGTATGATTCCCAATCAGAGACAACGATAGACAGCTGTCCCTGATTGAGAACCATACCCGGCCAAAACATTGAAACAACAAACATAGAGTTTCCCACCCTAGTAACACCCTGACCAACCAAATATAGAGAATAAAAAGATCTCTACGGTCAGGGCATGACAGCAAGCATGACCATTACTTCCATAAACTGGCTTCTTAAATTACATTGAATACCTTGTCTGCCTCTGTAGACGCTATTGCATATTTTATATTTTGACTTATATATTTTGGTTTCTGCTTTCCCTTTAAATTATATTTGTAAATAAACATTTAGTCTGACAATCATTGACATTATACATTGTTTCATTTAATTTCTAACTACTTCCCTAGCTTTCCAGCTGTGAAACATAAAAAAATCTAATTAAATTTTATTTGTCACATGCTTCGTAAACAACAGGTGTAGGCTGACAGTGAAATCCTTACTTACAAAGTCCTTCACAACAATGCAGAGAGAAAAATAAAGAAATAATAGAAAAATAATAACACCAGGAATTAAATCACAATGAGTAACGATGACTTGGTTATATATATATGGGGTACCAGTACCAAATCTATCTGCAGGGGTACGAGACTATTGAGGTAGCTTTCCGTGCGTTAGCAGAGAGAACAGTCTATGACTTGGGTGGCTGAAGTCTTTGACAATTTGTTGTGCCTTACTCTGACACCGACTGGTATATAGGTCCTGGATGGCAGGGAGCTCGGCCATAGTGATGAACTGGGCCATACGCACTCCCCTCTATCGCGCCTTGCGGTTGGATGCCAAGCAGTTGCCACACCAAGAGGTGATGCAGCCAGAAAATATGCTCTCAATGGTGCAGCTGTATAACTTTGTTTTATTTATTTCTTTTTTTTGGATCTGAGGGTCCATGCTAACTCTTTTCAGGGAAAGGTTGTTGTCCTGGCACCCCACTGCCAGATCACTGACCTCCTCCTTGTAGGCTGTCTCATCGTCGCCGGTGATCAGGCCTACCACCACCAAGTTTTACTTTGGATTTTCTCCCACCATATCTATTGTGTTATAGTCTCCTACATTATTTTAAACGTTTCTATCAACTTTAAAGTGTTTTCATTCCAATGGTACCAATGTCAGTGAAAACACTTGGGGGCTTCCCTGTAATCCGCCATGAACAATTTGCTGCAAACTGAAGTAAGTCAATAAACAAATGAACACAGTTCCAGCCCACTGTGCTCACCGTCTAGAGAAGCCTCTCATTTGATTCTCTTCACCACTTCAACCAAAAAAGTAATTTGTTTCTCATTTGCTTGCTGAGGAGGCGAAGAAGTGACACGGATATCTGGTTTGATACTCTGCTTTCCGCATGTCAATCAATTTAGTTATTGTTATTTTTTTAAGTTAATTCATCTAAGTTTAGATTACTCAAATTTGAACCCACTCTTATTTACATCTCATTAGTGCTAATGAACGCAAAAAGAGCTGTGGGTAGGGTAAAAATGTGGTTCACGAATACACACACACCCACACAGGCAGGCATGCACACACATTTAAAATACATAAAAACAGTGATTACATCCCAATTAAAAAACATAGTATGTATGAGAGGTCAATAAAAAATAAAAAAAATCATTGTGAGATGCTTCTATAAAATGCTCCTGTGATTTTCAACAACACCTGAGCATCAAACAAATGATTCACTTTTCCTCCCTCGCAAACCACAAACACCAAACACTTCCAGCAGTTGTCTATGATATTTACTAAGTAGCATCCCCGAGTCTCTTGGCTAGTATAATACCTTAGCTATCCCTTGAGAGATTTACTGAATTAATAATTTCAATAGAAAATCCCCTTGCTCGCTTCTGTATTCATGGAATGGATCAGTTCCTGATTGGAAACCTTCTATCAGTCATTTCGTTCCACCTGGGACACCTCCAGGAGACCTGGTGGCTCTTAGGGACGGGTTTGAGATACCACAGATTTATAGCATTATCCATTATCTGTGTATGCTTTGGCAGATAGGCCTCATAAGGCCCTTATTGACATGTGACTCCAGTGAGAAAGAGATTGTAGAATAGTAAGCAAAGAGGGGATGTACAGAATGTGTTGTGAACCAAAGGGGTTCTTCAAAGGGTTCTACCATGGGGACAGCTGAGGAACCCTTTAAAGTTTGAAGAAATAACAAACAATTCAGAGAAATAACAAACAAGAGTATAAGAGTTACCTTCAGCTCAGTCAAGAGCTGATGTGTATACAAGTGGTATATTTATCTGTAATTGTTTGCAGATTTATATTTAGAATATATTTATATGGACACGTGAAAGTGTTTTTTGTGTACATATTCAGTATATCTGGAGGTGTTTGCTATTACAGGTGGAGAACTCTGCCTTGACAAAGGAGAACGACAACCAGAGGAAGCAGTATGAACGCTGTCTGGATGAGGTGAGTGACTCTTTCATCCTCTCTCAGACATACTGACACACAAAAACAGACAAACTCACAGAAGAAGACACAGATACACAAACTCACACAGTTAAGTTAACAATCACAAGCGGAATAACTTTTACTCATTCCTTTGTAATTGTATCAACCCTTCTCAACCCATATTTTCATGAGTAAAAAGATGCTTATCAAGATATTGATCATTGTAAATGCTCTGTCGATGCAGTGCCAGAATCTAGATTGCAATCAGCTGCTGGATGAGACACAAGCAAGAATCAGGGGCAATTTATGCCAGAACTGGCATAGACTTTCAAGTTCACCAGAGTGTTTGCATCTCAATTGGCCTTATGTAGTGCACTACTTTTGACCAGGGCTCAGGTCAAAAGTAGTGCAGTATGTAGGGAATAGGGTGCCATTTGGGCTGAAGGCAGTGAGTTCGCTGGGTTTACTCTAAGCTGAAATGCTTTATAGGGTCTGGAAAGGATGAGAAATTATTGCAGTTTCCTTATGGAAACAGACAGAGAGTCTGTTTCTAACCAGTTGTTCAGGTTTTTGAATCTGTTGAGAGTTAAAGCAGCAGGTTGTGGTGCGGCAGGTAGCCTAGTGGTTAGCGCGTTGGACTAGTAACCGAAAGGTTGCAATGATCAAATCCCAGAGCTGACAAGGTGCAGTGCCAGAATGTAGATGGTCATTCTGTCATTCTGCCCCTGAACAAGGCTGTTAACCCACACTAGGCTGTCATTGAAAATAAGAATTTGTTCTTAACTGACTTGCCTAGTTAAATAAAAAGCAAGAATCCTTAGTTGCTACATACATTTTTGGACATGTAAATTAATGATATATACCCATTGACTCTTCAAGAATGTAACTTCTAAATGCCTTATGAGCTTAGTTGAACTAAAACCCCAAAATATAATCTTGGTTTAATCCAATGTTTGCAAACAAAGTAAATGTAAACAAACATGGTTAAAACATATTGATAACATGATGATGAGTCCTTGCATCCATAGCTCTGTCTATGAATTTGAGAGTGGTTACATTTCTCCAGCCCTATCCCTCAGCTTTTCACCGAAACAGGTGTGGAAAGGACACTTTGTTATTGTTTCTAAGCAGTGGGGCTCTAAGGGATGGGACCTCCTGCTCAGAAAGACTGGCTGGGAGGGATCAAGTGTGGGTTGCATGCCCTCCTTTCCTCCAACGCAAGGGCTGAGCTGATTGTCTCTCCAATCTGACAAATGGAATTGTTTTAAGAAGGTCATACCATGGGTCATTTCGCTAATTTGAATTTTAGGACCCCTTTACGTATAATATATATATATATATATATATATATATATATAGAAATTATTTAATAAAATATAGCATTTTGCCTTTACTAATACAGTCCATAGAAACACAATGAACAACACATTAATAAATACAAAACAAAATACAGGAAAAAAAGAAAGGAAAAAGAAAGGAAAAATGAAGGAATAAAGTTTTGAAGTGTCTGTCCTATATACCCCTTATTTTTGTTGGCATAAAACTACCTCCTTACTTCCATTCATTTGTGTGGGTTACCTCTAGACTAGTAGTGACACTTGTGGGGGTCGTAGAGCAAAACCGAGAACACCATTGAACACCATCCAGGCTGTATCACATCCGGATGTGATTTGGGAGCCCCGTAGGGCGGTGCACAATTGGCCCAGCGTTGTCCGGATCTGGTCGGGGTAGGCCGTCATTGTAGATAAGAATTTGTTCTTAACTGACTAGCCTAGTTAAATCAAGGTTAAATAAAAATTCAAATAAATTCTGTTCATGAGAGTCCTATTAGTTTGTTGGCCAAACTGTTTGGATGCTATTCCGGGATGTGTCCTGGTCTGACAAACAGCACTGTATTTCTTCCACTTTCACCGCAGATGCGGAAGGGTGACATAGGCGGATGCGGTGGACTGAGACGCAGCCCATGCAAAGACAGATATCTCTAGCTTAGACTGACAGATTTTGATGTTTTTTTTTCTTCTGGTGAGTCAATAGACTAGGGGGTTAATGAGGCAGTTACCATGGCGCTATCCTCTTGAATTTTAAATATTCAGGTAGAATACAAAATGTTTCGAAGCAACTGTAGTGAGAGTAATTCACTCTGTATGGGTTGAGAACTTGTTATAGTTTGTGTACGGGCTTTTTTGGCCAATCTCTCAGGGTGCTCTGTGTCATGACTTCTGAGACAAGTTGTCGTGACAGCTGGATTAAAGGGCTACATTTTCTACTGAATAAAAATTGTACCACTGAGTGTCAACTACATGTGTTGATTCAGAACCGAGTCAAGTCAAGCTAAGCTGTACTGTGTCTGCACTAGCCTAGTTATTCGTCCACCATACTTTCAGAAACAGTGCTGAAATGAACAATGTGATTTTACAGTGGGGCAAAAAAGTATTTAGTCAGCCACCAATTGTGCAAGTTCTCCCACTTAAAAAGATGAGAGAGGCCCGTAATTTTCATCATAGGTACACTTCAACTATGACAGACAAAATTAGAAAAGAAAATCACATTGTATGATTTTTAATGAATTTATTTGCAAATTATGGTGGAAAATAAGTATTTGGTCAATAACAAAAGTTTTTCTCAATACTTTGTTATATACCCTGTGTTGGCAATTACAGAGGTCAAACATTTTCCGTAAGTCTTCACAAGGTTTTCACACACTTTTACTGGTATTTTGTCCCATTCCTCCATGCAGGTCTCCTCTAGAGCAGTGATGTTTTGGGGCTGTTGCTGGGCAACATGGACCTTCAACTCCCTCCAAAGATTGTCTATGGGGTTGAGATCTGGAGACTGGCTCGGCCACTCCAGGACCTTGAAATGCTTCTTACGAAGCCACTCCTTCGTTGCCCGGGTGGTGTGTTTGGGATCATTGTCATGCTGAAAGACCCAGCCACATTTCATCTTCAATTCCCTTGCTGATGGAAGGAGGTTTTCACTCAAAATCTCACGATACATGGCCCCATTCATTCTTTCCTTTACACAGATCAGTCGTCCTGGACCCTTTGCAGAAAAACGGCCCCAAAGCATGATGTTTCCACCCCCATGCTTCACAGTAGGTATGGTGTTCTTTGGATGCAGCTCAGCATTCTTTGTCCTCAACACGACGAGTTGAGTTTTTACCAAAAGATTCTATTTTGGTTTCATCTGACCATATGACAATCTCTCAATCTTCTTATGGATCATCCAAATGCTCTCTAGCAAACCCCAGACGAGCTTGGACATGTACTGGCTTAACCAGGGGGACACGTCTGGCACTGCAGGATTTGAGTCCCCTGGCGGCGTAGTGTTTTACTGATGGTAGGCTTTGTTACTTTGGTCCCAGCTCTCTGCAGGTCATTCACTAGATCCCCCCGTGTGGTTCTGGGATTTCTTGTGATCATTTTGACCCCATGGGGTGAGATCGTGCGTGGAGCCCCAGATCGAGGGAGATTATCAGTGGTCTTGTATGTCTTCCATTTCCTAATAATTGCTCCCACAGTTGATTTCTTCAAACCAAGCTGCTTACCTATTGCAGATTCAGTCTTCCCAGCCTGGTGCAGGTCTACAATTTTGTTTCTGGTGTCCTTTGACAGCTGTTTGGTCTTGGCCATAGTGGAGTTTGGAGTGTGACTGTTTGAGGTTGTGGACAGGTGTCTTTTATACTGATAACAAGTTCAAACAGGTGCCATTAATACAGGTAATGAGTGGAGGACAGAGGAGCCTCTTAAAGAAGAAGTTATAGGTCTGTGAGAGCCAGAAATCTTGCTTGTTTGTAAATGACCAAATACTTATTTTCCACCATAATTTGCAAATAAATTCATTAAAAATCCTACAATGTGATTTTCTGGATATTTTTTTCTAATTTTGTCTGTCATAGTTGAAGTGTACCTATGATGAAAATTACAGGCATCTCTCATCTTTTTAAGTGGGAGAACATGCACAATTGGTGGCTGACTAAATACTTTATTGCCCCACTGTATTTTTAGCAGAACCAGCATGATACAGTTCTGGTTGACACAATTACAGTTCATGATACAGTTCTGGTTGACACAATCAGACAAAAAATATTATTGAAGTTTCTGTTTATGTTTACTGCTATGTGTGAATCTTCAGCCTTCCTCCCATCCTCCAGCTCTTATGAATATTACATAAGGAGAGCTTAACTCATTAGATTCAATTTTGCCATGTATAGCAGTGAATTAGTGTTCACTGTGATGCAACCAGCCAGTTCATCTTTGTCACCAGTAGCAACACATCAGCTATCACAGTACCCTCCAAAATGACCACTGTCTTCTGTAAGTATCTTAAGTCTAAAGTCACATTTCTAAAGCATCTCTGCCCTCTACCAGCTCACACAGTCAGCAATGTACAGTGCACTCAACATCACTCTTGACATCCCCAAAATGTTGAATGATCAGCACGTTCTCTGAAACTAAACTACATAATTGCTCTATTATATAACTGAGATCAAGTAATAAGTTCAAGCCCTTCATGACATTCTGCTACCTTCATTCATATTGCATATTCAAGGCTACCAACTCAACACATTTTATTTTAACTGCATGGAAGCGAACCGAGGGCCTCACATTAAAAGCCATATTCTTGAAAAGACAGGATATTTCACCATGATAATAAATAGTTTTAAAAATGTGCAATGGCAAGTTGAAATTGAAAAGGCAAAAGAGGAGACTTGACCAGGATCCAGTCGAAGTAAAATGTTTAATACAGAACTCTTGAAATGTACAGGTAGTCATGAGAATGCAAAAAGCCTGATTGTTAAAAGAACTCTTCAAGGTGTTGAAAGCATTCCAAAGGGACGCTGGCCCATGTTGACTCCAATGCTTCCCACAGTTGTGTCAAGTTGGCTAGATATCTTTTGGGTGGTGGACCATTCTTGATACATTGGAAACTGTTGATCGTGAAAACCCAGCAGTGTTGCAGTTCTTGATACAAACCGGTGCGCCTGGCAACTACTGTCATACACCATTCTAAGGCACTTAAAACAAAATTCTTGCCCTTTCACCCTCTGAATGGACTATCCCATATCAGCGGGAATTAAGTGTGTTGAGGCAGCACCCCCCCCGCCATAAAAACCCAACAACAACAAAGAAACAAAAATTCCACTAAGTAGTGCACTGGGCCTTTACTAGTACTGTATTAGCAGACCAATACAGTCGTGTTTAGTGAGGGCAAAAACATTTTTCCTGCCCCCATGTCAACAAAAAATGATCAACATCCTCCCCACCAACTAACACATCGCAGCAACCCCACACCCAAACATCTTCCTGGGGCTATGCACAATCCATGTTTCAAGGCATAAAAATCATTTTTTAATCTGTCTCCTTCCCTTCCTCTACACTGATTGAAGTGGATTTAACAAGTGACATCAATAGGGGATCATAACTTTCACCTGGATTCACCTGGTCAGTCTATGTCATGGAAAGAGCATGTGTTCTTAATTGTTTTGTACACTTCGTGTAGTCATGAGAATGCAAAATGCCTGATGGTTAAAAAAGGCAAGTGGCCCAAAAATTGCTAATAATTTTTCTTTGTTTTAAGATATAGTAATTCTGAATTACTTATACATGCATCAGTGCAGACGATGGTTGATATGAAACTGATACAACATTCAATTGAACTATGAGAACAGTGAGACATTTTCTACTTTGGATACAGTGTGGTGTTCAGCATCTTAATACCTGTTTCGGATAGGGGGCGGTATTTTCACGTCCGGATGAAAAGCGTGTCCAAAGTAAACTGCCTGCTACTCAGGCCCAGAAGCTAGGATATGCATATAATTGATAGATTTTGATAGAAAACGCTCTAAAGTTTCTAAAACTGTTAAAAGGATGTCTGTGAGTATAACAGAACCAACAGCATACCACCCTGCATACCGCTGCTGGCTTGCTTCTGAAGCTAAGCAGGGTAGGTCCTGGTCAGTCCCTGGATGGGAGACCAAGTCCTGCTGGAAGTGGTGTTGGAGGGCCAGTAGGAGGCACTCTTGCCTCTGGTCTAAAAAAATACCCCAGTACCCTGGGGCAGTGGTTGGGGACACTACCCTGTGTAGGGTGCTGTCTTTTGGATGGGACTTTAATAAACAGGTGTCCTGGCGGGTTGAAATTTGATTGCCATGTGTTTGTTTGATAGGGTGCTGTCCTCAGATAATAGAATGGTTTGCTTTCGCTGTAAAGCCTTTTTGAAATCTGACACGGTGGCTGGATTAATAAGAAGTTAAGCTTAAATTGGGTGTATTGCACTTGTGACTGTATGAAAGTTAAATATTTCTAATAATTTTTTCGCGCTCTGCAATTTCACTGGATGTTGTCCAAACGTTCTGCTAGCAGAACCCCCAGCCATAACAGGTTTTAAGGCCATTTCAAGGTTTGGATTGTCACAAGTTGAGGCCTCCATCTAGGTCAGCCTCCACAACAGGCAGGTGATAAAAGGTGTATAAGAGGATAACCTTATAAAACCTGGAGCAACACATGTGCAAACTAATCCCTTAATTATCTCTCTCCCTCTGACCAACAAACACTAGAGTTTAACCATGGCTTATGTAAGCACCTGTACTTAATGAGGGGTGTGGCCAATTTACACCTACACTGTTCCAATGCCTGGACTGCGATCAGTAAATAAAAATGTAATAGAATAAAATTGACAGGAAATGGTGTTGTAGTGAATGATCAGTTGAAAAACAGGGAGGGGTTGGGTTTGTGGGTTAAAAATGCAAACGTTCAAGTGAACTGAATGCACCCCTGTTCTAAACATATACACACACATACACACACACACACACACACACACACACACACACACACACACACACACACACACACACACACACACACACACACACACACACACACACACACACACACACACACACACACACACACACAGAAGCAGCTTGACAAAATTCTGTAGAAATGAAGATGATGTAGATGATAGTATTAACGTGGCGTCACACAGAGTTACTGGAAGTTCGGAGTTCTGACTGGGAAATTTCACTTGAACAACGCTCCAAGTCGTAATTACATGTTGGACACTCAGAGAAAATGATCTTACCCGAGTTGCCGAGGGAGTGGCATTTCAGCACTGACCTTTCACCTTTTCAACTAAAAGATTTCAATAAATCTGTTTTTTAGAATTACAAACTTATCAATAAAGATAATGTAGCTAGTTTCACCATATTGTCAATGTTAAGCAAGCAAGTGAACTTTATTATTAGCAACGTTAGCTTGCTTTTCTAGAAAGCTAAAATTGTATTGGTTCAATAATGACTCTGACTTTAATAGCATTTGAACACAGTCATGTCAGACTCACGACTTCTTAGTGACAGTTCAAAATTTACTGGGGTGGGTTGTCCAAAGTAGGGGACGGTTGTGTGTTTTTGTATTGGGCACAAAGGAGGGTGGTGCATTTATTTCCCTGGTTTACATTCACCCTTTTCCAGGTTTTATTATATGTACTGAATAGAAATACAAATCTGTCATGCAACAATTTCAAAGATTTGACTTATTTACAGTTCACATAAGGAAATCAGTCAATTGAAATAAATGTATTAGGCCCTAATCTATGGATTTCACATGACAGGGCAGGGGTAAAGCCATGGGTGGATGTGGGAGGGCATAAGCCCACCCACTTGGCATCCAGGCCCACCCACTGAGGATTCTAGCCCAGCCAATCAGAATGAGTTTTTACCCACAAAAGGGCTTTATTACAGATAGAAATACCTCTCAGCACCCCCCACCCCCTTCACACTATCCCGCAGGTGAAGAAGCCGGATGTGGAGTGGTGGTGTGGTTGCACATGATCTGTGGTTGTGAGGACGGTTGGATGTACTGGCAAATTCTCTAAAACAATGTGGAAGGCAGCTTATGGTGGAGAAATGAAAATTAAATTCTCTGGGCACTGCTCTGGTGGATATTCCTGCAGTCAGCATGCCAATTGCATCTATGGCATTATGTTTTGTGACAAAACTGCAAATTTTAAAGTGGCCTTTAATTGTCCCCATCACAAGGTGCACATGTGTAATTAGCATACCGTTTTATCAGCTTCTTGATATGCCACATCTGTTAGGAGGCTGGGTTATCTTGGCAAAGGAGACAGAAACAGAAATGTAAACAAATTTGTGCAAAAATATTTTGAGAAATAAGCTTTTTCTGTGAATGGAAAATGTCTGAGATTTTTATTCATGAAACATGGGACCAACACATTTATCTGCTTGCGTGCGCCTCCCCCATATGAATGTGTTTTGGTACTTCCCTTATGAAATTGACTACGCTTTACCGCGCACTAACTATGCTACAGGTCAATATTGTCTATCCTGCCCACTCTCCACTATTCATAGTGACAATATGCTAACTAGCAATCATACCACATAAAATCATTCAAAGTTGCACCAATTTTCAATTATCATAAGCAGAGAGGCCTGGTAAGTCATTGTGCATGAAAGAACAGTGAAGAGATGAGACGGCTCAAAAAGCTACCCTCTTGATCTTGTTTAGGGACAGCACAATTATCCTACCTAGACGAGCCTACAACACCATATTGCAATGAATAATTGCATTATTGTTTTCAAGTGAGTATAAAATTATACTTTAGGCTGTAAACTGAAGTGAAAATGTCATTTAAATAATTGCGCAAATGCCCTGTGATTTGAATATTTAATTCCATTAATTTTGACAGTTTAGAAGATAGAATGCACAGTATTAGCCCAGTCTGTCTATATTTTACGTTCTGATACTGAGATGCACTGTGTATTGCGGATCATCATTCTCCCAAGTCATCCTATAATAATGTGGCCACATATGCTCCTAGCAGGCCCAGTTATTCAGGAAGGCTTAACGCACACTCTGCTTTCTCTCCGTTCTGAGCGGCAATATAGCATCAATATTTTGAAAATCTGATTTCCACCTAGCTTATCATTGTCTGCAGCTGGCTCTCATCGTAGTGTAGGTCTAATGGAACAGGTAGGGAGAGTTAGGTCGTTCGTGGTGGTTGGCAAACCTTCTAGCCCTGAGTAGCATGGACTGTGCCACAAAAGCATTCTGAAGTGGGAAAGTCGATATCCATGTTTATAAACACAGGTTCGTTATGGTCATTGTTACTTGTGGTCGTATTTTCTGTTGTTGTTAAATCGGAGGGGGAAGGTGTGCAATTGTTTTTTACATTAGGGGGGGTCGTGTAAAGAATTAAAATATGTTGGGGAGGGGGTGCAAGGAGAGGCTCGTGTGAAAATATTTTTTTACGTTGGGAGGGGGGTGCATTTTATTTTTATGACACCTCAAGTTGGTGTCCCTTATTAGGAAGTTTCCCGTCTGACGAGCATCTGAACGCTCTATTAATATTGTTGATAATATTGAATGAAAATAATAAGTGGAGCCCTTTAAACAAACAACCAATTGAGACAACAATTAAAACATTGGGGAAGTGAATAAATGTCTCTCGTGAAGATCTGTTTCTTCACGCAAGCGTTATACAACAAGCCTGGAAGAATCAAATCAAAAATGTATCAGTCACATACACATATTTAGCAGATGTCATTGTGGGTGAATGTTGACTGAATATTGTCTTAACTTTTCTTTGAGTGTATTGTTTATGCAATGTCACTCTATTTCATTTACCTCCTCTCTCTTCCCTGTCTTCCTCTTCAAGGTGGCTAATCAGGTGGTTCAAGCTCTCCTCACTCAAAAGGTTTGTCTTTGTTTTGTTTGATTGAAGCATCAGTAAGTCTTATCAAGTATAATGGAGGCTATGAGAGAAATAATGGTTGGAATGTCATTATGATACATAGTTGTGTACTGGGTAGCAAGTCATGACTACTGAAACTGAAAGACCACATGCTCACTTTAACTGTTGGTGTATGCTTGTCAAATTTCTGCGGACTTGCCATGTATTCCATCAGCAGGTCAAATTTCACATATTTATCCACTTTGGGGTAGCAAAGTCTAATGATGATTTTCATTAAGGTCCATGACTGTAGGCTATACAGTGCATTCAGAAAGTATTCGGATTCCTTGACTTTTTCCACATTTTGTTACGTGACATGCTTATTCTAAAATTGAGTCAATTGTTTCCCCCCCTCATCAATTTTCACACAATATCCCATAATGACAAGGCAAAAACAGATTATTCAAAAGTTTTGCAAATGTATACAAAAAACAAACGTAAATATCACATTTACGTAAGTATTGAGAACCTTTACTCAATACTTTGTTGAAACACCTTTGGCAGTGATTACAGCTTTGAGTCTTCTTGGGTATGATGCTAAAAGCTTGGCACACCTGTATTTGGTGAGTTTCTCCCATTCATCTCTGCAGAACCTCACAAGCCCTGTCAGGTTGGAAGGGGAGCGTCGCAGCACAGCTATTTTCAGTTCTCTCCAGAGATGTTCGATCGGGTTCAAGTCAGGGCTCTGGCTGGGCCACTCAAGGACATTCAGAGACTTGTCCCATAGCCACTCCTGTGTTGTCTTGGCTGTGTGCTTAGGGTTGTTGTCCTGTTGGAAGGTGAACCTTCGCCCCAGTCTGAGGTCTTGAGCGCTCTGGAGCATGTTTCCATCAAGGATCTTCACTGTATGATGGTGCCAGGTTTCCTCCAGGTGTGACGTTTGGCTTTCAGGCCAGAGAGTTCAATCTTGTTTTCATCAGACCAGAGAATCTTGTTTCTCATTGTCTGAGAGTCCATCAGGTGCCTTTTGGAAAGCTCCAAACGGGTTGTCGTGTGCTTTTTACTGAGGAGTGGCTTCCGTCTGGCCACTCTACCATAAAGCCCTGATTGGTGGAGTGCTGCAGAGATGGTTGTCCTTCTGGAAGGTTCTCCCATCTCCACAGAGGAACTCTTGAGCTCTGTCAGAGTGACCATTGGCTTCTTAGTCACCTCCCTGACCAAGGCCCTTCTCCTCCGATTGCTCAGTTTGGACAGATGGCCAGCTCTAGAATAAGACTTGGTAGTTCCAAACGTCTTCCATTTAAGTACAGTACCAGTAAATATTTTGGACACATCAACTCATTCAAAGGTTTTTCTTTATTTTTACAATGTTATACATTGTAGAATAATATTGAAGACATCAAAACTATGAAATAACACATATTGAATATTGTATTAACCAAAACAGTGTTAAACAAATCAAAATATATTTCATATTTGAGATTCTTCAAAGTAGCCACCCTTTGCGTTGATGACAGCTTTGCACACTCTTGGGATTTTCTCAACAAGCTTCACCTGGAATGCTTTTCCAATGGTCTGGAAGGAGTTCCCACATGCGGAGCACTTGCTGGCTGCTTTTCCTTCACTCTGCGTCCAATTTATCCTTAACCTTCTCAATTGGGTTGAGGTCAGGTGATTGTGGATGCCAGGTCATCTGATGCAGCACTCCATCACTTTCCTTCTTTGTCAAATAGCCTTTACACAGCCTGGAGGTGTGTTGGTGTCCTGTTGGGTCATTGTCCTGTTGAAAAACAAATGATAGTCCCACAAAGCGCAAACCAGATGGGATGACGTGTCACTGCAGAATGCTGTTGAAGCCATCCATGCTGGTTAAGTTTGCCTTGATTTCTAAATAAATGTTGTTGGAAGCCACAGTGTTCTTGGGGACCTTCAAGGTTTTGATAACCTTTCCCAGATCTGTGCTTCGACACAATCCTGTCTTGGAGCTCTATGAACAATTCCTTCGACCTCATGGCTTGGTTTTTGCTCTGGAACTTCCATTGTGGGACCTTATTGATTAAGTTGGAAGTTTACATACTCTTAGGTTGGAGTCATTAAAACTAGTTTTTCAACCACTCCACAAATTTCTTGTTAACAAGCTATAGTTTTGGCAAGTCGATTAGGACATCTACTACAAAGTAATTTGTCCAAAAATTGTTTACAGACAGATTATTTCACTTATAAATCATTGTATCACAATTCCAGAGGGTCAGAAGTTTACATACACTAAGTTGACTGTGCCTTTAAACAGCTTGGAAAATTCCAGAAATTCTGTCATGGCTTTAGAAGCTTTGGAAGTATGACCACAAGCATACTTCCAAAGTTTTCTTCTCTTTTGCACACCAGTATTTCTACTTGCACATCATCATCTGCACATCTATCACTCCAGTGTCCAGTGTTGCTAAATTGTAATTACTTCGCTACTCTGGCCTATTTATTGCGTTAGCTCCTCACACAATTTGCACACATTGTATATAGACTTTCTTTTTTTCTATTGTGTTATTGACTGTACGCTTGTTAATTCCATGTGTTGTTGTTTGTGTCACACTGCTTTGGTTTGTCTTGGCCAGGTCGCAGTTGTAAATGAGAACATGTCAACTGATTATTATTATTATTTGACCCTGCTGGTCATCTATGAACATTTGAACATCTTGGCCATGTCCTGTTATCTCCACCCAGCACAATTATTTCACAACATTTTAAAGATACACTTCTTGTTAATCCCACCACAGTGTCCGATTTCAAATAGGCTTTACGGCGAAAGCACCACCAACGATTATGTTAGGTCAGAGCCAAGTCACGGAAAAACACAGCCATTTTTCCAGCCAAAGAGAGGAGTCACAAAAATCAGAAATAGAGAAAATTAATCACTAACCTTTGATCTTCATCAGATGACACTCATAGGACTTCATGTTACACAATACATGTATGTTTTGTTTGATAAATTTCATATTTATGTAAAAAAATCTCAATATACATTGGAGTGTTATGTTCAGTAGTTCTAAAACAACCTGTGATTTTGCAGAGAGCCACATCAATTTACAGAAATACTCATAATAAATGTTGATGAAAATACAAGTGTTATACATGGAACTTTAGATACAATTCTCCTTAATGCAACCGCTGTGTCAGATTTCAAAAAAGCTTGACGGAAAAAGCAAACCATGCAATAATCTGAGTACAGCGCTCAGAGCCCAAACAAGCCAAAAAGATATCCGCCATATTGTGCAGTCAACAGAAGTCAGAAATAACATTCTAAATATTCACTTACCTTTGATGATCTTCATCAGAATGCATCAGATTACCAGGAATCCCAATTCCACAATAAATGTTTGTTTTGTTCAATAATGTCCATCATTTATGTCCAAATAGCTCCTTTTGTTAGCACGTTTGGTAAACAAATCCAAACTCACGAAGTGTGTTCACTAGGAGCAGACGAAAAGTCAAAGTTCTGTTACAGTCCGTAGAAACATGTCAAACAAAGAGAATATAGAATCAATGTTTAGGATGTTTTTAACATAAATCTTCAATGTTCCAACCGGAGAATTCCTTTGTCTGTAGAAATGCAATGGAACACAAGCTAAATCTCACGTGAATGGGATCTCACGAATGAGCGTCATGAGCTCAAGGCATTCTGGCAGACCTCTGGCTCATTTCCCTCTCATTCACCCTCACTTGGGGCGGCAGGGTAGCCTAGTGGTTAGAGCATTGGACTAGCAACTGGAAGGTTGTGAGTTCAAACCCCCAAGCTGACAATGTACAAATCTGTCATTCTGCCCCTGAACAGGCAGTTAAACCCACTGTTCCCAGGCTGTCATTGAAAATAAGAATTTGTTCTTAACTGACTTGCCTGGTTAAATAAAGGTAAAAAAAAATCTTCACAGTAGAAGCATCAAACAAGGTTCTAAAGACTGACATCTAGTGGATGCCTTAGGAGGTGCAACATGACCAATGTCATGTTACTGTATCTGCAATAGGGAATGACCAACCTCAGATTTCCCACTTCCTGGTTGGATTTTTTTCTTAGAGCCTGCCAAATGAGAGCCGATATACTTACAGACATCATTCAAAAAGTTTTAGAAAATTCAGAGTGTTTATAATATACTAATATACTAATACTATGCATATATTAGCAGCTGGGACTGAGGAGCAGGCAGTTTACTCTGGGCACTTCTGGGCACCTTATTCATCCAAGCTACTCAATACTGCCCCCAGCCATAAGAAGTTAAATAAAGGTGAAATAAAAATAAATAATAATTGGGGGTGTACCTGTGGATGTATTTCAAGGCCTACCTTCAAACTAAGTGCCTTTTGCTTGACATCAGGCATTGGAAAATCTAAAGAAATCATCCAAGACCTCATATGGGTCTTGGCTGACCGCATATGGGTCATAACATGTAACCAGATATAGCTAAATCTGGTTAACTTCAGTATGTGGGTATCATACCAAAATACAGTGCATTCGGGAAAGTATTCCGACCCCTTTTTTTCCACATTTTGTCACATTACAGCTTATTCTAAAATTGATGAAATAAATCAACAATCAATACCCCATAATGATGAAGCAAATTGTTTGAACATTTATTAAAAATATAAAACAGAAATACCTTATTTATATAAGTATTCAGACCCTTTGCTATAAGACTCAAACTTGAGCTCAGGTGCATCCTGTGTCCATTGATCATCCTTGAGATATTTATACAACTTTATTGGAATCCACCTGTGTTAAATTTAATTGATTGGACATGATTTGGAAAGGCACACACCTGTCTATATACAGCTGAAATCGGAAGTTTACATATATTTAAACTCAGTTTTTCACAATTCCTGACATTTGATCCTAATAACAATTCACTGTCTTAGGTCAGTTAGCATCACTACTTTATTTTAAGAATGTGAAATGTCAGAATAATAGTAGAGAGAATGATTTACTTCAGCTTTGGCTATTTATTTCATTACATTCCTTGTGGGTCAGAAGTTTACATACACTCAATTAGTATTTGGTAGTGTTGTGGAAATTTCCTCTATTTACCAAATCAAACCACACACACAAGTCAGAGTTAGTTATCAAAGTCCATCTTTAATTATATGAGCTCTATAGCATTTTCTGTGACTCTCAACAGTTCAGTATCTCTACTCAAAAGTTGAGAGCCCCCACACAATGGCAAATGGGATCCTTTATAGCGAAGATCCACCCCCTCCTAGACGACATGACAAAACACAGGTCTTAGGAAGTTACACAAAGAAATACTTTACTTCAAAGAGGAGTATCCCCTAGCCAGACAGAGTTGGCTATAAATTATCGTTCAGTTTTGTCTCCTTTCTCAAACTCAGACCCATAAACCAATCCTTCATATCAACAGGCATATATCAAATTGTCATTTAGATACAACCAATTCTAAATACAACCAATCCTGGACAAGCTCACGGAGAGGAGATTGAGGCTATAGGTTAAGATAAAAGGGAGCATGAGAATGATTCCAGACACTGCCATCCTCCTTTTCCCCTATGAGAAAAGTAGCGTGTGACTGGCACACACATAGTGGAGCAAAAGATATATTGACACATGATGACACTTTGACCTCTCCCCTCTCTGCAGCCCATGCAACTTAGTCTTGACATAGAACAGATAACTGCAACCTCGCCACAGTATTATACAAAAATACCATTCTGATGAGAAGTAACTTGATGAATATAAAACATCTTACATATGTTACCCACCAATTCTGATTATTCCCTAACAGTAGCGTTGCCTTTAAATTGTTTAACTTGGGTCAAACGTTTCAGGTAGCCTTCCACAAGCTTCCAACAATAAGTTAGGTGAATTTAGTCCCATTCCTCCTGACAGAGCTGGTGTAACTGAGTCAGGTTTGTAGGCCTCCTTGCTCACACACGCTTTTTCAGTTCTGCCCACAATTTTTCTATGGGATTGAGGTCACGGCTGTGATGGCCACTCCAATACATTGTCTTTGATATCCTTTGGCCATTTTGCCACAACTTTGGAAGAATGCTTGGGGTCATTGTCCATTTGGAAGACCCATTTGTGACCAAGCTTTAACTTCCTGGTTGATGTCTTGAGATGTTGCTTCAATATTATCCACGTCATTTTCCTTTCTCATGATGCAATCTATTTTTGAAGTGCACCAGTCCCTCCTGCAGCAAAGCATGATGCTGCCACCCCCTTGCTTCAAAGGTTGGGATGGTGTTCTTCAGCTTGCAAGCCTCCCCCTTTTTCCTTCAAACATAAGGATGGTCATTATGACCAAACAGTTCTATTTTTGTTTCATAAGACCAGAGGACATGTCTCCAAAAAATAAGATCTTTGTCCCCATGTGCAGCTGCAATCAGTAGTCTGGCTTCTTTATGTCGGTTTTGGAGCAGTGGATTATTCCTTGCTGAGCGGCCTTTCAGGTTATGACAATATAGGACTCGTTTTACTGTGGATATAGATACTTTGGTACCTGTTTCCTCCAGCATCTTCACAAGGTCCTTTGTTGTGGTTCTGGGATTGATTTGCACTTTTTGCACCAAAGTATGTTCATCTCGAGGAGACAGATCGCGTCACCTTCCTGAGTGGTATGATGGATGCATGATCCCATGGTGTTTGTACTATTGTTTGTAGAGATGAATGTTTTACCTTCAAGCGTTTGGAAATTGCTCCCAATGATGAACCAGATTTGTGAAGGTCTAAAAAAAAAAATCTGAGGTCTTGGCTAATTTCTTTTGATTTTCCCATGATGTCAAGCAAAGAGGCACTGAGTTTGAAGGTAAGGCCTTTCAATACATCCACAGGTACACCTCCAATTGACTCAAATGATGTCAGTTAGCCTATCAGAAGTTTCTAAAGCCATGACATAATGTTCAGAAACTTCTGACCCACTGGAGATGTGATAGAGTGAAATAATTTGTCTTTAAACAATTGTTGGAAAAATGACTTGTGTCATGCACAAAGTAAATGTCCTAACCAACTTTTCAAAACTATAGTTTTTTTAACCAGAAATGTTTGGAGTGGTTGAAAATGAGTTTTAATGACCCTAACCTAAGTGTATGCAATCTTACGACTTCAACTGTATAATTCTAAAGCTGGTTTATACTGTACAAAGTGTAAACCAACCATTATTGTGTTTATGTGGGTGAATCTCCAGGACCTGAAGGAGGAGTGTGTGAAGCTGAGGACACGCGTGTTTGACTTGGAGCAGCAGAACCGCATACTGAATGTTCTGTTCCAGCAGTGGGTCAAAACATCCACCGACCCTATCTCACAGGTAGGCTGGGCTTGGCATAGACTGGATAAAGACAAATATTGACCAGTCATAAGCATGCCACAATAGCATTTGAGTAGGTTCATGGGTTTATAATAACAATATAAGGTGATGACCTTGAACGTGTAGTCTAGAATTGGTAGATACATTTTCTTTGACTAGTCATTTTGACTTTTAAGGTAACGATATATAGCCATTGGTTATTGAAGACTATGACTTACAAAAGTCTCATGAGCTTAGTTCTATTGTCTTACCCCAGCACAACTCAAAAATTGTATTGTTTTACTTTCAAGTTCCTAAACGATATAATTGTAAACAAACATTGTATAGCTTCAAAACATGGGTAGAACTATTATTTTGAGCTCATGGATAGTCAAAGCTTTCATCCATAGCCCTGTCTTTGAATTTAAGAGCCGTTCCATTTCTCTAGATCCATCCCTTTGCTGTTTACCAAAACAAGTTTTGTTTCAAATCTAAGATTGTGCCTTTAAAGAGAGATACAGAGGTTTTCTTTAAGAGCAATAACATATCAATGCACGTTCCACCATAGAACTGTACTTGTCTACTTCAAATTCACTATGAATCTTAAGAATAGGTTCAATGAGTAATATCCAAGCAAGTTATAATAATTACAGAATAAATCTAATTTATTTATATAGCCCTTCTTACATCAGCTGATATCTCAAAGTGCTGTACAGAAACCCAGCCTAAAACCCCAAACAGCAAGCAATGCAGGTGTAGAAGCACGGTGGCTAGGAAAAACTCCCTAGAAAGGCCAAAACCTAGGAAGAAACCTAGAGAGGAACTAGGCTGGAGATTATAACAGCCAAGATGTTCAAATGTTCATAAATGACCAGCATGGTCAAATAATAATAATCACAGTAGTTGTTGAGGGTATCAGCAAGTCAGCACCTCAGGAGTAAATGCCAGTTGGCTTTACATAGCTGATCATTACGAGTATCTCTACTGCTCCTGCTGTCCATAGAGAGTTGAAAACAGCAGGTCTGGGACAGGTAGCACATCCGGTGAACAGGTCAGGGCTCCATAGCCACAGGCAGAACAGTTGAAACTGGAGCAGCAGCACTGCAAGGTGGACTGGGGACAGCAAGGAGTCATCATGCCAGGTAGTCCTGAGGCATGGTCCTAGGGCTCAGGTCCTCTGAGAGAGAGAAAGAAAGAGAGAAAGAGAGAATTAGAAAGAGCATACTTAAAACCTCTTGGAACTCTAGGGGCAGTATTTCATTTTTGGATAAAAAAACGTTCCCGTTTTAAACAAGACATTT
This sequence comes from Oncorhynchus masou masou, assembly GCF_036934945.1. Lineage (NCBI taxonomy): Eukaryota > Metazoa > Chordata > Actinopteri > Salmoniformes > Salmonidae > Oncorhynchus > Oncorhynchus masou. Next base: position 44,352,352 of record NC_088240.1, on the reverse strand, counting down.
TGTCACGAAAAGATGCTCGACTATGCATATAATTGACAGCTTTGGAAAGAAAACACTCTGATGTTTCCAAAACTGCAAAGATATTATCTGTGAGTGCCACAGAACTGATGCTACAGGCGAAACCAAGATGAAACTTCAATCAGGAAATGAGCAAAATATTTGAAGCGCTGTTTTCCAATGTCTCCTTATATGGCTGTGAATGCACAAGGAGAGAGCCTACAATTTCTGCCGTTTCACCAAGGTGTCTGCAGCATTGTGACGTATTTGTAGGCATATCATTGGAAGATTGACCATAAGAGACCACATTTACCAGGTGTCCGCCCGGTGTCCTGTGTCGAAAGTGGTGCATAAACTTCAGCTGCAAGTATTTTTCCATGTGATTGAGAGGAGAAAGCAGACTTCCACGAACGATATATCAATGAAGAGATATGTGAAAAACACCTTGAGAATTGATTCTAAACAACGTTTGCCATGTTTCAGTCGATATTATGGAGTTAATTTGGAAAAAAGTTTGGCGTTTTGGTGACTGAATTTTCGTGTTTTTTTGGTAGCCAAACGTGATGTACAAAACGGAGCGATTTCTCCTACACAAAGAATCTTTCAGGAAAAACTGAACATTTGCTATCTAACTGAGAGTCTCCTCATTGAAAACATCCGAAGTTCTTCAAAGGTAAATGATTTTATTTGAATGCTTTTCTGGTTTTTGTGAAAATGTTGCCCGCTAAATGCTATGCTAAATGCAACGCTAGCTATCAATACTCTTACACAAATGCTTGTTTTGCTATGGTTCAAAAGCATATTTTGAAAATCTGAGATGACAGTGTTGTTAAGAAAAGGCTAAGCTTGAGAGCTAGAATATTTATTTCATTTCATTTGCGATTTTTATAAATAGTTAACGTTACGTTATGCTAATGAGCTTGAGGCTATAACTGGATACAGGATTTTTCGTAGCCAAACGTGAACAAAACGGAGCGATTTGTCCTACACAAATAATATTTTTTGAAAAACTGAACATTTGCTATCTAACTGAGAGTCTCCTCATTGAAAACATCTGAAGTTCTTCAAAGGTAAATGATTTTATTTGAATGCTTTTTTTGTTTTTGTGAAAATGTTGCTGGCTATCAATACTCTTACACAAATGCTTGTTTAGCTATGGTTGAAAAGCACATTTTTTAAAATCTGAGATGACAGTGTTGTTAACAAAAGTCTAAGCTTGAGAGCAAATATGTTTATTTAATTTCATTTGCAATTTTCATGAATAGTTAACGTTGCGTTATGCTAATGAGCTTGAGGCTATAAATAGGATCCCGGATACGGGATTGCTCGTCACATGAAGTTAAATTCACACAGAACACCAGATAAGACAGGAGAAGTACTCCAGATATAAGAAACTGACCCTAGCCCCCCGACACATAAACTACTGCAGCATAAATACTGGAGGCTGAGACAGGAGACACTGTGGCCCCATCTGATGATACCCCCGGACGGGGCCAAACAGGAAGGATATAACCCCACCCACTTTGCCAAAGCACAGCCCCCACACCACTACAGGGATATCTTCATACTTATGCAATTAAATGATATTTCTGAATGATTTATTATTACAGTGTTATGACAGCCAATTATCTTGTTATTTGTTCTATTAGATATTCAAAAGGAACATGTTGTTGATTTCAAGCGAGCTTCAGGCATGTCCAATACAGATGACACCCAACCTCTATTGCCTTGAACAGCTTAAGCCTATGACACGAAGCAATCTGGATGCATTTTATGTTGCTTGCAACATAGTTGCATCTGGGTTACTCAGTGTGTCACCCCCCCCCCAAAATTGAGATATAAATCAATTCTATTTCACGCGACTGACTGTACAGTAGGCAATGTCCAATCAGTGAGCGTTTGGAACTCCGACCCAGTTGTCATGTCAACACAGGTGTCAATGCTGCTGCAAACCATGACAAAGCAGACAATCCAAATGGGAAATGTATGAAAAATTCTGGACACCATGGCCAATCAGGGTTTATGTAAATGATGTAAAAGCTAACGTAGATCTATCTCTGTCCAGTTTCAACAGAAATGCTCCAACATGAACTGCATTAATCTAGCTAGTTTGGTAAAACACTGTTGGCAAATAGGCAGCATTTTGGCAAGCTAGATAAATTGTACAGCCAGCATTTTGTCTATGTTGATGCTGTTAGAATTACCAAACATTTGATAATCAAATCATTTCTGAATCCATGATGTTGTGTATTACAGGGTTGCATTATGCATGCAATTTCAAATGCATCTGAAATGCTTTGTGTATCAGCAAAGTTGCTTGAGATCATGTCACTTGCAACTTTCATCTGGAACAGAAATTGCATCCAAATGATATTCTGTCATCTAAGAGTATTGCTGACCTAAAGAATTCTAGGAGCTACTTTGTTAATACCTTAATGTTCAAAGTAGATTAGCCCATGTAGACAGACACTATTCATATATTCATCCAGTGGGGGATTCAGCACATCTACTCCCTGTGTAGTGTTGCACAGTGTTTTGACATCTACAGTATGGTGGGTTGTTCATCTCTTTGCAAAGCCATGAACAGCAGTAGGAGGCTGCACAGATCCACCAGGGAGTAAGAATCTTGGGAGATTTTCCTATTGCTATTTCATCTGAAGAAAAAAATATTACAATAGAGAGAGGAACTAACAGATACAAAGAATTATATTAATCAAGTCTCTTTCTAGCTATTTTCAACCAAAAAATGTCCTCACTTGAAATGGTCATGGTTTGAACATAGCATAGAACATTTATGAAATGTATGAATCCCCTGCCAGTTCATTAAGTCTACTGTATGCTTACAAGTGCAGTAAGACTTCGTTCCACATGCCTGGCCTTTTCTATTAAGGTCAAATTGACCAACTTACCAAGGGTGCAACTGACTGGGCTTCTTCCTGCCGGAGATCAGTGGGTGCGTGGAGTTGTATTGGTACAGATCTGATAGGGTGTAATATGTGTTACTACAGTACAAGACTCAAGTGGGATTAGACATAGCCATGGGAAATTATTTTGAGTAGTGGTGCTTTATAATAAAGCATTGCTTGCATCTATGCAGACTAACAATAAAATATAACTCCTAATGTGATGAGTAGCCTAAGCATAGGACAAGATTCGCTCGGTAACACTATCACTGCAGCCTCAATTAATGTAAACTTCTTGTGACTCTCAAACCCAGAACTAATTAGCATAATGCAGCGGACATAAATCTTCCTAGAAAATCTTCCTATTCATGAAAATCACAAATGAAATATATTGAGACACTGCTTAGCCTTTTGTTAATCACACTGTCATCTCAGATTTTCAAAATATGCTTTACAGCCAACGCTAGACAAGCATTTGTGTAAGTTTATCATGGCAAAATGCTATGCTAGGCTCTGCTAGCAGCAGGCAACCTTTTCACGAAAATAAGAAAAGCAATCAAATAAAATCATTCGGATGGTTTCACTCAGGAGACTCCCAGTTAGATAGCAAATGTTCCTTTTTTCCAAAAAGATTATTTTTGTAGGCGAAATAGCTCCCATTTGTTCTTCACGTTTGGCTGAAAATCGTCCAGAAAATGCGGTCACTACAACGACAAACTTTTTTCCAATTTAGCTCCATAATATCGACAGAAACATGGCAAACGTTGTTTAGAGTCAATCCTCAAGATGTTCTTCACATATCTATTCGATAAAATATCCGTCAGGACAATTTGGTTTCTCATTAGAAGCGATTGGAATAATGGCTACCTCAGTACTTTACGCAAGATTTTCTGCGGGAGCCATCATGTGACCACTTGCTCAATGTGGTCCCTTTCAGCTATTCTTCAACATAAATGCGTAAAAAGACGTCACAATGCTGTAGACACCTTGGGGAATACGTAGAAAGCGTAAGCTCATTCGTAGCCCATTCACAGCCATATAAGGAGTCATTGGCATGAAGCGCTTTCAAAAAATGCGACACTTTCTGATTGGATTTTTATCTGGGTTTCGCCTGTAACATCAGTTCTGTTGCACTCACAGACAATATCTTTGCAGTTTTGGAAATGTCAGAGTGTTTTCTATCCAAAGCTGTCAATTATATTCATAGTCGAGCATCTTGTCGTGACAAAATATCCCGTTTAAAACAGGAACGTTTTTTTATCCAAAAATGAAAATACTGCACCCTAGTCGCAAAAGGTTCATGTAACATGTGGCTGTTTGCAAAAAAAAAAGCCTTTTGCGAACAGTGAGCACATTTCTTTGTACTGCATAATTACAACAGGTGTGTGAGAGAGATAATGGGAAAAACTAGAGGGGTGTTGTAACTAAATTAGTAAACAAAATATTGCACTTAATAAAACGGAGCACATAAAAAAAGTTTTAGGACCATGGACAGCTATGCGAGCCATCACGGAAAAAAGCACTGACTTGATCCAGCACCGGCGGGGCTGTGCCCTGTTGCTTGCTAGTGGGCTACGTGTTTGACATGGGCCGGAGAAGGCCTGCGAGCCGAGTGCGAGAGAATGCCATGCCCCATATTTGGTGTTGTTCTTATTTCCTTTTTTTAAAATTGTAAACTAATATAAAATAGAAGTGGGAGACTATTGCGAGCACTGCTCCAGATCACTTGATGTCTACCACAAGGGGGAGAGAAGAGAAGAGGGAGAGAGGGAGAGGGACAGAGATGAAGGAAAGAGAGATTTGAATCATCTTAAACTAAACTGTCTATCATACAGAAGAGCATGTGTCCGACTCCTAACCCCCACAACTGAATAGATGAGAGCATAAATCATGAGCTCACAACTTACAAAACAGAGCTGAGAGCTCTCCATGCAGAGTCATGCAGTTGCCATCCAACTAAATCCAGAAAAGTGGACTGACTCACTTATCACTGGAACCTCGCACCGAAGCACTACTCCCAATTACTCAACAAACCACAACACAACAACTGCGTTCAAGAAAATGCACAGTTGATTCATTTCAGTAGCACCACACAATCCACAAGCTATTGCCTATGGCGCACAAGAGTAGCCAACACATTAACATTGCAATAATATGACATTTTGTAACGCAGCAAAAAACAATTAATACATCTCCGAAAAGCATTGAATAAAGAATATTAACTTATTAACCCCTTGTAGTCCAAGAGCCCCGGGCTGCGTTTCTACTAAGCTAACATGGAATTGTTGGTCATACCAAGGATAATTTAGCTATTTTGATTTTGAATGTAACTTTTGAACGCGGGAGTTGCGCGTGATATCAGAATTCGCTCACTGTTCCAAAATGTGATTGTTATGCAACAGGACAGTTAACCGAGCTGCCCTTAAACCTAGGCATGATATGCCTGCTAATTATCTGTAGGCTGTTTCAACTTGTCAATTTTACATGATTTTCTAACAACAGTTTGAAATGAGGTGAGTTCTGCCTCTTTATTAATTCACAGAAGCAACCTATTTCACTGTGGTTGAATACTTATATTTGAGGCATGCTATGCTAATGTAAAGCGAGGATTAGCTAGATGAGCTCTCTTCGATGAGAGGCCTACAGCCCAAGCACTCCACCGGTGTTTCCTCAGGTCAAGTATGGTCACTTGGTCATCACAGAACGTGCCCAACTTTTCTCCGCTGCCTTTTCTCCAACGCCTTAGTTCGTATCAAAGCAAGTGCCTTTTTACTTTATTATACATTTTCTGTATATCATGTCATTTCTCCTGTAGCACATAGTATTTACACATGTAGCATAATGTATTCTGTGTGTATTCCTTGAGAACCCTGGACAAGCAAGGTACTGATTTCATAACCTTTATGGTGTGATACTCAATTGTGCTCATGTACTGTACACTGAACAAAAATATAAATGCAACATGCAACAATTTCAAAGATTTTAATGAGTTACTGTTTATATAAGGACATCAGTCAATTGAAATCAATTAATTAGGCCCTACAGTAATCTAGGGATTCCACATGACTGGGAATACAGATATACATATGTTGGTCACAGATACACATAAAAAAAGGAAGGGGAGTGGATCAGAAAACCAGTCAGTATCTGGTGTGACCACCATTTGCCTCATGCAGCGTGAAACATCTCCTTCGCATAGAGTTAATCAGGCTGCTTATTGTGGCCTGTGGAATGTTGTCCCACTCCTCTTCAATGCCCATGCGAAGTTGCTACCCGGTACAGTTGAAACCAGGATTCATCCGTGTAGAGCACACTTCTCAAATCAAATCAAATTGTTTTGTCACATACACATGGTTAGCAGATGTTAATGCGAGTATAGCGAAATGCTTGTGATTCTAGTTCCAACAGTGCAGTAATATCTAACAAGTAATCTAACAATCTCCAACAACTGCCTAATACACACAAATCTAAAAACAATATGAGAATATGTACATGTAAGCATATGGATGAGCGATGGCCAAGCAGCATAGGCAAGGTGCAATAGAAAGTATAAAATAGAGTATATACATGTGATATGAGAATTGTAAGACATGTAAAACATGATTAAAGTGGCATTATTTAGAGTGACATTGTATAAAGTGACTCGTGATCCATTTATTAAAGTGGCCAGTGATTGGGTCTCAATGTAGGCAGCAGACTCTCTGAGTTAGTGATTGCTGTTTAGCAGTCTGATGGCCTTGAGATAGAAGCTGTTTTTCAGTCTCTGTCCCAGCTTTGATGCACCTGTACTGACCTCGCCTTTTGGATGGTAGCGGTGTGAACAGGCGGTGGCTCGGGGGATTGATGTCCTTGATGATCTTTTTGGCCTTCCTGTGACATCAGGTGGTGTAGGTGTCATGGAGGGCAGGTAGTTTTTCTCCGGTAATGCGTTGTGCAGACCGCACCACCCTCTGGAGAGCCTTGCAGTTGAGGGCGGTGCAGTTGCCATACCAGGCTGTGATACAACTCAACATGATGCTCTCGATTGTGCATCTGTAAAAGTTTGTCAGGTGTTTTGGATGACAAGGCACATTTCTTTCGCCTCCTGAGGTTGAAGAGGCGCTGTTGTGCCTACTTCACCACACTGTCTGTGTGGGTGGACCATTTCAGTTTGTCTGTGATGTGTACGCCGAGGAACTTAAAACTTTCCACCTTCTCCACTGCTGTCCCTTCACTTTGGATAGGGGGGTGCTCCCTCTGCTGATTTCTGAAGTCCACGATCATCTCCTTTGTTTTGTTGTTGTTGAGTATGAGGTTGTTTTCCTGACACCACACGCCGAGTGCCCTCACCTCCTCCCTGTAGGCTGTCTCGTCATTGTTATTAATCAAGCCCACTACTGTTGCGTTTGCGTCTGCAAACTTGATCAAATCAAATCAAATGTATTTATGTAGCCCTTCGTACATCAGCTGATATCTCAAAGTGCTGTACAGAAACCCAGCCTAAAACCCCAAACAGCAAGCAATGCAGGTGTAGAAGCACGGTGGCTAGGAAAAACTCAATAGAAAGGCCAAAACCTAGGAAGAAACCTAGAGAGGAACCAGGCTATGGTGGCCAGTCCTCTTCTGGCTGTGCTGGGTGGAGATTATAACAGAACATGGCCAAGATGTTCAAATGTTCATAAATGACCAGTGTCGTGACGTTGTATTAGTTAATGTGATGACTTTTGCTCATCGAATGATCACAAGTTTCTAATTACGTGACTAACTGAATCAAGCAATTATTAACTCATTAACCTGGGGCACCATGGGAAAACTAGTTTTTATTTCTATTTCCCAAATTAACTCAAAGAATATCAGAATATCGATTTTACAACAGCCGCTAATTAACCAGTTGCCTCTGACAGTCTCGTTCTGAACGTCGTATAGCCCGTGAATCTGCACGGACCCGGGTCCCACTAATGAATTCGTACCACACCAATCTTCATTGAATATTTATTTACTAAAAGCTAAAATGATGATAAAAGATACACATAGACAAAACACATTATAGGCTATTGATTAGAACTTAGTATAACGGCCCAACACATTATGGCGCGTGTTACCCACAATGGGAATTTCAAAGGAGAGAGGAAAAAAGAAGTACACAAGGGAAATATACATATGGGTGAATTTGTCAGCTATGCTATTCTAACCCTAGCCTTGCCTCAAACTGCCGCTCCTATGGGTCAGAATACAATGATGTAATTACATGGTGATGATCTCCGGGGATTCTCTGCGTAGGCCTTCAGCTGTTCGATGGCGCGCTACTCCAGCGCACCTCTCTGACCGTCTTACTGGTGTCAGTATCCTTTTTGGCTTAGGAGTCTGTTCCCTCACCCCTTTCTCTGGAAGGGGTCTTCTGAGGCCAGGCAGCTTTGTAGCTCAGAGCTCACAGCATAGGAATGAAACCCTTTAGATACCACGATTCGATGGGAGATAGGTGGTTCGACTTGAATTCACCCGCTTAGACACAGCTACTCATCCGTAGCTTGGGTAGAAAATGATTTCTTTGTCCTCAAACTTGCATTGTGTTCTGGGTTTGTTGACTTTTTAAGACCCTGCTGCAGCTGGGGTCACATAGTCCTATTGTAAATTCTATACTCACAGATTTTATACCCTTGGGTCAGAAGTGGGCGTAGCCGCCTTCAGGGCAATTCTCTGGGCGTTCCAAGTTAGAGGCAAGGGCTAGGTTTTTCTCAAATCCCATTTTAGGCAACTAACTTAACATTTCATCTTCCCCAAAACATTCCCTTTGATTTGGACATTTTCCACACAACGTACAATGTATAAACATCAAACATATACTAGGAAAACTCTTCATGTTACAATGTTTTCGTAATAACGTCATCTATTAACCTTTAATAACAAAACAAAAATGACAGACATTTTCATATTCCATCTATCGTCATGACCACCATGGTGGCTGATGGAAACCATTGTTCCAAAGTCTGTTTATTTCATGTTTAATGTTCTGAGGCTGGTTCTCCATAATGACAGGACAAAGGAATTTGTCTGTGGCCTGAGATTTACCAGGGGCGTGAGGGCCATAAAACTCCCCATGTCTTCAGACCCCTAGATCTCTCCTCCTCTGTAATACATCATTACATTTCCTCCCCAAACGAGCGGCATTGGGCTCTACTGCTTCCTAAGTGTCAAAGGCAATGAAACGAAAAAATAATGGAATAAAAACATAAAAGTATACAAAATGTGTCTACCACACCATAATCATCTAATTTGGACTATGTTCTATATATGTCCAAGGTGGCTAAATGACTATCATGGCATTGTCTCTAATGTCATGTCTAGGGTGATCCTACTTGCAGGTGGGTAGTTAAGGCACTTGGAAAAACTTGGCCCCTGAAGGCCAAAGCTTACATTGGGCACATTACTGGGCTGACCTAATGAGTTCAGGAGAGGAGGCTAGTAGTATAAGACCCTCATTTGGTCTTCCATTGCACGTGTGCGCCTGTGTACCTTGTAGGGGCACCCGCCAAGGGAAATAAGACCAAGGATCATGGTAACAGTCAGGATACTGTCCAGCACCGTCCAAGAGCGGGCGACAGACCAATCTTTCGTTCTGTAGTCAGTCGGGTCAACTAAAAGTGCCTCATCCTGTACACTAAGATCAACAGTCATGGGTCCCTCGTACTGGATTTGGTTTTGAATGGCTTGTGGTAACTCAAGGGAACGTTTAGCAAAAGCGTCCGGCATTTCAAACTCTGTGTCTATCCTGTCGCCGGGAAGTTGGTATAGATCGAGGTCGTCTATGTGAATAATCGCCCTCTCTGGTACCTTAGCTAAAAACAGTCTGGTTGGGGAGGTTCAATTGGGTGAGGGACTCATGGCGTTTGTAAGTCATAGTGGCGGACACGAACGGTTGTGATGACCAACCATCGGTTCCCTACCACCTCCACTTGTGTGGTTGGTGGCCCCATCCCTGGCTGTTAGTTTGGCTATACAGCATTCTTCGCCTGGTGATTAACTTTAATACCACAAAGACGCTCAGTGTTATCCCTGACAAACGGTTTGCTAGGACAGAGGTAGTGGACATCTTTGGTTAGAGTACACATAAACAGGTTAGGGGTGAGATAGAAATCTGTGTTGTTTTCCTGGTAAGCTACAACTGGGGGCATGACAATCTTTACGTGGGTACCGTCGCGCCAAAATCCTACATTGAGAACTGTTTTCAATCTGTAGATATTCTCCATTTCAACAACCGGCAGCGTCAGTAGAAATCCCACTTCATTATGATCAACATCAACGTGTATTGGGATGGCCGACCCCAGACTATAGGCCAAATGTGACTGTAATGGCCTTATCGTGGCCAAGTGGTCCATAGAATATCCTCCAGTAACAATCAAACCAATTGGGCATGGGCATAGTCATGGTTCATGACCTCTGCTAGCTTTCCTACAGACAGGAGAGTTTTGTTCAGGAGAGTAGCGTGTGTGTTGACCACCAGAATAGTGTCCTGGAGAGACTTTCTCACATGTTGCAACCTGAGGGCCTGTGCCTTCATCTGCTGCTGAATAAGTGGCAGATAAGTCTCTTCAGTAATCTCCCTAACATTCCTGTTGACTGTGGCTAGACTGACTGCGTTGACGGCAGTGGTACCTAGGGCAAATAGTGACCCTACGGCTGCCCCTATCGATAGTAGCGCCCCGACGAATCGTTTCTCTCACCTGGGCTCTGCTAGTTCTGGCTGGGTTACTGTGAACTTTTGGAGTTGGGCCAACATATGGGCAGTGTCTAGCTGGGTGTGCTTAATTGCCTGGCTGGTCCAGTCAGCCCTGGCCCAACTCAAATGTGCCGCAGGTGGAATGTGTTGGCGGTACACATTCTCTTTATCGAGGCGGACATACACCCTTTGCGTGTGTACTCTGCAGATAGTTATGAGGAGTCCTGGGTCGTCGCGGAGAACGATTCCCGTAGGGGGTCCGTTCGTGTATACGTCTGCAGGGCGCAGAGTATCAGAATCAGCCAAAGGAACTCCATCCTACAGAAACGCATAATCAGAGATAGTTGTTTATTTGTTTTTGTAAACCAAAAATGTTTTGACAACTATTTTTCTGGTTTTCTTATTTTGAAACAGTACAGTGCAGGACAATATCAATAGTGTCAACAGATGTATATCTGGTAGCTGGGAAGCAAATAAGAGATGTTAGGTGCAACGTACTGATTCCCTGGAGATTTTATTAGTGCCTCTGACTTTGCTAGGCTTTTATCTATTTGGTGCTGGCTAGTGTACAACTTGATTTGGTTCCGGTGGACCCACTTTAATGTGGCGTTTTGTCGACCTTTGCTGATTCTGATCTGTTAAGCTACAGGTGATAGCTTCACCACAATCTCGTGTGGCCCCGTCCAGTGGGGCAGGAACTTTGTGGCGACACCCGCGGGTTTGGTGTATATGTAGTACCACACATTGTCCCCGACCTCGAACACCTGGTGTGAGGCCTTCTTGTCGTAATATGTCTTGTCCCCTTCTGCACTTCTTTCCAACTGTCCTTGAGCATACGCAAAGGTAGTCATCTCCTATTGATAAGTTGGTACAGGAGATGCAGTGGAAGCGTCATTTCGAAGGGTGTTATTCCTGTAGACCTGTTGAGTCTGGCTCTAATCGCCATCTGTACTAATGGGAGTTTGAGGTCCCAATCTTTGTGGTTGGCTGCCACATATTTCCTCAAGATTCTGTCGATTGTTTGGTTGCTCCTTTCTACCCTGCCCGGGCTCCTGGGGTAGTATGCGATGTGGAGTTTAGCTTTGACTCCCAGAAGCCTCTACAGTTTGGTCATTACAGCTGCCGAAAAGTGGGTTCCTCTGTCGCTGTCCACGATTTCTCCTTGGCCGAAATGACTGAAAACGTGGTTTAGCAAAAGAACGGCCGTGGTTTCCGCTGTGTCATTGGTCGCCGGCAGGCACTCCACCCACTTTGTGAATGCGCAAGTCACTGTGAGGAGATACTTGTTGCCTCTGGCTGACATGGCAACTGGGCCGACCCAGTCGATCTGGATCAAGCTCCAGGGGTAAGACACACCCTTGCATTGCAGTGGTGCTCTGTAAAGTGGCTTGGAGGGTTGAAACTGGCAGCAAACTAGACATCCCCTCACATATTGGGCCACGTCTTGTTCCATGTGAGGCCAGTAGGCCACCTGTCGCAATGTTTCACATGTAGCCTTGACCCCCCTATGGCCTCCACATGGCTTGTCGTGGGCATGTGTTTTAGGAACCACCTACCTTCGCGCCATGTCGGTTTCTGAAAAATACACCAGTAGGTCATCTACAAGTGTGAGGTGCTGTTTAGTTGTGTACAGCGAACACAAGTTGTGTGAACCTGCCAAAGCCAGTTCGAACACTGGGTGGTTGACAGGATCCGACAGGAACACCATCAAAGTGGCGAGGGACTCATCTTGGTGTTGCCTTGCTACCAGATCGCTTTTCAGGAATGAATGCGTTAGCAACACATTATGTTCGTGCGCAGACGTTGTCTGTGGTGCTACAAGGCTACGCGTTACCGCAGACAACATAGCCTCCTCAGTGGTTTTTTCGTCTCGAAACACTCAAGGGGTGCCGTGAATTGCACCGAATTTCACCATTGCCAAGTTTGTCACAACCAGGTGATTTGGAGTGTCCCTTTCTTCCAATACACCTGTATGTCGTTTTTGGTGATGAGGTAATCACAAGCTAGGATGAGCTCTTTGTTTTTCACATCTTTACCACTTGAAGTAGTCATGTGCTTTTGTTTCCAAAATGGCAAGAAGGTGAGTCTCGCGTAGTTTGAGTCGGTGCAGATCGCCAGTTCTGACAATTTGTATTTCACCGCCGTTTGCAGGGTGATCAGCATGATCAGCCACTTCTGCAAACTGGCTGGTATTGTTGCCAAACTGAAATTGAAGTTGTTTGCACGGAATGTCGTTGTGCCATACCAATCCCACACCAGCTTGCAAGTGGTCTAGATGGAGGTAAGAACAGCCATCTACAAATGCCAAATGCCACATGTTCTCTTCAAAGTAGTGATGGCTCGAAGGCAATGGCGGAGCGATGTCACGCGGGAGTGGTGCTGAGTTGGTTTCATCATCACCACAGCATTGACACACCGCCAAAACATTTCCCAAAGGCAGGTTTTTCGCTTCTGCATAGTTGATTACTACATCATGGCTCTGCAGCATCATAAGCCAAGCCGCTATCCTGCTGTTGTGTACAGCACCCTCACGGAAGTCACAGGCTAATGACATGTTTCTATGATCACCTTCTGTCCACCGACATAACTGGTGAAGTGTTTGATTGCCCAGACTGTCGAAAGCAGCGCTTTTTTGCAGTCTGAGTATTTGTGTTCAGCACGGTTGAGTGTTTTGCTCGCGTAAGCTACCACACGTTTGTCTTGGTCGTAGTTTTGGTACAACCCAGCGCTAAGGCAGTGCTCTGAGAAACCGACCTCCAAAAAGAATGTCTTGTCTTTATTGGGGTATACCAGGCAGCGTGCCTTGCAAAGCTGGTTTTTCAAGGAAGCCACAGCTTCGTTGTGAGTGACATCCCAGGCGAATGGGGTGTCTTTCTGAAGAAGACAAGTCAATGGTTTTGACAAGTCGGCATAGTTTTTGATGAATTGACGGGAGTAATTACATACTCTCAAGAAGCTGCGCACCTCGTGAAGGTTCGTAGGTGTTTTGATGTTGCGGACTGCTTGGATTCAGTTAGACTGTGGCAGGATGCCCTCGGCACCCACCGGAAGCCCAACGTATTTTACCTTGGTAAACAAAAAAAATTATCCTGCACCATTGTCCTTTCATGATGGCCAACTTAGCCCCTGCAGTCCCGAGTTGGGTGAGAACGTGGTCCATTTCATTGAGGTGATGTGACCAAGTCTTACTTCTCATGAGAACGTCGTCCACGTAGATTATCGTCCCCCTAGAGGCTGCGTCTGGCATTGCCTTGTGCAGGAAGATGTTGAACTCTGAGGGGGAGTTCGCATACCCGAATGGGCAACAATTGAACGTGAAGAGCTTGTTAGAGAAAGGGAAAGCCAACTTGTGTTGGTCACGAGGGTCAACTGTCATAGTCCAGAAACCATTAGCCACGTCAACGGCGGAGAAGTACTTCTCTCAACTGATGGCATTCAGTGTCATTGACAAGAGCATCAGTCTCCGACAGTAGTTGTATTACCTGTGCATGGAAACCAGGATATGGTTCGGTGACATCGTATAGGTCTTCATCGTGATGGCATGTGATGGCATGTCACTTTTGGGAGAGTTTTGGGAGAGTCATCGGTTGTTACCTCACAAGAGTGTACTTCGCATGCAGGAGGAGACGCGATATCATCCTCTGTGACGATGGGGTATATTAACAGGTTGCTGTCAGAATCGACATCCAGCCTGAACTTAGATGTGTCGTCGAGTGGCAATACGGAAGTTAGTGCGATTGCGTTTGACTGACAAGTAAACAGCGTACCTCCCTCTCCATCTAGGTCTAGGGAGGACGGAAGAGGCCCAATCACGGGAACAACCAGTTCAAAATCATGGAAGGAGTAATTGATCAATGTTCCTAGCTGAGTGTGCTGAGAAATGGAAATATCCGCTTGTGTCAGATTTTGCACCAGGAGGTAAGTGGATCTAGTGGTTAGTTCCAACAGCGGGTTGCCATTGATAGTTAGCCCCAAGTCGAATAGTTGCGGAGAGGGTTGGAAGATCCGATGATAACCCCGGACAGGGCCAGACAGGAAGGATATAACCCCACCCACTTTGCCAAAGCACAGCCCTCACACCACAGAGGGATATCTTCAAACCACCAACTTACCATCCTGAGACAAGGCTGAGTATAGCCCACAAAGATCTCTGCCATGGCACAACCCAAGGGGGGGGCGCCAACTCAGACAGGAAGATCACATCAGTGACTCAACCCACTCAAGTGACGCACCCCTCCTAGGGACGGCATGAAAGAGCACCAGTAAGCCAGTGACTCAGCCTCTGTAGTAGGGTTAGAGGCAGAGAATCCCAGTGGAACGAGGAGAACCGGCCAGGCAGAGACAGCAAGGGTGGTTCGTTGCTCCAGAGCCTTTCCGTTCACCTTCACACTCCTGGGCCAGACTATACTCAATCATATGACCCACTGAAGAGATGAGTCTTCAGTAAAGACTTAAAGGTCAAGACCGAGTCTGCGTCTCTCACATGGATCGGCAGACCATTCCATAAAAATGGAGCTCTATAGGAGAAAGCCCTGCCTCCAGCTGTTTGCTTATAAATTCTAGGGACAATTAGGAGGCCTGTGTCTTGTGACCGTAGCGTACGTGTAGGTATGTACGACAGGACCAAATCAGAGAGATAGGTAGGAGCAAGTCCATGTAATGCTTTGTAGGTTAGCAGTAAAACCTTGAAATCAGCCCTTACCTTTACAGGAAGCCAGTGTAGGGAGGCTAGCACTGGAGTAATTTTTTATTTATTTATTTATTTCACCTTTATTTAACCAGGTAGGCTAGTTGTGAACCAGTTCTCATTTGCAACTGCGGCCTGGTCAAGATAAAGCGTAGCAATTTGACACATACAACAACACAGAGTTACACATGGAATAAATAAAACATACAGTCAATAATACAGTAGAACAAAAGAAAACAAAAAGTCTATATACAGTGAGTGCAAATAAGGTAAGTTAAGGAAATAAAGATGCCATGGTGGTGAAGTAATTACAATATAGAAATTAAACACTGGAATGGTAGATTGGCAGAAGATGAATGTGCAGGTAGAGATACTGGGGTGCAAAGGAGCAAAATAAATGAATAAATACCAGTATGGTGTCAGGATTTGGCCAGGGTTGTTCCGGGTTTTGGTCACTAGATGCCCCCATTGTGCTTTTTGACCTTATGTTTTTTCCCTTGTTCCCCATTATTATTTGCACCTGTACCTCGTTTCCCCTGATTGTATTTAAACCCTTAGTTTCCCTCAGTTCTGTGCTCTGTGTTTGTATGTTAGCACCCAGCCCTAGTGTTCTGTGTTTTCTTGTCGATTCCGGTGGATGCTCTTGTGGAATTCTGTTTTTGTTTTTGAGTGTCTCTTGAGGCTTTTTTTGTGCTATTCCTACCACCTTTTGGATTTGCCATTTTTGTATTTAAGGACTTCTCCTTTTTACTTTATTAAATACACCGTCTTAAGTACTGCTGTGTCTGCCTCATCTTCTGGGATCTGCTGACTATTTTTGGCTCAGTTGGTTAAGTGACTGTTTCTCACTCCGGAGACCCAGGTTCGTAACCGGGTCCTGACATATGGGGATGAAGTAGGTAGATGGGCTAAGTACAGGTGCAGTGATCTGTAAAATGCTCTGACAGCTGGTGCTTAAAGCTAGTGAGGGAGATGTGAGTCTCCAGCTTCAGAGATTTTGCAATTCGTTCCAGTCATGGGCAGCAGAGAACTGGAAGGAAAGACGACCAAAAGAAGAATTGGCTTTGGGGGTGACCAGTGAGATATACCTGCTGGAGTGCGTGCTATGAGTGGGTGCTGCTATGGTGACTTGTGAGCTGAGATAAGGCGGAGCTTTACCTAGCAGAGACTTGAAGATAACCTGTAGCCAGTGGGTTTGGCAACGAGTATGAAGCGAGAGCCAACCAACGAGAGCGCACAGGTCGCAATGGTGGGTCGTGTATGGGGCTTTGGTGACAAAACGGATGGCACTGTGATAGACTGCATCCAGTTTGTTGAGTAGAGTGTTGGAAGCTATTTTATAGATGACATCACAGAATTCGAGGATCGGTAGGATTGTCAGTTTTACGAGGGTATGTTTGGCAGCATGAGTGAAGGATGCTTTGTTGCGATATAGGAAGCCAATTCTAGCTAATTGACATCATCTGAGTCAGTTGGAGGTGTACCTGTGGTTGTATTTCAAGGCCTACATTCAAACTCAGTGGCCCTTTGCATGACATCATGGGAAATTCAAAAGAAATCAGCCAAGACCACAAAAAAATAATTGTAGACCACAAGTCTGGTTCATTGTGAAAATGCTGGACCTTGTGAAAATGCTGGAGGAAACCGGTACAAAAGTATCTATATCCACAGTAAAACGAGTCCTATAACCTGAAAGGCCGCTCAGCAAGGAATAATCCACTGCTCCAAAACCGCCATAAAGAAGCCAGACTACGGATTGCAGCTGCACATAGGGAAAAATATTATACTTTTTGGAGAAATGTCCTCTGGTCTGATGAAACAAAAGTTGAACTGCTTGGTCCATAATGACCATCCTCATGTTTGGAGGAAAAAGGGGGAGGCTTGCAAGCCGAAGAACACCATCCCAACCTTGAAGTACGGGGGTGGCAGCATCATGTTGTGGGGATGCTTTGATGCAAGAGGGACTGGTGCAATTCACAAAATAGATGGCATCATGAGGTAGGAAAATTATGTGGATATATTGAAGCAACATCTCTAAACATCACTCAGGAAGTTGCAAATGGTTCTTCCAAATGGACAATGACCCCAAGCATACTTCCAAAGTTGTGGCAAAATGGCTTAAGGACAACAAAGTCAAGGTATTGGAGTGGCCATACAAAGCCTTGACCTCAATCCCATAGAAACATTGTGGACAGAACTGAAAAAGCACAAGCATTTCGCTACACTCGCATTAACATATGCTAGCCATATGTATGTGACCAATTAATTTTGATATACACTAGGTATACCAAATATTTGGAACACCTTCCTAATACTGAGTTGCACCGACATTTCCACTTAGAACAGCCTCAATTCATTGGGGCATGGACTCTACAAGGTGTCGAAGCATTCCACAGGGATGCTGGTCCATGTTGACTCCAATGCCTCCCACAGTTGTGTCAAGTTCGGCTGGATGTCCTTTGGGTGGTGGACCATTCTTGATACGCACTGGAAACTGTTGAGCATGAAATATCCAGCTGCTTTTTAGTTCTTGACACAGTCCTTGTCTCAATTGTCTCGAGGCTTAAAAATCATTCTTTAACCAGTCTCCTCCCCTTCATATATACTGTTTGAAATTGGATTTAACAAGTGACATCAATAAGGGATCATAGCTTTCACCTGGATTCACCTGGTCAGTCCACGTCATGGAAAGAGTAGATGTTCTTAATGTTTTGTATATTCAGTGTATACTTCCATTTAAAAAAATTAAACTGGTATGGGGCTACTGTAGTAGGGTAATATTTGATATATGTGCATATTATATACACCTCACATGCAACTCGTAATAAGACTTTGCGATTAGCCTATTAAAATGTTTATCTGACTCCATTTAGATTATTTAGCAATATGCATGAGAATATAGTTGAATTACAGTAATAAGAAATCACGAAAGGTCCAAATATGGAATTCTAAATACAAATAGATTTAGTATAAATGTAAAATGTATGGATTCACATACAAAGCATACCGCCTAAGCTACAAAGCATTAATAACAAGCATTAATAGGCATTTTCTAGGCATGATCAGACAGAGAGAGAGACAAATAATCCATGGCTTGTGCGATGGCCCATAGCTCTTGGGGGAACGATAGAAAGAAAAAGCAGGTTGGTAACACAGAAAGAGGGAAAGACAATGAAGCTAAGACCCTTTTATAACCATTTTACCATGTTTAGATTCAAAATTTGAGTTGCTGACCAATAACATTAATGTTGCGTTAGTTTATATTTATATATTGTTAATTCCATTCCTTTACTTCGATTTGTGTGTACTGGGTTTATGTTGTAAAATGGTTAGATATTACTGTACTGTTGGAGCTAAAAACACAAGCATTTCGCAACACCCACGATTACATCTGCTAAACACATGTATGTGACCAAAACAATTTGATTTGATTTGAACTTCCAATGAGACAGCTGACTACAGGATGTAAAGACAACAGAACCTCTGCTTCTTCGAAGTGTGGCAAGAGGGTTGGTGAGATAATGCAAAGAAGGCTGAATTCCTGAGAAGACAATAAATGTTGATATTATTCACTTCGGAGGCTGGGCTGCCTACACTACATTCAGACTAGTCTTCTGGGCATCCTAGATCGAAACAATCTACATGTACGTGCTCGGGAGAGTCTCACCTTTCGATGGAGGGGTAATATTAGTCTGCAGCCCAAACTGTTCGGACGCTACAGTCCTATTCATGAGAAGACCGATTTTTGGGATGTCTCCTGGTCTGACAAACATCGCTGTAGCTCTGCCAGCTTCTACCGCAGATGTGGAAGGCCGACATCGGCGGATGCTGTGGATTGAGATGCAGCCCATGCAGAAAAAAACTGATATCTCTAGCTTAAACAGACAGATTTGATGGAAATTTTTGTAATATGCCAATCAGATTTCCACAGTGGCACAGACATCAACGGGCTTGGTCTTCCCTCGTGCTGCAGGGCCAGGTGTGCCGGCAGTCATAAAACTCAAAAAGTGACCTTGCTCTCCAGTTGAGCTGTGCTTTCTTTTTCTGCGTCAATTATGGTTTTCTTTCCTCTTCTGATTGCACCAGAACCACTGCTTCAAATAACTTGTCTCCACCCGAGTTCTCATACTCCAGCACTTCAGCATTGTGTGGCGATAGCGGGATGGGGATCTGCTCACTCTGGGGGATACGTTGTCTGTGAGGCCGATTTGGGTAGCTCATGCCGTCACATCATAAATGGAATCGTTCTTAATTACTATTAGGCTGTCATTGTTATTTTTTATTTTAATTTTATTTCACCTTTATTTAACCAGGTAGGCCAGTTGAAAACCAGTTCTCATTTACAAATGCGACCATGCCAAGATAAAGCAAAGCAGTGCGACATAAACAACAACGCAGAGTTACACATATACAAACGTACAGTCAATTAACACAATAGAAAAATCTATGTACTGTGTGTGCAAATGTAGAAGAGTAGAGAGGTAAGGCAATAAATAGGCCATAGAGGCGAAATAATTACAATTTAGCATTAACACTGGAGTGATAGAGTCGCAGAGAATGATGTGCAAGTTGAGATACTGGGGTGCAAAAGAGCAAGAGGATAAGTAACAATATGGGAATGAGGTAGTTGGGTGTGCTATTTACAGATTGGCTGTGTACATGTACAGTGATCGGTAAGCTGCTCTGACAGCTAATGCGTAAAGTTAGAGAGGGAGATATGACTCCAGCTTCATGGATTTTGCAATTTGTTCCAGTCAATGGCAGCAGAGAACTGGAAGGAAAGGCGGCCAAAGGAAGTGTTGGCTTTGGGAATGGCCAGTGTAATATACGTGCTGGAGCGCGAGCTATGAGTGGGTGTTGCTATGGTGACCAGTGAGCTGAGATAAGGCGGGGCTTTACCTAGCAAAGACTTATAGATGACCTGGAGCCAGTGGGTTTGGCGATGAATATGTACAGCCAACCAACGAGACAATACAGGTCGCAGTGGTGGGTAGTATATGGGGCATTGGTGACAAACAGATGGCACTGTGATAGACTGCATCCAGTTTGCCGAGTAGAGTGTTGGAGGCTATTTTGTAAATGACATCGCTGAAGTCAAGGATCGGTAGGATAGTCAGTTTTACGAGGGTATGTTTGGCAGCATGAGTGAAGGAGGCTTTGTTGTGAAATAGGAAGACGATTCTAGATTTAAATTTGGATTGGAGATGCTTAATGTGAGTCCAGAAGGAGAGTTTATAGTCTAACCAGACACCCAGGTACTTGTAGTTGTCCACATATTCTAAGTCAGAACCCTCCAGAGCTGTGATGCTAGTCGGGCGGGAGGGTGCAGGCAGTAATCCATTGAAGAGCATGCACTTCATTTTACTAGCATTTACAAGTAGTTGGAGGCCATAGAAGGAGTGTTGTACGGCATTGAAGCTCGTTTGGAGGTTTGTTAGCACAGTGTTCAAAGAACGGCTAGATGTATGCAGAATGGTGTCTTCTGCGTAGAGGTGGATCAGAGAATCACAAGCAGCAAGAGCGACATCATTGACATATACAGAGAAAAGAGTCGGCCTGAGAATTGAACCCTGTGGCACCTCCATAAAGGCAAGTTGCTGCAGGGGGTTCTGAGATGTTGGCCAGAGTAGGGTTAGCCAGGTGGAAAGCATGGCCAGCCATAGAAAAATGCTTGATGAGATGATCGATTATCGTAGATTTCTCAGTGGTGACAGTGTTTCCTTTCCTCAGTGCAGTTGGCAGCTGGGAGGAGGTGCTCTTATTCTCCATGGACTTTACAGTGTCCCAAAACTTTTTGAAATTTGGGCCAAATCCTGGGCCAGGTCGATTAGAAAGGCTTGCTCGCTGAAGTACTCATTTTATTAGCATGGTTTTATTGATGTTCCACGTTATATTATTACTTTATTATGTATGTCTTGCATGTGTTTTAATCTTGTGTGGTCAATGTGTGTCATCCATTTAATTACGCTGTATTTGAATGCAAACCTTGGCGTTCATCTCTTCCACGACATGGTCATCTCTCAGTGCCCTTACCCGTTCCCTCAGCACATTGGCACATTTGAGGGCGCCAAGTGCACTCACCTTGGTGTTCTGTAGGGTCCTGGCCACTGCCTCACATGGATTGAACAATGCTTCACAACACAATATGCTGAAATTGTTTCTTGTTTCCCCCTTGACACTCCTGTCATTCTTCAGCATGTCGTGTGTGAAGTGGAGATGACTTTATGCGGTGCAGACAGACGAGATGAAAACCCCCAAAACTCAGTGTGACTCCAGGTTCGGGCCGACATACTGGAGACTGCTGAGAATTAAATCAAATTTGAATTGCGTTGTTCCATGGTTCTCATGTCAGTTGCACCATCAGCAGACACTCTAATATGTGCGACACAATCTCCCTCTGTACTGGGTGAGCCAGTTGTTGAATGAGCTCATTCTGTATTGTGTCCGACATCCAGTTGTCTCTCCTGAGAACCCATTCCTTTGGTAGACTGTAAGTGCATTTTATTATCAATGGTGTTGTGTCGCCTCTAAAATGCACTCCCTAGCGGATGAGAACTCACATCGATCTAAAGCAGCCACATCTGAAAACAAGGCACTGATTGGGGTGTTACCTAGAACAGCACATTTTTTAAGGGAGGTGACTTTTCATGTTACCTAAACTTCTCGGCTGCTTTGCGACAGTTTGAAAGAGTGTTATCTGTGAGTGCAGTAGGCCTAGTATGCTCATCCGCCTGGGGCTGGGCTAATGTGGAGCTGTTGCAGCCTGTGGAGTTAGCATATTGCTCCTTGGAGGCGAGGGTTTCGGTGCCAGTCACATCAGTAGGGCCTGGGCACCGAGTAACTGGTGGACTGCTGCAGGTGCTAGATGCAGCAGTCCCGTGGGTTTCATCAGTTGGAGCTGCTATGATGGCAGGTTTTTTTGGTTGGCTAGTACCAGGTTTGAATAAATCCAAAATCATTTTCTGAGACATTTTGATTTTGATCTTGTAAATACTAACTGCTAGCCTACAGGAAAGAATGAACAGGAAACCTTCAACCTTGCGGTAATGCATTGTCAATGATTGGTTGTAGTCTACAATTTGAATAATAAAAAATAAAAAATCTTCATCTCCCCTACCCCAATCCCATTATAAATGATATCAATAATGCAAAGGAAAAATAGCAGGGGGTGCTTCCATTTTGCCGCACCCCCAGCACCCCTACTTCCCACGGCTATGTATCATAGATGTTCGTAACACTACAGCACATATGGTGTGTTACAGTTAGGATTCTTAGGATATCAGTGCCCTTTCTTGTTAGAGTTTGTGTTTTCAGAAGAAAAAGACTCCTGGAGTTCCAACTGAATCAAAAACGGTGGCCAGGTGTTTCGATAATTTCCCAAGGAACCCTTGGTTTTACTTTTTTCAGTTTCTGATGAAACCCCCCAAAAAAGTTTGGGACAGATGGTAGTCGTGATTCAGATTCAGATTTGGAGTGTTTAATAGTCACATGTACAGGGTTGCAGGTGTGATTCCAGGGTACGGTGAAAATCTTAGGCGCCAAGCTCCAACATGCAGGATGAAATGAAATAAAATCATGAAAATGTCCATAGGGGGAGTAGCAGAGGGGAGGGGAGGGGGGAGGATGTAGCTATTTAGCAGCCTGTTAATCGGAGGGTAGAAACTATTGGTCAGTCTTCCAGTTTTTGCCATGATGCTCTTGTACTGCCCACGTTTGAGTGATTGAAGCGGGGACAACAGGGCATGGCTATGGGGTCCCAGATGATGTTCTTGGCCTTCCTGCGACACCTGGTGTTGTAGGTGTCCTGTAGAGCAGGCAGCGTGCACTCAATGGTGCGTTTGGCAGCATGCAGAACCCTCTGAAGCGCCTTGCGGTCTGCGGCAGTGGAGTTGCCGTACCAGGCTGTGATTCAGCCCGACAGTATGCTCTCGATGGTGCTCCTGTAGAACACAGTGAAGGCCCACGGAGACCAGGCAAATTTCTTCTGCATCCTGAGGTTGAAGAGTCGCTGTTGTGCATTCTTCACCACTGTGTCAGTGTGGTTAGACCATTTCAGCTTCTTTGAGATGTGTACGCTAAGGAATGTGAAGTTATTGACCGGGGATGGGGAAGGGGATGAGGGGGTGTCCAGCCTGGTTCCTCCTGAACACCACAATTAGCTCCTTTGTTTTGTTAATGTTGAGGGAAAGGTTTTTTACCTGGGCACCACGCCGTCAGAGTGCCTACCTCCTCTCTGTCTCGTTGTTGTTGCTAATCAGGCGCACTACTGTTGTGTCTTCAGCGAACATGATGATGGAGTCGGAACTGTGTGAGGAGTGTGTGATGCATGTAACAATAATTTTATTTAAAATCTACTCATAGTTATGCAGATAACATTTGCGCATAATATTTGTCTGTCAAATGAAAAGAAGAGAGTGTGACCTGCAGTGAGATTTCAGGCTCTCAAGCAGTTCAATCTACTGCTGGCCTCCTGGGCATCTTGAGTTTCTGTGATAAGACATTATGATGCCCCTAGCATTGGAATGAATTAGTAATGGCTCACAGGAGCATGTAATGTGGCGAATGCTCCCACTTGATTCATTGGTTCAGCACACGCCGTTATCCAGTATGCTGTGGGTGTACTAGACCACCTTACAATATAGAAATGATTTAGGCAATGACTTCATGCTTTTAGGCAGAATCCTAACTTGTTATCTGGGCACTTGACACAAATTCTTATGTTATTCTTCCATATACATCAATAAATGATTTTCACCTAGTCTATCTTATTTCAGGGTTTGTAAATAAAGATTATTCATTGAGGCAATTTGCATTGTTTCTGATGTGATTATGTAAATTGTGGATCATATGCGTTCATATGCCATTGGATTTCAGTATGGATTACAGTACATATTTTATCATGTTCAATTTAGATTCACATTTACTCTGCCCACATGACATTGGACAGTTCCCGACTGAATAAACAATTTCCTGTTTATTTGATCATGATTCCTGAATCATGTGATATGTGATGTGTACACGTTATTTCCGTTCAGAGCTTCAGGGTCAGTTTGATGTGCTCTGAAAGGACTTTCACTGGGAGAGCTCGGTGTGTCACCTGTCCCTTCCAAACGTTGGCTGACAGTGTTGAGTGAGTCACTCTACCCATTGGTGACATCGGCTTAGCCTGAGCCTCAAGCTGATTCAGTACATACATATATAAACAGACAGAGATCCAGAGATAGAACAAGAGTGAACAAAAGAGGTAGATGAAGAAAGCAGATAAACAAAGAAAGGAAAGAGGTAGCGACAGTGAATGAAACAGGTTTAAATTCGGTACCTTGTGATTTAGAAAGTATTAGCTATTTTCAGTTCAATATAAGACATCAAGCGTGTTCTATATCTGAGACATATTAGATGTAGCATGTAATATGGTAATGGTTGCTCCTGTAGAAGTTTTTGCTCATGCAGAGGCTCATGCAGAGGCTCATGCTTGTGTTTTTGCTCATGCAGAGGCTCATGCAGAGGCTCATGCTTGTGCTTTTGCTAATGCAGAAACAGTTCTAAGGCCACGGGTCATGTCTTTCTAATGACATTGGTATATGCCCTTAGAAAAAATTAAGCTTGTGATTACCAAGAAAATTAAATCAAATCAAATGACACATGCTTCGTAAATAACAGATTTTTCAACAATGCAGAGTTAAAGATAAAAAAAAATATATATATATACAGTGCCTTGCGAAAGTATTCGGCCCCCTTGAACTTTGCGACCTTTTGCCACATTTCAGGCTTCAAACATAAAGATATAAAAAACTGTATTTTTTTTGTGAAGAATCAACAACAAGTGGGACACAATCATGAAGTGGAACGACATTTATTGGATATTTCAAACTGTTTTAACAAATCAAAAACTGAAAAATTGGGCGTGCATTCTCTTAACCAGTGTCATGAGGTAGTCACCTGGAATGCATTTTAATTAACAGGTGTGCGTTGTTAAAAGTTAATTTGTGGAATTTCTTTCCTTCTTAATGCATTTCAGCCAATCAGTTGTGTTGTGACAAGATAGGGGTGTTATAAAGAAGAATGCCCTATTTGGTAAAAGACCAAGTCCATATTATTGTAAGAACAGCTCAAATAAACAAAGAGAAGCGACAGTCCATCATTACTTTAAGACATGAAGGTCAGTCAATACGGAAAATTTTGGAGGTTTCTTCAAGTGCAGTCGCCCAAAACCATCAAGTGCTATGATGAAACCGGCTCTCATGAGATCTGCCACAGGAAAGGAAGACAAAGAGTTACATCTGTGCAGAGGATAGGTTTATTAGAGTTACCAGCCTCAGAAATTGCATCCCAAATAAAGGCTTCACATCTCAACATCAACTGTTCAGAGGAGACTGCGTGAATCAGGCCTTCATAGTCGAACTGCAGCAAAGAAACCACTACTGAAGGACACCAATAAGAAGAAGATACTTGCTTGGGCCAAGAAACACAAGCAATGGATTTTGTCACGGTGGAAATCTGTCCTTTGGTCTGATGAGTCCAAATTTTTGATTTTCCGTTTCAACCGACGCGTTTTTTTGAGACGCAGAGTAGTTGAATGGATGATCTCGGCAAGTGTGGTTCCCACCGTGAAGCAAGGAGGAAGAGGTGTGATGGTGTGGAGGTGTTTTGCTGGTGACATTGTCTGTGATTTATTTCGAATTCAAGGCACACTTAACCAGCATGGCTACCACAGCATACTGCAGTGATACACCATGCCATCTGGTTTGCGTTTAGTGGGACTATCATTTGTTTTTCAACAGGACTATGACCCAACACAGCTCCAGGGATATTTGACTAAGAAGGAGAGTGATTGAGTGCTGCATCAGATGACCTGGCCTCCACAATCACCCGAACTCAACCCAGTTAAGATGGTTTGGGATGAGTTGGACTGCAGAGTGAAGGAAAAGGAGCAAAGAAGTGCTCGGCATATGTGGGAACTCCTTCAAGACTGCATTCCAGGTGAACCTGGTTGAGAGAATGCCAAGAGTGTGCAAGCTGACATCAAGGCAAAGGATGGCTACTTTGAAGAATCTCAAATCTAAAATATATTTGGATTTGGATTCGTTTAATCCTTTTTTGGTTACTACATGACTCCGCGTGTTATTTCATAGTTTTCATGTATTCACTACTATTCTACAATGCAGAAAATAATACAAATAAAGAAAAAAGCCTGGAATGAGTAGGTGATACCAAACTTTTGACTGGTACTGTGTATACAGTGGGGCAAAAAAAGTATTTAGTCATGTAATTTTCATCAAAGGTACACTTCAACTATGACAGACAAAATGAGGGAAAGAAAATCCAGAAAATCACATTGCAGGATTTTTAATGAATTTATTTGCAAATTATTGTGGAAAATAAGTATTTGGTCAATAACAAAAGTTTATCTCAATACTTTGTTATATATCCTTTGTGGGCAATGACAGACTGTTGCTGGTATTTTTGCCCATTCCTCCATGCAGATCTCCTCTAGAGCAGTGATGTTTTGGGGCTGTTGCTGGGCAACACTGACTTTCAACTCCCTCCAAAGATTTTCTATGGGGTTGAGATCTGGAGACTGGCGAGGCCACTCCAGGACCTTGAAATGCTTCTTACGAAGCCACTCCGTCGTTGCCCGGGCGGTGTGTTTGGGATCAATGTCATGCTGAAAGACCCAGCCACGTTTCATCTTCAATGCCCTTGCTGATGGAAGGAGGTTTTCACTCAAAATCTCACGATACATGGCCCCATTCATTCTTTCCTTTACACGGATCAGTCGTCCTGGTCCCTTTGCAGAAAAACAGCCCCAAAGCATGATGTTTCCACCCCCATATTCAACAGTGGGTATGGTGTTCTTTGGATGCAACTCAGCATTCTTTGTCCTCCAAACACGACGAGTTGAGTTTTTATATTTTGGTTTCATCTGACCATATGACATTCTCCCAATCTTCTTCTGGATCATCCAAATGCTCTCTAGCAAACTTCAGACGGGCCTGGACATGTACTGGCTTAAGCAGGGGGATATGTCTGGCACTGCAGGATTTGAGTCCCTGGCGGCGTAGTGTGTTACTGATGGTAGGCTTTGTTACTTTGGTCCCAGCTCTCTGCAGGTCATTCACTAGGTCCCCCCGTGTGGTTCTGGTGTTTTTGCTCACCGTTCTTGTGATCATTTTGACCCCACGGGGTGAGATCTTGCATGGAGCCCCAGATCGAGGGAGATTATCAGTGGTCTTGTATGTCTTCCATTTCCTAATAATTGCTCCCACAGTTGATTTCTTCAAACCAAGCTGCTTACCTATTGCAGATTCAGTCTACCCAGCATTGTGCAGGTCTACAATTTTGTTTCTGGTGTCCCTTGACAGCTCTTTGGTCGTGGCCATAGTGGAGTTTGGAATGTGACTGTTTGAGGTTGTGGACAGGTGTCTTTTATACTGATAACAAGTTCAAACAGGTGCCATTAATACAGGTAACGAGTGGAGGACAGAGGAGCCTCTTAAAGAAGAAGTTACATGTCTGTGAGAGCCAGAAATCTTGATTGTTTGTAGGTGACCAAATACTTATTTACCACCAAAATTTGCAAATAAATTCATTACAAATCCTACAATGTGATTTTCTGGATTTTTTTCCCTAATTTCGTCTGTCATAGTTGAAGTGTACCTATGATGAAAATTACAGGCCTCTCTCATCTTTTTAAGTGTGAGAACTTAAACAATTGGTGGCTGACTAAATACTTTTTTTGTCCCACTGTATGTATTTATATCTATATATATGTAAATAATGACACAATGAATAAATACACAGTAAATGACGAGTAAAATGACGAGTACAAATTACATGGCTATATACAGGGAGTACCAGTACCGAGCCAATGTGCAGCGGTACGATGTAACTGAGGTAGCTACAGTATGTACATATAGGTAGGGTTAAAGTGACTAGGCAACAGGATAGATAATAGACATTTGTGGTATTGTGGTATTGTTTAGCAGTTTTACGTGTTGGGGTTATCACCATAACTGGAAATTCCCTAAATAGCCAAAGCAGACATGCACATATGATAGATTTAACCAATTCCTGGACAGACACACAAATATGAATAGTGCCATCATGGCAATGTTAATAACCAAGTAATAAGGCCCAGAAACATTCAATATTAACAACACAAAGGAAAGTGAAAGTATTTTCAATGAATACCATGTCCTCACACTGACCTGGAGTGAGTTTCCTAAAAACCTTCTTAGCTAGTGGTACTTTATTTCTATCAATGAACCAGATGTGCACCACACGTAGTAGTAACTGTGGAGCGGTAGTCACATAGAGGCACACAGGAGATTCTTTCCCTCAGGGTTACGTAACGCTGCATGGGCCCAGACCAAGCTTGGTCTATTGTGCTGGTTTCCCCCGTGTCTCTGTCTCGTGTGAAAATGGAACGTGAACAGCAGTACAGCCTAATTACTGCATGGACTGCAAGCCATGGTGCTCAGCAACCCGAGAGGAAAGAGGAGAGATGAGGAAGAAAATAGGGGGAGGGTGTGAAAAGGCTTCATCTTTGCATGACCTTTTTCAGACCCTTTCTAATGCATATTTGGAGTTTTGTGGAGATGCATCTTATCCCAGAAAATTCTGAATCTTATGTGTGTCTTTCAGACATATATGATATTGGGATGGTTCTCTCTGCTACCTTACGTCAAGCGGTTCCCGTCGCGATCCAAGAGGCTTCTAAACAGTTTCTACCTCCCAAGCCAAAAAGACTCCGGAACATCTAATTAAATGGCTACCCAGACTATTTGCATTAACCCCCTCCCCCTGTCTTTTACACTGCTGTTATCATATATGCATAGTCACTTTAATAAGTCTACCTACATGTACATATTACCTCATTACATCGTTTAACCGGTGCCTTCGCACATTGACTCTTTGCCGGTACCCCTCTGTACGTAGTCTCGCTATTGTTATTTTACTGCTGCTTGTTACTTTTATTTATTATTCCTATTCGTATTTTTTTTTAACTGCATTGTTGGTTAGGGGCTCGTAAGTAAGCATTTCACTGTAAGGTCTACAACTGTTGTATTCGGGCACTTGTGACTAATAACATTTGATTTCATTTCATTTGATTACTTTCGAATATCATATATGGACATGTCCTACGGCCAGATATGGACTCACTCGACATCCTGAGATATGCGGCATCTTATTTTCTGTCTTCACGTTGACAAATATTGGCTGTATACATATCATAACTGTGTTTTCTCAGCACATTCAAAGGCCTTTCTATGAATTTTGTCCGAATTTTTTGATCCGTAATAAAGGTCAATATTATAAGTGTGTTGATGCAATCAAGGTGACATTGGTTATACCCGGCTTTTATTTCACATTCAAAATGAATCTTAACGGCAAAAAAAAAGAACATTTTAGTTATTGTACAGTATCCCCTGCTTTCAAATTCTCCTAAAGTCATTCAGATATGAAAGCAGGAAAAATTCTCCCAGCACTGGAACCGAAGTCGCCCTTGACTCGTAATCGCTGCTGTACATGGAATGTTTTTGTTTTACTGTATCGGTGATGTCAAATCTCTGAGAAACTCTTGGAGTTGCCAGCGGTAATTAGCTTGCAGATTAATCCGCTTGAACGTGCTTTTGTTTGGCATTCTCCCGCAGCGCTTGTGAAATAAAGTATAGAGCAGATCACCAAATACTAGGTGAATATCAATGAATGGACTAAATCGGCCCAGTCCCCAGCTCCCTGATGCAATTATTTTCTATTCACATTAATTATTGCTAACAGATGACACTAATGACTTTGAGCGAACGCTGGCAATGGCAGCCCTGTTAGGGATCAATTCTATTTAAAAAGGGGTCACAGTACACCTAACACTTTCCGTCTTTCAAAATGTTTTGCATGTCAGCAATCAAGTTTTCAACATATAGAACTTTCAAAATACAAGAAAGTGTCTCGGTACGATGCATTTGAAAGTTCTATATCTTGAAAACTTGCTTGCTGACATGCAAAACATTTTGGGACTGTATCAACATTGGAATAATGAAACAAATGCCAAAATATAGTTCCTGAGTGGTATTTTCCTTAAAGTTTAAATCAAAGTTTGTTGGTCTCTTACACAGTTTAGCAGATGGTATATTGAAATGCTTGTGTTACTAGTGCCTAACAAAAATGTCAGACAACTACAACAAAAGATAGAAACAAAAAATCAGGAACTAACCCAGTTCAAATCAAATCAAATATTATTTGTCACATGCGCCGGATACAACAGGTATAGATAGACCTTACAGTGAAATGATTACTTATTTACAGTTAGCCACATGTACACTTTATCAGTAATCCAAATGCAAACTATGCATATATACACCAAATTAAGAATGATATGTACACCAGTGAGCTATGTTGAGAATTCAGTGTCAATAAACAGTATAACAAAATGTGATGCACAGTAGTAGATGTATTAGAATTAGCTATGTGAAGAATACAGCACTAAATGAATACACAGTGTGAAAAACATTATAAAACAAACAATCCCGTGTTTAATGTCTCTATATACATGGGACAGCAGCAGTGGTTGTGTGTGAGTGTGTGTATACACTACCAGTCAAAAGTTTTAGAACACCTACTAATTCAAGGGTTTTTCTTTATTTTGACTATTTTCTACATTGTAGAATAATAGTGAAGACATCAAAACTATGAAATAACACATATGGAATCATGTAGTAACCAAAAAAGTGTTACATCAAAATTCTTTAAATAGCCACCTTTTGACCTTGATGACAGCTTTGTACACTCTTGGCATTCTCTCAACCAGCTTCACCTGGAATGCATTTAAATTACAGGTGTGCCTTGTTAAAAGATCATTTGTGGAATTTATTTTCTTCGTAATGCATTTGAGCTAATTAGTTGTGTTGTAACAAGGTAGGGGGGTATACAGAAGATCGCCCTATTTGGTAAAAGACCAAGTCCATATTACGGCAAGAACAGCTCAAATAAGCAAAGAGAAACGACAGTCCATCATTAATTTAAGACATGAAGGTCAGTCAATAAGGAACATTCCAAGAACTTTGAAAGTTTCTTCAAGTGCAGTCGCAAAAACCATCAAGCGCTATGATGAAACTGGCTCTCATGAGGACCGCCACAGGAAAGGAAGACCTAGTTACCTCTGCTGCAGAGGATACGTTCATTAGAGTTACCAGCCTCAGAAATTGCATCCCAAATAAATGCTTCACAGAGTTCAAATAACAGACACATCTCAACATCAACTGTTCAGAAGAGACTGTGTCAATTAGGCATTCGTGGTCAAATTGCTGCAAAGAAACCACTACTAAAGGACACCAATAAGAAGAAGATACTTGCTTGGGCCATGAAACACGAGCAATGGACATTAGACCGATAGAAATGTGTCCTTTGATCTGGAGTCCAAATTGGCTTTTGGTTCCAACTGCCGTGTCTTTGTGAGATGCGGTGTGGGTGAATGAATGATCTCCGCATGTGTATTTGCCACCGTAAAGCATGGAGAAGGAGGTGTGGTGGTGCTTTGCTGGTGACACTTTCTATAATTTATTTAGAATTCAAGGCACACTTAACCAGCATGGCTTCCACAGCATTCTGCAGCAATACACCTTCAAATCTGGTTATGGGCTTAGTGGGACAATCATTTGTTTTTCAACAGGACAATGACCCAACACACCTCCAGGCTGTGGAAAGGCTGTTTTACCAAGAAGGAGAGTGATGGAGTGCTGCATCCACAATCCCCTTGACCTCAACCAAATTGAGATGGTTCGGGATGGGTTGGACCGCAGAGTGAAGAAAAGCAGCCAAAAAGTGCTCAGCATATGTGGAAACTCCTTCAAGATGGTTGGAAAAGCATTTCATGTGAAGCTGGTTGAGAAAATGCCAAGAGTTTGCAAAGCTGTCATCAAGGAAAAAAGGGAGGCTATTTAAATAATTTTTATTTGTTTTTGGTTAGTACATGATTCCATATGTGTTATTTTATAGTTTTGATGTCTTCACTATTATTCTACAATGTAGAAAATAGTCAAAATAAAGAAAAACCCTTGAATGAGTAGGTGTCCTAAAATTAGTGTACAGTATGTGCTTGTGTTTGTGAGTATGGGCTTTTGCGCGTGTAATTAGATATGTGAGTACTGGAGTCTGTGTGTTTTAGGTGTCTATCTTTGTCTCTTACTACAGGAGATGACGTGATGGGTGTTCAACAGTCTGATTGTCTGGAGATAGAAGTTGTTTTTCAGTCTCTTGGTACTGGGTTTGATGCACCTGTACTGTCTCTGTCTGCTAGATGGTAGCAGAGTGAACAGAACGTAACTCGGGTGGCTGAGGTCCTTGATGATCTTCTTGGCCTCATCCATCAAGTGTGGCTGAGGGTTGGCCAAGTAGACCTACCATTCTGGGAACAAACACATTCTCTCTTTGCTCACAGGCTATGTGATTGAAAGTTAGATAAAGCATTTTCCTTTTGGAAACGACCTCCCATGGTTCCAGCCAGAGAGAGAAGTTAAAAGAGGAGGAATGAGGCTGAGTCATAGACCACTTGCATGATTATCAATCACTGTCCATCCTGTAGACTCACGCTAAACAACATTATTACTCATCTGACATTTGTCATTTATTATGCATTCACTTTTGAGATATGATAGAATTCCAAAAACCCAAGGGTCTACAGGCTCAGTGTATTGTACATCTTTGTCTTGGCACTGAGACCACAGATTGTAAAGCGTTCAGAAACTGGGATACAATCCAATGTATGTTATAGCAGAGGGCACTATAGAGTCGTCAATGCGTCAACAGCATTTTCGCTGATGTCCACATAGATTACATTCATCAAAAACTCTGCACATGTCAGCTAAATGGGAAATTAGCTCTAAAAGTATGTTATAGTGCCCTGTGCTGTAATGCACATTGGATTGAATCTCGGCCTTAGTTTCTGACTGTTGACCATGTGTCCAACAATACATAATCGAGACAAAACAAAGATTGTCTGCATGCACAGAGAATAGTGAATGCCTGCATTGTAGAGTGAGATTTCTGTGACAAGTGGAGTGGAGAATGTCATACCTATCCTTAATTAGCCTTTGGCTGGAAAGGGACAGTGATGTATTCAGTAGTGCATTTTTATGTTAATCGGGAACTGCTTAACCTATTTGGTAAAACTATAAGATTTAAAAAAGAATTGCTCTGAAGATGTGCTTTCTACCAAAATCGTATCAAAATAAACCTTTCTTTTTCATTAAAGTCACTTCTCTCTGCTGACACTTCACTTCCATGTCTATCTTTTGAATTTCAGTGCGGGGACAATAAAGTTTGAACTGAATTTCTGAACACACTCCTTATTTTCCAGGAAGTTCAGCGGAATGGGAAGGCAAGTGTTCCTGCAGGGAGGTGGCCCAGCCTGCTTAGTCTAACCTGTCCACGCAGTAGCTGCAGTGGCAGTGAGGCCTCATTATCCAGCGCCTCTACTGAGTACTCCAGTGGCTCACATACTTGGGCAGAAGGACGTCGCTCCTCCAAGCAGGTGAGTCTCCCAGTCTGAACTCAAACGAATTGTGTGAAGGAAAGTAATTTTTCATAAAT
The DNA here is from genome assembly GCF_036934945.1 of Oncorhynchus masou masou. Classification (NCBI taxonomy): domain Eukaryota; kingdom Metazoa; phylum Chordata; class Actinopteri; order Salmoniformes; family Salmonidae; genus Oncorhynchus; species Oncorhynchus masou. The sequence continues at coordinate 44,318,481 of NC_088240.1, read as the reverse complement.
TACAATGTAGAATGGATCCTCAACGTTCATCAAGAAATTCCAATGTCTTTAGTTTTTGTTGTTGTTGACAACTAAAATGTCTTTCTCTTTTGTCACAGTCTGTGATAAGTCGGGAGAAGAGAATGAGCGCAGGGTCAGTGTCCAGCAATCAGTCTGTCCCAGCAGAGCAGCCCGATCTAAATTGGAAGGAGGGCCACATTCTGAAAGGCCTGAAGAAGCTGCAAATGCGCAGCACAGCTCCCAAGGAGACATCTTCACTCGCCTCCACGTCACATTTCAAGGACTGCATGACCTCCAATGAGGGCATATACTCTTTAGGGGTTAAGGGTGGGCCCCACGGGGTAGTGCCTAAATTGGCATTGGCAAAGGGAAATTATTTTAAGCCAGGAGAAGGAGTCAGTACCTTAATCTCTGACTCAGACGATGCAGAGGATGAATTGCCTCAATCACCAGCCAGGGAGTCCTGCGCCCAACCCATTAAAGAGACTCTCCATCTGAAAGGAGAGCCTGCGTCTGAATTGGGAACGGCACAAGGGGGGAAGAGCTCTACGGTCTACAACTCCCAAGAGGAGCCTGTAAGACTCGTAATTCCCAGCAACTCCTTCTCACCTATCAAAGATGTCTTCTTGCTCGAGGGTCCCACACTGAAGCCTGGACTCAGCCCAACGGAGAGCCCTAACTTTATGACTGGACTTCAAAATAAAGACAAGCTAGTAGAAACTACAAGACATAGTTACAATTTGAGGCCAGAGAGCGTTAAACAGCCACAAAACAAAGTTACGGTCAAACATCTAGAGGCACAGGCTAGGGAAGTGAGCCTACCCATTCAGTATGCAGCAGCCAGAGCTCTGAGTTGGGTTAGTGAGGCCAGACAGCGCAGTGCTTCCATGGATACGAAGCAGTACAGAGAGCCGAGCAGCCAGGGTGGAGTTGACTACACCATTTTGCAGTCCCGACAGAGGAAAACAAAGCCTACGGCTTGCGACTCAGCAAGGAAGGCCTTTATCCTCCGACGCAAGAGTGCAGATGGAGGTCCAGACCAGGCCAAGCTACACCAGCCCCTACGTCAGAAACTTATCAAAGTAAATCAAAGGGCCAAGAACCACTCAAACCCTCCTGGGCCCAGTGGCCCTCGCACAAAGATTAACCTCAGCAAGGCACCAGGTCCAGCTAAGGCATCAGTACAAATGACTGAGACAGTTGAGACTGCTAGTGGGGCAAGAACTTCAGGGCCCCTTGAGAATACAGTACATGGCTCCCCTTCTTCCTCCCCTCAGAAACTGGTCAACGTTTTTGAGCCACCTGTGCTGAATGACTGCCCCAAGAGCACATCTAAAGTATCCCAACCAGTTTCCAAACTCCCATCAAGAAACGACTGTGGGGTAAAAGGCCCCAACTCCAACAATTCAGCTTGCTCTCCACTGAAACAGAGGCTGCAAGACCAGCACTCGGATTCTTCTCGCAATGATATCAGGTCTCCTTCACCTCCACTCCCACCAGGTCGGACCACCTCCCTACTTATTCGACCTGGTTATGGCTCCTTACCTCAGGCGCATAAGCCTGTGGTTATGCTCCAAACCTCTAGCACAGTAAAGGCAACTGCCCGTAGCACCAAACCTCCATCAAGTCATCAGTCATCTGTTTTACAAATGCAACCTCTAGCCCCCAACAAAATCCAAGACACTCATCATATGGCTCCCAAAATGGGTATTGAGGTGAAAAAGCTACCAAAATGGGTCCCTGCCAAAGTCTACCATCCTTTACCAACTTCGAACACTCTTCAAGAATCCAAGGAAACAGACTCTTCCCAATCCTCAATGAACAGGACTGTGGCACAAGCCTCCCATCAAGAAAATAGTGTTCCCTTTGTGGTGCAAAATCAGGACAGCTTATCTGTGTCCCAGCAAGGCAATGGTGAGCCACAAAGTACAGAGCTCTTACCTCAGGCCTCAGCATCTCTACTTTGCCATGACATAGTTAGTATCTCTCAACATTCTGTGACCAGGGCAGTAAATGCATCCCTTTCTGTTGGCTCCAAAACCAATGAGACAACCACAAAGCTGGGCAACAACTTTGCAGTTATCACTGCTATAAAGGGAGTGCAGACTTTTGACACCTTTAACCAGGACACGTACAGACGTCCAATGATGCACTGTGTCAATGCAGCTGTAGCCAAGGCCAAAGCCGGGAGAAAGCTGGAGACCCACTGTAGCTCACTAGAGGAGGCTGCACTCCCACCTCCAGTGGCAGAGAATGGTGTAACTTTGGACTGGGGATTTGATGAAGAGAGCTGGCTATTCAAGCGCTCGGTCTCAGTCTCGACCCGACCTCCTCTCCACCCGGTTATGGGCATGAATGGAGCAAAGGCTCGCAGTAAAAGCTTCGGCGCACGCTATATGGACAGACCGAACATCAGCAGGTCTGGAAATGTCCGTAGTCACATCAAAACTAACTCAGGAAGCTCTTTGAATTCTCTTGGTGATGTATTCCGGGGTAGTATGAGTTGCTCCAATAGCTACAATTGTCCAAAGAACAAATCCCACAACAATTTCATGATTGAGGAAGGCTTGCCAATACCTCTGCATCTGGAGGCCTCCAGTGATCGATTTGGTCTCAAACACCAGAGAGTAAACTCATGTTCACATCTCCGGACTGAGAAACAGTCCCCTAGCACCTTCTATGAACGTTTCCATGGGGAACCAGAGAGAGAGTCAAACATCTCCACCATCGAGGAGAAGGTCATGATGGGAATCGAGGAGAATTTGCAGAAATCTCAGCAGAAGGAGAAAACAACTGAAACTAAGCAGAAATCCGGTTCACTGTCAAACTGGTTTGGATTCCGCAAGAGCAAGCTCCCTGCTCCGATTGGTAAAAAAGGAGATTCTCCAAGGGGAAAAGAGGAGAGGAAGGAACCTAAGCTTGGATTTCTCTTGGGTGGGAAGCAGGCAAAGTTCGACAAAAAGAAGGAAGGGAAGAAAAGTGAAGGTCATCAAATGGATGGGTAAAGCTTTAATAATGTTTAGGTGGGGTAGCTGAGAAGTCATGTTCACCGTTTTACTGCTGGGAAAATAATGTTGATGAGAGGCTTCAATACAATGTAACTTCTTATTCATTACAAAAATAACCCTGCTTTAATGTAATGCATTGGTCATATTTACCACAAAGGCCGAAATCTACTGTTACTTTTCACTTAAAGTAGATTTTTGATATTGTTTTCAGTAATGATTGAAATCAATTAAATTCAAAATCAGTATCTCTGCTTAAAACTACTGAGGTCTATAATTTTGAGTCATACCTCATGTACACTGAACAATCACAACTTGACTGAACCATCAAACAGATCTCTTCATATATTTCCATGAGGTGATTTACTGCCCCAGATAGCCTAAGCCATTTCTATCAGGCACTGTCAGAAACATGTATCACTCCACTAAGTCCAGAGACCAGTTCAGACATCTTTCAGACCCATATAGCACAGTAAGGTAGGCAGTGGCTTCACAGTATCATTTATTATCGGAAACACCCTGGGCATGTTGAGTCAGTATGAAAGACTCACAGATTATAGTGGTAGCGTGAAAACCTGTTTTCTTTCAGCTCGGTTGGGAAAAGAGACTCCCAAGATACATTGCTCGTCTGCCTTTCGATGGCCTCCCTGGGAGCCCCAGGTAACAGCAACATGCAAGGACAAACCGACATCAGTGGGGACGCAAAGGTACATTCAATTATACAAGACATAAGGATTTTATGTCGATTTCAGTCAACATGGGGATTAAATAGAATTTGAAATTAGAATTGAGAAATTAGAACTAACCTTATGGGCATTTTCCCATACAAATTCTATGTCCAATTCAATTCCTGAATTGACTGGGAAATGTATTGACCATAACTCTACAATGTGTCCATTTCATGTCTAATGATTAAATTATATGCATGAAACTCTGAAAGGCCAATATTTATGTTTATGACAATGTGTTTCAACACCCATTTGTATGGACCTCATATCAGATAAGTGAAATATACATTTAACAGTGCCAGTCCATTTCTACCTGTCTGTTTTTCTGGAATACTAGTATTACTACCTCTTCCCTAAGCACTAGAAGACACACTTTCTGAAAGGAAGTATTCTGTGTAATACCATAATCTGTACAGGAAGGAAGTGGAGCTAAGAAAGACATACTGTATGATAAAAACTGACCGAGCAAGGTCCCATCTATTAGAAAAACAGAGATGTGAGATTAATACAAAGGGAAAAGGGGTGGGTGACAGAAAGAAAGAAAGAAAGAAAGAAAGAAAGAAAGAAAGAAAGAAAGAAAAAAGAAAGAAAGAAAGAAAGGAAAACATGAGAAGAATATAAAGGACCCAGGAATAAATGTGGCAGATCAGATGGATATGGAGTTCGGGTGAGAGACAAGAAAGACAAGAATGGAGAGAGAAAATTGTAACAAAGACTTACAAATAAATAAACACCAAAGAAACATAGATAACCGGAACAAACCCTTCATATGTTTAGTATGGATCAGTGTAGGTCGCTGAGGGGAGGACGGCTCATAATAAATCGCTGGAATGATGTGTTTGATATCATTCCACCTATTCTGCTCCAGCCATTACCAGGAGCCCATCCTCCCAAATTAAGGCACCAGCTGTCTACCTAATTAAATAAGAATAGCGCCGGAGGAGATGGCTGCCGTTTGTTCGGGCTCCTAACCAATCGTGCTATTTTGTGTGTTTTTTCGCATTGTTTGTAACTTATTTTGTACATAATGTTTCTGCCACCGTCTCTGATGACTGAAAAGAGCTTCTGGATATCAGAACAGCGATTGCTCACCTTGAACTGGACAAAGATTTTTTTCTTTAATGAGTCGGAAGCGAAGGATTTACTCCAGATACTGGACAGGCCAAAATCCCGTCATTCGCATGGAAGAAAAGACGGTGAAACAGGGGACGCAGGTCCAGGTGCCTTGTGAGAATTTGTCGGCGAGTGGGTAATCCGCCTCTACCATCCGTCCGATTGGCCAACGTGCAATCATTAGAGAATAAACTGGATGAGCTCCGTTCAAGACGATCTTACCAACAGGACATTAAAAGCTGTAATATCTTATGTTTGGACAGCATGGATAATGACAGTTGGCTGGTTTTTCTGTGCGTCGGCAAGATAGAACAGCTGCCTCCTGTAAGACAAGGGGTGGCTGTCTGTCTATTTGTCAATAACAGCTGGTGTGCAAAATCAAATATTAAGAAAGTCTCAAGGTTTTGCTCACCTGAGGTAGAGAATCTCATGATAAGCTGTAGATCACACTATTTACCAAGAGAGTTTTCACCTATATATTTCGTAGCTGTTTATTTACCACCACAAACTGATGCTGGCACTAAGATCGCACTCAACGAGTTGTATAAGGCCATAAGTAAACAAAAAAATGCTCATCCAGAGGCGGCGCTCCTAATGGCCAAGGACTTTAATGCAGGGAAATGTAAATCTGTTTTACCTCATTTCTACCAGCATGTTACATGTGCAACTAGACCACCTTTACTCCACACACAAAGCTCTCCCCCGCCCCTCATTTGGCAAATGTGACCATCATTCTATCCTCCTGATTCCTGCTTACAAGCAAAAACTAAAGCAAGAGGTACCAGTGACTCGTTCAATACAAACGTGGTCAGATGAAACAGATGCTAAGCTACAGGACTGATTTGCTTGAACAGATTGGAATATGTTCCAGGGCTCATCTGATGGCATTGAGCCATGGATTACAGGCAACATCCGCACTGAGCTAAAGGGTAGAGCTGCCGCTTTCAAGGAGCAGGACTCTAACCTGGACGCTTATAAGAAATCCTGCTATGCCCTCAGATGAACCATCAAACAGGCAAAGTGTCAGTACAGGACTAAGCTTGAATCCCACTACAAAGACTTCGACGCTCATCAGATGTGTCAGGGCTTGCAAACTATTATGGACTACAAAGGGAAGCCCAGCCGCGAGCTGCCAACTGACACAAGCCTACCAGACGAGCTAAATGACTTCTATGCTGATCCTCAACATGTCGGTCCCTTCGGGGTGTGTTCTTAGTCCCCTCCTCTACTCCCTGTTCAACCATGATTGCATGGCCAAGCATGACTCCAACACCATCATTAAGTTTGCCAACAACACGTGGTGTTGGTTTGATCACCGACAAAGATGAGACAGCCTATAGGGAGGAGGTCAGAGACCTGACAGTGTGGTACCAGGACAACAACCTTTCCCTCAACATGATCAAGACAAAGGAGATGATTGTGGACTACAGGAAAAGGAGGGCCGAGCACTCCCCCATTCTCATTGACTGGGCTGTAGTGGAGCAGGTTGAGAGCTTCAAGTTCCTTGGTGTCCACATCACCAACAAACTAACATGGCGCAAACACACCAAGAAAGTAAGAAAGAGTGTAGGAAAATGCCTATTCCCCCTCAGGAGACTGAAAATATTTGTCATGGGTCCTCAGATCCTCAAAAGGTTCTACAGCTGCACCATCGAGAGCATCCTGACTGGTTGCATTACCGCCTGGTATGGCAACTGCTCGGCCTCTGACCTTAAGGCACTACAGAGTGTAATGCGTACTGCCCAGTACATCACTGGGGCCAAGCTTCCTGCCATTCAATACGTATACCATGCTTTGTCAGATAAAGTCCATAAAAATTGCCAAAGACTCCAGCCACCCTAGTCATACACTGTTGTCTCTGATACCGCACTGCAGACATTACCGGAGCGCCAAGTCTACGTCCAAAATTCTTCTTAACAGCTTCCACCCCCAAGTCATAAGACTGCTGATTAGCTAATCAAATGGCTGTCCTGACTATTTGCATTGACCCATCACCCCCTTTTTTATACTGCTGCTACTTGCTGTTTATTATATATGCATAGTCACTTTACCCCTACCTACATGTACATATTACCTCAATAACCTCGACTAAAACTGTACACCCACAAATTGACTCGGTACCGGTACCCCCTGTATATTGCCTCGCTATTGTTATTTAATTATTTAGTAAATACTTTTCTTAAATCTAATTATTCTTAAAACTGCATTGTTGGTTAAGGGCTTGTATGTAAGTATGTTACAAATAACATTTGATTTGATCTCCTGTGGTATGGATCACTCCAACACATTCACACATGATCACAAACATGGCTGAGATACTGGAGATATTTAATCTACACTTAAGAAGAAATAGAAACACATCATGTAAAGTGTTGATCCCATGTTTCATCAGCTGAAATAAAAGATCCCTGAAATTTTCCATACCCACAAAAATATTATTTCTCTCATCTTTTGTGCACACATTTGTTTGCATCCCTGTTAGTGAGCATTTCTCCTTTGCCAAGATAATCCATCCACCTGAGAGGTGTGGCATATTACGTTTCAGCATGATAATGCACGGCCCCATGTCGCAAGGAAAGCCTACTGGGGCGGCAGGGTAGCCTAGTGGTTAGAGCGTTGGACTAGTAACTGGAAGGTTGCAAGTTCAAATCCCTGAGCTGACAAGGTACAAATCTGTCGTTCTACCCCTGAACAGGCAGTTTGCCCACTGTTCCTAGGCCGTCATTGACTGACTTGCCTAGTAAAATAAAAGGAACTGTACAGAATTCCTCAAGCTGAAAATGTCCCAGTTCTTCCATGGCCTGCATACTCACCAGACATGTCGCCTGTTTAGGATGCTCTGGCTCAACGTGTACAAAACAGTGTTCCAGTTCCTGACAATATACAGCAATTGAAGAACACTGGAACAACATTCCATAGGCCAAAATCAACAGCCTGATCAACTCTATGTGAAGGAGATGTGTCACACTACATGAGGCAAAACAGATTATGGCCTAAATCAATTTATTTCAAATGACTGGAATGTAAAATCTTTGAAATTGTTCCATGTTGTGTTTATAGTTTTGTCCAATGTAGATACAGAGGAAAATCTATGGACTATTTAGATTTGTACAAACATTCACAAGCAGTCTTGATAATAGAGTGAACATTAGAATGAACATTGCTTTGAAATATTTTCAGTGAAAGTCCATCATTGTCCTGATTTGATTCAGATACATATTATTTACCTGTTGCATGGATAAATTATCAGATAGTCTTGACAGCTAAAATGGCAATTGAATTCGAGTTTGTTATAGACCTATCGGAGATTTTCCACCAAACTTAAGACCTACACTGTTCAATTACATTACCAGGGGTGAAAATAAGTCAAATCTGTCAAGTTGCCTATTGGCTAAATGGTCTTCTTGCTGGTTCAGAAACTTTTGTGAGATTGTGCTTTACAAAGAACTTAAATCATGTCTTAACATAGAGGATTGGGGACCATTTATGCCTTTTAATTAATATATTCATACCACTTTATAATCATAGATTCAAACCGTGATGATAGATTGCCACCACAAATTAAATATAAAACATGTAATCACAAGTACAGACAACTCATCTGTTGCTTTACAATTCACATATCCCAATTTAGTCCCCTATTCTGTACATGTATAATTATGTTTTCTTCTTGCTTCCACAAACAGACAAAGATACAGAGGATGAACCTCAGGACTGATAATGACAACAGAGTTGCTTTGAAGAGCCCCAGTGAAGATCACTTTATCGGTAAGGGTATTAACAAAACTATTTGTATTGTACTTGATAGATGGGCCACATCGAAAATGAACCCCTTGCTCCTACCCATGGCAACTTCATGTAGATTTGTAAGAATTGGGTAGGTGTTTTATGGTAGTAACTCCACTCTAAAATCCTATCCAGATCTACACAAGTGCACTCTCCATCAGTCAATGACCATTTTACCCTCTGCTTTGACCCCTATGCAGTGATCTTCAAACGATAGAGATCCTATGAAATGAGTATTCTAATTACAAATTCTATGCTTCAAACCTGGTCCTGAATACATTAAAATCTTTCAACCATTTGAATTGCTCAAGCACTGGTAATGCTAGCAGATTTCCTTCCTAGCCCCCTAACCTCTTTTCTGTCATGTCATTTTAACCTATGAACCGAAGTGAAAGGGATGGAATCGCAGTTGAAAGAGCAAGGTTGAGAGCAAAAACAGTTTTCACTGTACGTGACACCCCTTCACTCAGCGTTAACGTTTCCTTTTATGCATTTAACTTCACAGAGAAATACGGAAGCACAGCGTGTTCGGTCTTTCTCTCATTAAGGATTATTTAGATAGGATCAAAGTGATAGCCAAGCATGCTAAAATTAAGTGTTTAAGCAGTAAGTCTAAGCAGTAACTTCCAAGTGAGTGGAGGTCTAAAAGTCACTCAGTATATTTTAGCAATTTGAACATTTAAGGACAATATGCTGACCTATGGTTAAACATTTGGATATTTGAATCCTTTACTAGTTAAATAGGTCTGCCAAAGCCATCTGTAAAATTAGCATGTCAAAAATGCATTTAGTCAAACAAAGGAAAACAATCCTTATACTTCACTGAACAAAAAAATAAACCATTTCAAAGATTCTACTGAGTTACAGTTCATAAGGAAATCTGTCAATTTAATGAAATTCATTAGGCCCTAATCTATTAATTTCACATGACTGGGAATACAGATATGCATCTGTTGGTCACAGATATCTTACAAAAAAAGTAGGGACGTGGATCAGAAAGCCAGTCAGTATCTGGTGTGACCATCATTTCCCTCTTGCTGCACGACACCTCTCCTTCGCATAGAGTTGCTCAGGCTGTTTATTGTGGCCTGTCTAATGTTGTCCCACTCCTCTTCAATGGCTGTGCAAAGTTGCTGGATAATGCACAGCCCCATGTCCCAAACATGCCAAATGGGTGACATGTCTGGTGAGTATGCAGGCCATGGAAAAACAGGCACATTTTCACCTACCAAGAATTGTGTACAGATCCTTGCGACATGGGGTCGTGCATTATCATGCTGAAACATGAGGTGATGGTGGCGGATGAATGGCACTACAATGGGCCTCAGGATCTCATCACAGTATCTCTGTGCATTCAAACTAAAATTGAATGCAATTGTGTTCATTGTCCATAGCTTATGCCTGCCCATACCATAACACCACTGCCACCATGGGGCCCTCTGTTCACAATGTTGACATCAGCAACCCACTCGCCCACACAACGCCATACACACGCTCTGCCATCTGCCATATGCAGGGATTCATCCATGAAGGGCACACTTCTCCAGTGTGCCAGTGGCCATCGAAGGTGAGCATTTGCCTACTGAAGTTGGTTACGACACCGAACTGCAGTCAGGTCAAGACCCTGGTGAGGACAATGAGTACGCAGGTGAGCTTCCCTGAGACGGTTTCTGACAGTTTGTGAAGACATTATTCCGTTGTGCAAACCCACAGTTTTATCAGCTTTCCGGGTGGCTGGTCTCAGGCGATCCAACAGGTGAAGAAGCCGGATGTGGAGGTCCTGGGCTTGTGTGGTTACACGTGGTCTGCAGTTGTGAGGCCAGTTGAACATACTGCCAAATTCTCAAAAACAAGGTTTATTTTAGAGAAATTAACATTACATTATCTGGTAGACATTCCTGCAATCAGCATGCCAATTGCACACTCACTCAAAACTTGAGACATCTGTGGCATTGTGTTGTGTGACAAAACTGCACATTTTGAAGTGGCTTTTGATTGTCCCCATCACAAGGTGCACCTGTGTAATGATCATGCTGTTTAATCAGCTTCTTGATATGCCACACCTGTCAGGTGGATGGAATATCTTGGGAAATGAGAAATGCTCACTGACAGGATATAAGCAAATTTGAAGCCAAAATTTGAGAGAAAATGTGAAAATTTTGAGGATATTTTATTTCAGCTCCTGAAACATGGGACCAATTGCGTTTTGCATTTATATTTCTTGTTCAGTGTAATAACATGTGTAAAGTAACAATTGTTTGGAGTGGAGGATTATTTGGGTGATTTTCCCTTTCAAAATCTTTTTTAAAGGGCCTGTGTGAACAATTTGATGGTGTATCCTGCAGCCCTGTTACATTCACCTGTCAAGTGACCTCCCTCAACCATTTGAAAACCTTGAAATAAGTTCAATAGACATGAATAAGTAACACCATTTCCAGTGAATAAAAAATGAGCAGATGGTTAACCTTCTAGCATTGGTCTCACCCCTAATGAAGCCTTCACATAGGGCAGGGGTCCTTAAAATTTTTCGGCCTGGGACGCAAATGAGAAATTCAGTGTTTTCCTGGGACCCAAGCTCATAAAAACATGCCACCTTTTGGGGGCCCTAATCAAGATTTGGTTAGGAGGTCCCCCCACCTCGAAGGCAAAACATTTCAGTGGCCCCCTCTTGATGATGGAGAGAAAATGTAAGTATTAGTTAATTTTCTGTAATTCAACACATGTTGCCATGGGGTGTAGAGAAAAGGTCCAATGCAGCTGTTTTTTTAATCTCATTATCAAATCCTTTCTGGCTAACAATTGAGTACCTTACAGTGATTGTTTTCAATTCAAATGATTAAAAAAAGAAAGAAAAATAGCTTCTTAACAAAGAGCAATTTCTCAAGCAAGAATTGTGCTATGATTTTCTGGGAGTTGTTTGGGTGGGGCCCTCGGGTGGGGCCCTCCCCAAAAACTGAAAATGTGCAGTTATTGGCAGAGAGGTTTGGAACTCTCCTTCCTCTTTTTCTATTAACTAATTTACCACATTGAACTTTGACTTCTATAACCAAACGTTTAGTACTCACAATACTCTATACCAAAATGACCTCATACTATATGCCACGGCAAAAAAAGGCATATTAGCTAAGTCACAGAATGACACTTCCCGCTTTGGCACACACTGGTTGAATCAACATTGTTTCCACGTCATTTCAATGAAATTACATTGAACCAATTGACGTCTATCCCCAGTGGGTTGATCCAGACAGATAAACTCAATCGTTGGCCGTTTTTTAAATTCGATTTGATGTAAACATTTTCCAGAGACAGCCATGTATGCATTAAGGAATCAATTATACAATCATGCAATTCATTTGACTTTGTTTTTACCAATCTAACTACATATCAACATAATGGTAATGATGTATTTGAATGGTAAATCTCTATTCATAAACTGGGTAAATCAAGATATAGCCTAAGCCTATTCACAATACAGGTGAATGCATATTCAATAGGAATCTGTGCATGCATTCGCTGTTTTCCTGGGGCTACAGATGACATTCGGTTTCCCTTCCATTTGGGAATTATTTTATTCTAATGATCAAGAACATTTGCATAGAAGTAGGAATCTCTTCTTTTATAAAAGTGTGCGTCTCTTTAACCCAGTTATGACGTCATTCATGACCAGGCACATGCCCACATAGTTGCTCCCGAGGATGAACCAGACTTGTGGAGCTCTACAATTATTTTTCTGTGGTCTTGGCTGATTTCTTTTGATTTCCAATGATGCCAAGCAAAGAGGCACTGAGTTTGAAGGTAGGCCTTGAAATACATCCACAGGTACACCTCCAATTGACTCAAATGATGTCAGTTAGCCTATCAGAAGCTTCTAAAGCCATGACATAATTTTCTGGAATTTTCCAAGCTGTTTAAAAGCACCGCCAACTTAGTGCATGTAAACTTCTGACCCACTGGAATTGTGATACAGTGAATTATAAGTGAAATAATCTGTCTGTAAACAATTGTTGGAAAAATGACTTGTGTCATGCACGACGTAGATGTCCTAACCGACTTTCAACTGTACATACACAACATGGCCAAAAGTGTGTATATATATATATATATATATATATATATATATATATATATATATATATATATATATAAAGAAAGAATTCAGACCCATTGAATTTTTCCACATTTTGTTACGTTTACGGCCTTATTCTAAAATGGTTTTAAAAAACAATAATATCTTGTCAATCTACACACAATACCCCATAATGACAAAGCAAAAACAAGTTGTTGTTTTTTACTCTTAAATGAGCTCAGGTGCATCCTGTTTCAATTGATCATCCTTGAGATGTTTCTACAACTTTATTGGAGTCCACCTGTGGTAAATTAAATTGACTGGACATGATTTGGAAAGGTACACACCTGTCTATAAAAGGTCCCACACTTGACACTGCATGTCAGAGCAAAAACCAAGCTATGAGGTCGAATGAATTGTCCGTAGTGCTCTGAGACAGGATTGTGTCGAGGCACAGATTTGGGGAATGGTACCAAAAAATTTATGCAGCATTGAAGGTCCACAAGAACACAGTGGCCTCCATCATTCTTAAATGGAAGACGTTTGGAACCACTAAAACTCTTCCTAGAGCTGGCCAGCTGGCTAAACTGAGCAATCGGGGGAGAAGGGCCTTGGTCAGGGAGGTAACCAAGAACCTGACAGAGCTCCAGAGTTCCTCCATGGAGATGGGAGAAACTTCCAGAAGGACAGCCATCTCTGCAGCACTACACCAATCATGGTAGAGTGGCCTGACGGAAGCCACTCCTCAGTTAAAGGTACATGACAGCCCGCTTGGAGTTTGTCAAAAGGCACTTAAAGGACTCTCAGACCATGATGAACAAGATTCTCTGGTCTGATGAAACTAAGACTGAACTCTTTGGCCTGAATGCCAAACGTCACGTCTGGAGGAAACCTGGCACCATCCCTATGGTGAAGCATGATGGTGGCAGCATCATGCTGTGGGGATGTTTTTCAGCAGCAGGGACTGGGAGATTAGTCAGGATCGAGGAAAAGATGAACAGAGCAAAGTACAGAGAGATCCTTGATGAAAACCTGCTCCAGAAGCGCTCAGGACCTCAGACTGGGGCGAAGGTTCAACTTCCAACAGGACAATGACACTAAGCACATAGCCAAGACAGCGCAGGAGTGGCTTCGTGTCAAGTCTCTGAATGTCCTTAAGTTGCCCAGCCAGAGCCCAGACTTGAACCTGATCGAACATCTCTGGAGAGACCCGAAAATAGCTGTGCTGCGACGCTCCCCATCTAACCTGACTGAGCTTGAGAGGATCTGCACAAAAGAATAGGAGAAACTCAGCAAATGCAGGTGTGCCAAGCTTGTAGCATCGTACCCAAGAAGACTTGAGGCTGTAATCGCTGCCAAAAGTGCATCAACAAAGTACTGAGCAAAGTGTCTGAATACTTATGTAAATATGAAATATGATATTTCATTTTTTTTTTGTACATTTGCTAAAAAATCTAGAAACCTATGTTGGCTTTGTCATTATGGGGTATTGCGTGTAGATTGATGAGAAGAAGAAAAAACAATTTAATACATTTTAGAATAAGGCTGTAATGTAACAAAGAATGGAAAAATTCAAGGGGTCTGAATACTTGCACATAGCTTATGAAAAGGAAGAGATGGTTAGGCCTAACCACACATCGGTAGAGATATGCCGGTGACATGCTACGACACCGGCATGCATTTCTTTATGTCAGATGGCTTCTGCGTCTCCTATACAGATATAAATGTACAGAAGGAGGGTGTTTCGTTCTTTTTCGATCTGAATATTTTGTATAAAGATAGGCATTATATTGTTATATTATAAGGGTAACTCTGATAGACCTTAAACAGTCTTCTTGACCTTAAATTCAACTGTCAGAGTCAGTTCGAGTGCCGGGGCACACTGCCTTCATATCATAGGCCTGCAGTAGCTAAAGCTTAATAATAGCCACACCATACCAAACCTTCACAAATGTCTCTAAACTTTGTTAGGGTGATGTCAAAAGTAAGTCAAGCAATTGTTAATAGGGATAATATGATCAGAAGAGCTAATGTGAACCAGGGACAAAAATGCACTATCCTCCCCTGTGCCCCCCAAAAACCCACACAACCCTCCCCAAAGCATAAAAAGTTTGACAACCCACCCCTATTTTGGACCACCCCTCTTCCAGTAAATTTTGATCTGTCCTTTACCCTGTAGTGCGAAAAATATAATTCATATTGCTATGTGGTTTAATCACCAGTGACATTTCTATACTCCGCCAACTAAGCCAATGTGTCTCATTTATCTTGTCTCCTCTGAATTAATAAATGGTCTTATAAAGATCTTTGGTCTTTACCAAAGTGATTTTCTAACTTTTTTGGCCAAGCACCTTATCAACCCTTAGCAAACCTTGAAACCTGTGTGTTAAAATCTGCGTTTAAATTTGACACAAAAAAACTGTTGATTAAGTTGATTATTTTTGTGTTCAACCACCAAGCCACATTTATGCAAAGTTGATGAAATCGAATAAAGTTTATTGGCCGTGTACACAGTTTAGCAGGTGTTAAGACGAAGACTTTGAACTATGCTGCTGGGCATTGAACTTATTGAACTCATTGAATGTGGATGAACTGTAAACATCATGCCATGAATACTACAAAATTCCTTCTCATTAATATTTACACACGAGGACACCCAAAGGACTTCTGTGCCACTTTAAGATATTGATTATACAGTTGACCTTAAAAGAGTTTAGATGTTCATACTGTTCCATTTGTGCATCTTCAGTTATTTGTAGCCACTGAACTTTGTAGGTGTTAGCTTGTCAGTCCTTGTTCAGTGTCTTTTCATTCTTTCAGGCAAATTGAAAGGAGATCAGACAAGGACAGGATCCTTAGGTAGTGCCAAGGGCTTTTTGAGGTAAATCAATGGTCAACCTCTCTGATGCTGCCTTCCCATGCAAGGAAGTGTCACAGGGGGCCTTGTTAAGTTTTTCCTTCAAAAACACTCATCAATAACGTCTGCGATCTGTATCGTGCTCTTGCCTTTATTAGTTAATCCTGTTTGTGTGACAGGAAAGTAAGAGCTACTTCAATCGTTGTTGTTATTTATTTCGAGAGCTGTTTGTCACAGGTTTGTCACAATTTGAAACTGACCCTCTGAATTGTTGTCTCTGACTGTATAATTAAAACACATACTGAATGAAGACACCCAATTATCAGTGAAGTTGTCAGTTAGCAGCCCACCTGTTTCTCTGGATTGCTGAAGAGGAACCAGTATTTTATATTCTGTTGCTAAAGAAGTCTAATGGCTGTTAGGTAGAAAATCATGCCAGCATGACAAGGAGACAGGGACCTTGATGGTTTGATTTCAATATATGTTGTTCTGAGCTGTGTTTGTCTGTGCCAGGTGCATGTGAAAGAATGCAGTGTGAGAATGCAAAATGACAGAGTTGTCATTACTGTACTTTAACTATTGTATACATTAAATATTCAAACATTGTGTTGTCCAGCATACTACATGAAGTGTACAGTTGTATTACAGTTGAAATAGATACGTATTCAATATTGCTTGATGGCATTAGCAATCGCTTTGTCACCAACTGTACAATATCATAAATGCACTTGATTTGACACACTGCCACTACATTACAATCTCAATTGGTCTCAAAAGTGCCACATTTTCCCCTAAGCTTTATCCACCATGATTCCTCTCTGTTTGGGTGAAGCCCATTCTCTCTGGTGGCAACCATGGTATCATGCGCTAATTAGCGAGGAATCATTAGCCAACATCACAGTTAAACTACCATCCATCTGGCTTGGCTCTTAGAGAGGACCTTTGCCGAGTGTCGTAGAACGATAAAAACAGACCATCTGTTGCATTAATGCACTGAAATTACCACAAGGCGGCCTGGGTGACAGCCAGTCGCAGCTGGTTAAGACTCCCTCATGCACAACATAATGTGGCCGAGATAGGACAGGGGACAAGGAGAAAACAGACAATCAAACCAGGCTGGAGAGAAAATAATTCATTAAAATTGATCATGTTGAGGATAATGTTGCATTTCATGTTGTGGAGACATATTACCAATGCTATTATAAACCCATTAATTCATAGATTTTGATGTTATACTAGTCATAACATGAGGTAGTTATCATTATTCAGAGGGCACAAATGACACAAGACAATGCTTTTTGCGGTGTGATTGGATGATACCTACTACAATTATATGAAAACATGTCATTCTGTTTACATTTTTTCATTTGTTGTGTGTAACTCCTGCATCTCCAAGCCCCATCATTTTTTTCCTTGTGCCTCAGGCTCCGGCTGCAAGATGCAAACGTCGGACAGCGGCATTGGAACATTCCCCCTCCTCGATTCCTCCTCCTTGTTCTCCTCCATCCTCCACCTCCTTCCCAAGTCCACATCGGCCCAACACTCCCTCAGTCCTCCCAGTGCTCCCAGTTCATCTAGTGAGGAGGTGTCACCCTCCCCATTACCCCGGTGGAGAGTACCGTCTGGCTCAAAAGACCATCTCTGCAGCCAACCAGGCCTGGACAACTCGTTATCCGACACCACTGTGACCCTTGTCCAATCAGTGCCTTATCCCACTTTGGCCTTCCTTCAGCCTGTCCAATCCCTGTCTGAGCCCCTTGTGACCTGTGCCAGTGTGTGTGATACCCAGAGCAAGCTGCCCAGACTAGCCTCAGGTAAAGTCAAAAGACCACTTGTCCAGAGATATGTCTGTCTGGTCATTGGGAACTCAGTCGCGGTCTCAACTTACTGTTGAGAGTTAAGGAGAAAACACATCGCACCAATTGATGGTCTGCAATTTGTTTGCTGTTCGTTCGCTTGTTGAATCTGCTAGTGGGAGACTGACAGCCGTAATTTCTCCCAGTTGTTTTACATTTCAAATTGGTTTACACTCGGTTATAGCTTTTTTACATTTAGAATCGGTTTGCAAATTACAACCGGCACTCTGTTCAGAGGTGCTAAGTATAAACGCTTGACAATCCTACCGGTGTGTCCGTGTCTTTCGAATGGTAGAATACAAAGGTGGCAAATTTTTTATTTGGTAGTGCATCAGCAGTTTTCCTCTTCTTACGTCAGTCACTGACAGTCAGTCAATTAACACCATTGCAAAATGTGTAGAATTTCAGAAAATGTGCTTTAAAACTGCATTATTTTCTTTACACCCCTTGGCAAAATAGGTGGAATGGCAGAAACATTTTCTCTCCAATGCCAAAAAGGGGGCCTCTAAAATATTTTGCCAGTGAGGTAAATACAGTCCTGGAGGTGACAGTGATCAGACCTTGTTATTACTACAACTAAAGCCAGCATTAAGGCAGAGGATCACATTTTAAGTGAGCAGAGAGAAGAGGCTTGCCCATATTAGTATGCAAATGATAGCCCCAGTTTTGACTCTGCTAAAGAGACACTCTCAATTAACCTGTCATGAGAGGAGATTTTGTGGTGATTGAAATTCACATCTCACTAGCTAGGTTTCCATCCAATTGGTGACAGATTTTCATAAAAGGCTGTGAGTGATGACGGAATGCATATAGAAATACCTTTTGAGGTATAATTACCATGTACCAAATAAAGAATCCAAGTTAAATGGGTTTCCATCGAATTTTCAACTCTACTGTTGAGTGTGCCCACTCTGGTATTGGCACATGCAATCTAGCCAACAGCTCAGATAATTTGCTGAAATTCTGACACCGACAGAGATGGCCACCTCGCTTCGCGTTCCAAGGAAACTATGCAGTATTTAGTTTTTTTACGTGATATTTATTACATTGGTACCCCAGGTAATCTTAGGTTTTATTGCATACAGCCGGGAGGAACTACTGGATATAAGAGCAACGTCAACTCACCATCATTACAACCAGGAATACGACTTTCCCAAAGCGGATCCTGTGTTTTTCCACTACCCGGGACAACGGATCGGATCCCAGCCGGCGATCCAATACAACGACGCCGTAAAAGGGGCAGACGAAGCTGTCTTCTGGTCAGGCTCGGGAGACGGGCACATCACGCGCCACTCCCGAGCATACTACTCACCAATGTCCAGTCTCTTGACAACAAGGCTGATGAAATCCGAGCAAGGGTAGCATTCCAGAGAGACATCAGAGACTGTAACGTTCTTTGCTTCACGGAAACATGGCCCACTCGAGACACGCTATCGGAGTTGGTACAGCCAGCTGGTTTCTTCATGCATCGCGCCGATAGGAACAAACATCTTTCTGGTAAGAAGAGGGGCGGGGGGGGGGGTATGCCTTATGATTAACGAGACGTGGTGATCATAACAACATACAGGAACTCAAGTCCTTCTGTTCACCTGAATTAGAATTCCTCACAATCAAATGTCGACCCGCATTATCTACCAAGAGAATCATATTCAATTATAATCACAGCCGCATACACTCCCCCCCAAGCAGACACATCGATTGCCCTGAACAAACTTTATTTGACTCTATGTAAACTGGAAACCACATTTCCTGAGGCTGCATTCATTGTAGCTGGGGATTTTAACAAGGCTAATCTGAAAACAAGACTCCCTAAATTGTATCAGCATATCGATTGTGCTACCAGGGCTGGTAAAACCCTGGATCATTGTTATTCTAACTTCCACGACGCATATAAGTTCCTCCCCCGCCCTTCTTTCGGAAAAGCTGACCACGACTCCATTTATTTGCTTCCAGCCTATAGACAGAAACTAAAACAGGAAGCTCCCGCTCTCAGGTGTGTTCAACGCTGGTCTGACCAATCTGATTCCACGCTTCAAGATTGCTTCGATCACGTGAATTGGGATATGTTCCGCATTGCATCAAAAAACAACATTGACGAATACGCTGATTCGGTGAGAGAGTTCATTAGCAAGTGCATTGGCGATGTCGTACCCACAGCAACTATTAAAACATTCCCAATCCAGAAAACGTGGATTGATGGCAGCATTTGCGTGAAACTGAAAGTGCGAATCATTGCTTTTAACCAGGGCAAGGTGACCGGAAACATGACCGAATACAAACAGTGTAGCTATTCCCTCCACAAGGCAATCAAACAAGCTAAGTGTCAAACAAGCTAGAGACAAGTCGCATTTCAACGGCTCATACACAAGAGGTATGTGGCAGGTTCTACAGTCAATCACGGATTAAAAAAAGAAAACCAGCCCCGTCGCGGATCAGGATGTCTTGCTCCCAGACAGACTAAACAACTTTGCTCACATTGAGGACAATACAGTGCCACTGACATGGCCCGCTACCAAAACCTGTGGACTCTCCTTCACTGCAGCCGACGTGAGTAAAACATTTAAATGTGTTAACCCTCGCAGGGCTGCAGGCCCAGACAGCATCCCCAGCCGCGTCCTCAGAGCATGCGCAGACCAGCTGGCTGGTGTGTATACGGGCATATTCAATCGTTCCTTATCCCAGTCTGCTGTTCCCATATGCTTCAAGAGGGCCACCATTGTTCCTGTTCCCAAGAAAGCCAAGGTAACTGAGCTAAACAACTACCTCCTCGTTGCACTCACTTCCATCATCATGAAGGGCTTTGAGAGACTAGTCAAGGACCGTATCACCTCCACCCTACCTGACACCCTAGACCCACTCCAATTTGCTTTACCGCCCCAATAGGTCCACAGACAATGCAATCGCAACCACACTGCACCCTAACCCATCTGGACAAGAGGAATACCTATGTGAGAATGCTGTTCATCGACTACAGCTCAGCATTTAACACCATAGTACCCTCCAAACTAGTTATTAAGCTTGAGACCCTGAGTCTAGACCCCGCCCTGTGCAACTGGGTACTGGATATCCTGGTTTGCCGCCCTCCAGGTGGTGAGGGTAGGTAACAACATCTCCACCCCACTGATCCTCCACAAGGGTGCGTTCTGAGCCCTCTCCTGTGCTCCCTGTTCAGCCACGACTGCGTGGCCATGCGCTCCTCCAACTCAATCATCAAGTTTGAAGACAACACTACAGTGGTAGACTTGAGAACCATCAACGACGAGACGGCCTACAGGGAGGAGGTGAGGGCCCTAGGAAACTAACCTCACACTCAACGTCAACAGAACAAAGGAGATGATCGTGGACTTCAGGAAATAGCAGAGGGAGGATCCCCCTATCCACATCAACGGGATAGTTGTGGGGGGGGGGGGGGGTAGAAAGTTTTAAGTTCCTCGGCGTACACATCACAGACAAACTGAATTTGTCCACCCACACAGACAGTGTGGTGAAGAAGGCGCAGCAGCGCCTCTTCAACCTCAGGAGGCTGAAGAAATTTGGCTTATCACAAAAAACACTCACAAACTTTTACAGATGCACAATCGAGAGCATCCTGTCGGGCTGTATCACCGCCTGGTATGGCAACTGCTCCGCCCACAACCGTAAGGCACTCCAGAGGGTAGTGAGGTCTGCACAACGCATCACCGGGGGCAAACTACCTACCCTCCAGGACACCTACACCACCCGATGTCACAGGAAGGCCATAACGATAATCAAGGACAACAACCACCCGAGCCACTGCCTGTTCACCCCGCTATCATCCAGAAGGCAAGGCCAGTACAGGTGCATCAAAGCAGGGACAGAGTGACTGAAAAACAGCTTCTATCTCAAGGCCATCAGACTGTTAAACAGCCACCACTAACATTGAGTGGCTGCTGCCATACATGTGAAAAATGTACCACTAGCCACTTTAAACAATGCCACTTAATAAAATGTTTACATACCCTACATTACTCATTTCATATGTATATAATGTACTCGATACCATCTACTGCATCTTGCCTATGCCGTTCTGTACCATCACTCATTCATATATATGTATGTACATATCCTTCTTCCCTTTACACTTGTGTGTATAAGGTAGCTGTTGTGAAATTGTTAGGTTAGATTACTCATTGGTTATTACTGCATTGTCGGAACTAGAAGCACAAGCATTTCGCTACACTCGCATTAATAACCTCTTGAAGATAGGGAATGTTGTCTCTGACTGTATAATTAAAACACATACTGAATGAAGACACCCAATTATCAGTGAAGTTGTCAGTTAGCAGCCCACCTGTTTCTCTGGATTGCTGAAGAGGAACCAGTATTTTATATTCTGTTGCTAAAGAAGTCTACTGGCTACTAGGTAGAAAATCATGCCAGCATGACAAGGAGACAGGGACTCTGATGGTTTGATTTCAATATATGTTGTTCTGAGCTGTGTTTGTCTGTGCCAGGAGGTGCATGTGAAAGAATGCAGTGTGTGAATGCAAAATGACAGAGTTGTCATTACTGTACTTTAATTATTTTATACATTAAATATTCAAACATTGTGTTGCCCAGCATACCACATGAAGTGTACAGTTGTATTACAGTTGAAATAGATACGTATTCAATATTGCTTGATGGCATTAGCAATCGCTTTGTCACCAACTGTACAACTGTACAATCCCCAAGGATTGGAAAGCTGCCGCAGTCATCCCCCTCTTCAAAGGCGGAGACACCCTGGACCCAAACTGTTACAGACCTATATCAATCCTGCCCTGCCTATCTAAGGTCTTCGAAAGCCAAGTCAACAAACAGGTCACTGACCATCTCGAATCCCACCGTACCTTCTCCGCTGTGCAATCTGGTTTCCGAGCCGGTCACGGGAGCACCTCAGCCACGCTCAAGGTACTAAACGATATCATAACCGCCATCGATAAAAGACAGTACTGTGCAGCCGTCTTAATCGACCTTGCCAAGGCTTTCGACTCTGTCAATCACCATATTCTTAACGGCAGACTCAGTAGCCTCGGTTTTTCTGATGACTGCCTTGCCTGGTTCACCAACTACTTTGCAGACAGAGTTCAGTGTGTCAAATCGGAGGGCATGCAGTCTCTATGGGTGTGCCACAGGGTTCAATTCTCGGGCCGACTCTTTTCTCTGTATATATCAATGATGTTGCTATTGCTGCGGGCGATTCCCTGATCCACCTCTACGCAGACGATACCATTCTGTATACTTCCGGCCCGTCCTTGGACACTGTGCTATCTAACCTCCAAACGAGCTTCAATGCCATACAACACTCCTTCCGTGGCCTCCAACTGCTCTTAAATGCTAGTAAAACCAAATGCATGCTTTTCAACCGTTCGCTGCCTGCACCTGCACGCCCGACTAGCATCACCACCCTGGATGGTTCCGACCTAGAATATGTGGACATCTACAAGTACCTAGGTGTCTGGCTAGACTGTAAACTCTCCTTCCAGACTCATATCAAACATCTCCAATCTAAAATCAAATCTAGAATCGGCATTATATTCCGCAACAAAGCCTCCTTTACTCACGCCGCCAAACTTACCCTAGTAAAACTGACTATCCTACCGATCCTCGACTTCGGTGATGTCATCTACAAATAGCTTCCAATACTCTACTCAGCAAACTGGATGCAGTTTATCACAGTGCCATCCGTTTTGTTACTAAAGCACCTTATACCACCCACCACTGCGACCTGTATGCTCTAGTCGGCTGGCCCTCGCTACATATTCGTCACCAGACCCACTGGCTCCAGGTCATCTACAAGTCCATGCTAGGTACAGCTCCGCCTTATCTCAGTTCACTGGTCACGAATGCAACAACCACCCGTAGCACGCGCTCCAGCAGGTGTATCTCACTGATCATCCCTAAAGCCAACACCTCATTTGGCCGCCTTTCGTTCCAGTTCTCTGCTGCCTGTGACTAGAACGAATTGCAAAAATCGCTGAAGTTGGAGACTTTTATCTCCCTCACCAACTTCAAACATCTGCTATCTGAGCAGCTAACCGATCGCTGCAGCTGTACATAGTCTATCGGTAAATAGCCCACCCAATTTTACCTACCTAATCCCCATACTGTTTATATTTATTTACTTTTCTGCTCTTTTGCACACCAATATCTCTACCTGTACATGACCATCTGATCATTTATCACTCCAGTGTTAATCTGCAAAATTGTAATTATTCGCCTACCTCCTCATGCCTTTTGCACACAATGTATATAGACTCTCTTTTTTTCTACTGTGTTATTGACTTGTTAATTGTTTACTACATGTGTAACTCTGTGTTGTCTGTTCACACTGCTATGCTTTATCATGGCCAGGTCGCAGTTGCAAATTAGAACTTTTTCTCAACTACAGTTAAATGTAATTGGATTGTACGTAACTACCATCCATCTGGCTTGGCTCTTAGAGAGGACCTTTGCCGAGTGTCGTAGAACGAAAAAAACAGACCATCTGTTGCATTAATGCACTGAAATTACCACAAGGCGGCCTGGGTGACAGCCAGTCGCAGCTGGTTAAGACTCCCTCATGCACAACATAATGTGGCCGAGATAGGACAGGGGACAAGGAGAAAACAGACAATCAAACCAGGCTGGAGAGAAAATAATTCATTAAAATTGATCATGTTGAGGATAATGTTGCATTTCATGTTGTGGAGACATATTACCAATGCTATTATAAACCCATTAATTCATAGATTTTGATGTTATACTAGTCATAACATGAGGTAGTTATCATTATTCAGAGGGCACAAATGACACAAGACAATGCTTTTTGCGGTGTGATTGGATGATACCTACTTAACCAATTATATGAAAACATGTCATTCTGTTTACATTTTTCCATTTGTTGTGTGTAACTCCTGCATCTCCAAGCCCCATCATGTTTTTTCCTTGTGCCTCAGGCTCCGGCTGCAAGATGCGAACGTTGGACAGCGGCATTGGAACATTCCCCCTCCTCGATTCCTCCTCCTTGTTCTCCTCCATCCTCCACCTCCTTCCCAAGTCCACATCGGCCCAACTCTCCCTCAGTCCTCCCAGTGCTCCCAGTTCATCTAGTGAGGAGGTGTCACCCTCCCCATTACCCCGGTGGAGAGTACCGTCTGGCTCAAAAGACCATCTCTGCAGCCAACAAGGCCTGGACAACTCCTCGTTATCCGACACCACTGTGACCCTTGTCCAATCAGTGCCTTATCCCACTTTGGCCTTCCTTCAGCCTGTCCAATCCCTGTCTGAGCCCCTTGTGACCTGTGCCAGTGTGTGTGATACCCAGAGCAAGCTGCCCAGACTAGCCTCAGGTAAAGTCAAAAGACCACTTGTCCAGAGATACGTCTGTCTGGTCATCGGGAACTCAATCGCGGTCTCAACTTACTGTTGAGAGTTAATTTTACAGCTGCTGTACCTGTACAGGGACCAAATCAGCGGAAATTCCAGAGCGCCAACTAATAGTACTCGATGCAACTCAAACTTTCATTAAAACACACATGCAAGGTACTCAATTAAAGATACACTCGTTGTGAATCTAGCCAACATGTCAGATTTGTAAAATGCTTTTCGGCGAAAGCATAAGAAGCTATTATCTGATAGCATGCAGCCCCCTGAAACACACGAAGGGGACATAAACAAAGAAATTAGCGTAGCCGGCGCTACACAAACGCCGAAATAAAATATAAAACATTCATTACCTTTGATGAGCTTCTTTGTTGGCACTCCTATATGTCCCATAAACATCACAATTGGGTATTTTTTTCGATTAAATCGGTCCATATATACCCAAAATGTCCATTTATGATCACCGTGAAATCCAGGAAAAAACTCACGTTTCCCAAAGCAACGTCATTTTTTAAAATTAAAAAAGTTGACGATAAACTTTGACAAAACACTTCAAACTACTTCTGTAATCCAACTTTAGGTATTAGTAAACGTTAATAAACGATCAAATTGATCAGGGAGCGATCTGTATTCAATAGCAACAAGTTTGGAAAACGTTGTCCACTTTCCCCCTTCCATTTTTTCCAGCTGTGTACCCGAAGACAGGATGTGCCTATTACTCATCTGACCAAGGATTTAGTTGCATAGAAATCACAACACTGGCGACATCGTGTGGAAGCTGTAGGAACTGCAAGCCCATCTCCATCTATTATACCGTGCAATAGACAATACAGAGACTGGCGGATTGATTTTTTCTTCGTCGATTTTGTGATCAGGTTTCCTTGCGATTTTGACCACGGAACACGTTCTGTTATAGTCACAGACATCATTGAACCAGTTTTAGAGTGTTTTCTATGCACACATACTAATCATATGCATATACTATATTCCTGGCATGAGTAGCAGGACGTTGAAATTTTGTGCGATTTTTAACAAAAAGCTGCGAAAATTCGCAGCAGCCTTAACAAGCTTTAAGGAGAAAACACATCGCACCAATTGATGGTCTGCAATTTGTTTGCTGTTCGTTCGCTTGTTGAATCTGCTGGTGGGAGACTGACAGCCGTAATTTCTCCCCGTTGTTTTACATTTCGAATAGGTTTACACTCGGTTGTAGCTTTTTTACATTTAGAATCGGTTTGCAAATTACAACCGGCACTCTGTTCAGAGGTGCTAAGTATAAACGCTTGACAATCCTACCGGTGTGTCCGTGTCTTTCGAATGGTAGAATACAAAGGTGGCAAATTTTTTATTTGGTAGTGCATCAGCAGTTTTCCTCTTCTTACGTCAGTCACTGACAGTCAGTCAATTAACACCATTGCAAAATGTGTAGAATTTCAGAAAATGTGTTTTAAAACTGCATTATTTTCTTTACACCCCTTGGCAAAATAGGTGGAATGGCAGAAACATTTTCTCTCCAATGCCAAGAAGGGGGCCTCTAAAATATTTTGCCCGTGAGGTAAATACAGTCCTGGAGGTGACAGTGATCAGACCTTGTTATTACTACAACTAAAGCCAGCATTAAGGCAGAGGATCACATTTTTAGTGAGCAGAGAGAAGAGGCTTGCCCATATTAGTATGCGAATGATAGCCCCAGTTTTGACTCTGCTAAAGAGACACTCTCAATTAACCTGTCATGAGAGGAGATTTTGTGGTGATTGAAATTCATATCTCACTAGCTAGGTTTCCATCCAATTGGTGACAGATTTTCATAAAAGGCTGTGAGTGATGACGGAATGCATATAGAAATACCTTTTGAGGTATAATTACCATGTACCAAATAAAGGGGTTTCCATCGAATTTTCAACTCTACTGTTGAGTGTGCCCACTCTGGTATTGGTACATGCAATCTAGCCAACAGCTCAGATAATTTGCTGAAATTCTTGCACCGACAGAGATGGCCACCTCGCTTCGCGTTCCTAGGAAACTATGCAGTATTTTGTTTCTTTACGTGATATTTATTACATTGGTACCCCAATTAATCTTAGGTTTTATTACATACCGTCAGGAGGAATTACTGGATATAAGAGCAACGTCAACTCACCATCATTACTACCAGGAATACGACTTTCCCAAAGCGGATCCTGTGTTTTTCCCACTACCCGGGACAACGGATCGGATCCCAGCCGGCGATCCAATACAACGACGCCGTAAAAGGGGCAGACGAAGCTGTCTTCTGGTCAGGCTCGGGAGACGGGCACATCACGCACCACTCCCGAGCATACTACTCGCCAATGTCCAGTCTCTTGACAACAAGGTTGATGAAATCCGAGCAAGGGTAGCATTCCAGAGAGACATCAGAGACTGTAACGTTCTTTGCTTCACGGAAACATGGCTCACTCGAGACACGCTATCGGAGTTGGTACAGCCAGCTGGTTTCTTCATGCATCACGCCGACAGAAACAAACATCTTTCTGGTAAGAAGAAGGGCAGGGGGGGGGGTATGCCTTAAGATTAACGAGACGTGGTGTGATCATAACAACGTACAGGAACTCAAGTCCTTCTGTTCACCTGAATTAGAATTCCTCACAATCAAATGTCGACCGCATTATCTACCAAGATAATTCTCTTCGATTATAATCACAGCCGCATTTCGGGCATATTCAATCAATCCTCATCCCAGTCTGCTGTTCCCACATGCTTCAAGAGAGCCATCATTGTTTCTGTTCCCAAGAAAACTAAGGTAACTGAGCTAAACAACTACCACCCCATAGCACTCACTTCCATCATCATGAAGTGCTTTGAGAGACTAGTTAAGGACCACCTCCACCCTACCTGACACCCTAGACCCACTCCAATTTGCTTACCGCCCCAAAAGGTCCACAGACGACGCAATCGCAACCACACGGCCCTAACCCATCTGGACAAGAGGAATACCTATATGAGAATGCTTTTCATCGACTACAGCTCGGCATTTAACACCATAGTACCCTCAAAGCTTGTTATCAAGCTCGAGACCCTGGGTCTCGACCCCGCCCTGTGCAACTGGGTACTGGACTTCCTGGCGGGTCGCCCCGTCAGGTGGTGAGGGTAGGTAACAGCATCTCTACCCCGCTGATCCTCAACACTGGGGTGCCACAAGGGTGTGTTCTCCTGCCCTCTCCTGTACTCCCTGTTCACCCACGACTGCGTGGTCATGAACGCCTCCCACTCAATCATCAAGTTTGCAGACAACACTACAATGGTAGGCTTGATAACCAACAACGACGAGTCGGCCTACAGGGAGGAGGTGAGGGCCCTCGGAGTGTGGTGTCAAGAACATAACCTCACACTCAACGTCAACAAAACAAAGGAGATGATCGTGAACTTCAGGAAACAGCAGAGGGAGAACCCCCCTATCCACATCAACGGGACAGTAGTGGAGAGGGTAGAAAGTTTTAAGTTCCTCGGCGTACACATCACGGACAAACTGAATTGGTCCACCCACACAGACAGCGTGGTGAAGAAGGCGCAGCGTGGTGAAGAAGGCGCAGCATGGTGAAGAAGGCACTTTTGTCACCAAAAGCACTCACAAACTTTTACAGATGCACAATCGAGAGCATCCTGTCAGGCTGTATCACCGCCTGGTAAGGCAACTGCTCTGCCTACAACCGTAAGGCTCTGCAGAGGTTAGTGAGGTCTGCACAACGCATCACCGGGGGCCAACTACCTGCCCTCCAGGACACCTACACCACCCGATGTCACAGGAATGGCATAAAGGTCATCAAGGACAACAACCACCCGAGCCACTGCCTGTTCACCCCGCTATCATCCAGAATGTGAGGTCAGTACAGGTGCATCAAAGCTGGGACCGAGAGACTGAAAAACAACTTCTATCTCAAGGCCATCAGACTGTTACACAGCCACCACTAACATTGAGTGGCTGCTGCCATACATGTGAAAAATGTACCACTAGTCACTTTAAACAATGCCACTTAATATAATGTCTACATACCCTACATTACTCAACTCATATGTATATACTGTACTCTATACCACCTACTGAATCTTGCCATCTTCATGTAATACATGTATCACTAGCCACTTTAAACAATGCCACTTAATATAATGTTTACATACCCTACATTACTCATCTCATATGTATATACTGAACTCGACACCCTCTGCATCTTGCCTATGCCGTTCTGCACCATCACTCATTCATATATCTTTATGTACATATTCTTCATCCCTTTACACTTGTGTGTATAAGGTAGCTGTTGTGAAATTGTTAGGTTAGATTACTAGAAGCACAAGCATTTCGCTACACTCACATTAACATCTGCTAACCATGTGTATGTTACAAATAAAATTTGACTTGATTTGAGATAGTGTGGTTAGGCCTATAGCCTATGTTTTTTTAATAAGAACGAATTATTATTTACAATGACAGCCGAGGAACAGTGGGTAAACTGCCTTGTCCAGGGGCAGAACGGTAGATTTCTACCTTGTCAGCTCGGGGATTCAATCTAGCATCCTTTCGGTTACTGGCCCAATGCTTTAACCACTCTGATAACTGCCGCCCTAAAATGACGAGATTATTAGGAGATTATTATGGACAAAAGAGCGAGATTATTTGTATTTGTCCAAAGGCAGCCAAACACTGATGATCCTGTCACCAGAATCAGACACTCAATGTTTACAGGAAAGGAGCATTAAGATCACTGTGCAATTTCACCAGAATGTGAAGTTCATAAATTAATTTAATCTGTAGCCGAATAAACTGCATGATTTCCCAAGTCTCCAAGTTTACTTCAAGTTGATGGTTATTATAACAATATTTGGGCATAAAAGTGTTTCCACCAACATTTATCGCGTAACTTATTAGACCTGTTTATCTGATATGTACTTAACTCTGAGGTTGGATGGAAACCTGGTTATAGTGATGCACAGAGCGTTAATTGTTTGGTTGGCACAATTTCTGAGATGGGGTGTAGTGTCAAGAGAAAAACAGAAAAAATGGCCAATGTTAAGTGATGCCCAGATAATGCCTTAGGATGGGACAATAATTTCTGTTAATTACCGAACACCAGATTCAGTGAAAAAAGCTCTATGCTCTAGATGTTTTCTATTACAACTGTAATGTTCTCCTGTTACTGTTTCCAAAGCAATAGAACAATCCCTTAATAGCTTATTTTCTGGATGAGGTTCACTTTGTATGGGATGACACTCAGTATCATGTATCATGCAGTATCATGGAAACAACATACAGTCAGTATCAAGTATCATGCAGTATCATGAAAACAACATACACTCAGTACCAAGGAACATGCAGTATCATGGAAACAACATTATTTTTGAAAGCAATATGTTCGGGAAAAAACATGTTGTGATCTAACAACTAGAGAGGATGTGCTGCCGAAAAATGAGGAACTACTGGGAATGGATGTAATATTATTGTATGTTTAATAAAATGTGACCTTTTTATACATGGAGAGAGTGTTGCACCCTACATCTATCTGCATTGCAGATATTGTTACCCTGAGGGTGTAAGAGCAAATCAACTTGACACTGCTGTTATATTGCTGTCTTAGAATACTTAGAATGTAATGACCAGGGCCTCCCTAGTGGCATAGTGGTCTATAGCACTGCATCGTCACTACAGACCTGGGTTTGATCTCAGGCTGCGTCACAACTGGCTGTGACCGTGAGTCCCATAGGGCGGCACACAATTGGCCCAGCCTTATCTGGGTTAGGGGAGGGTTTGGCCGAGGGAGCTTTTCTTGGCTCATCGTGCTCTAGCAACTTCTTGTGATCCCTGCAGGCTGATCCTGGTTGTCAGTTGAACGGTGTTTCCTCCGCCACATTGGTGCAGCTGGCTTCCAGGTTAAGCGGGCGGGTGTTATGTTTGGCGCGTCATGTTTCGGAGGACGCATGACTCATTTTTCGCCTCTCCTGAGCCCGTTGGGGAGTTGTAGCGATGGGAAAAGATTTAAAAAGGGGGTAAAATACTACAAAATGTATGTATTGACCATACAACTTGAACAAAACCGTGCTCTCTCTTCTTTTTTCAGCAGTTAGAATGACATGATCATGAAGACTGACAAGGACAACTGCTAAGAAACCATCAGCAGTGAGTTGTTTTTAAAACATTCTTATTTGTTTTTATTGGTAGGTGGAATGGAAATAATGATATTGAGCCATTTCAAATCAAAGACCAGCCCTGTCAACATAGAGAGCAGACAAAACTCCAGTTTGCTGTTAGAACAGTTAGCTGATTTATATCCAATGAATTGATTATAGCAATCAAGGAATGCACACAAGTCATTTTTAGAATAGAATACATTTTCTAAAATCATCGGTAGTTGATCAACCATAAGCCTGCACTTACAGGAGTAAATATGAAAGAAGACTGGTTCTGTGGAACAAGTAAAAATATACAATTACACAGCAAATGTACAAATATTTATTTAATTTTAATTTATTTCACCTTTATTTAAACAGGTAGGCCAGTTGAGAACATGTTCTCATTTAAAACTGCGACCTGGCCAAGATAAAGCATTGCAGTGCAACAAAAATAACAACACAGTTACACATAAACAAACGTACAGTCAATAATGCAAAATAAATTACAAATAGAAAGATATATGTACAGTGTGTGCAAATGTAGAAGAGTAGGGAGGTAGGCAATAAATAGGTCATAGAGGCAAAAATAATTACAATGTAGCATTAATACTGGAGTGATATATGTGCAGATGATGATGTGCAAGTAGAAATACTGGGGTGCAAAAGAGCAAGAGGGTAAGTAATAATATGGGGATGAGGTAGTCGGGTGTGCAATTTACAGAGTGGCTGTGTACAGGTACAGTGATCGGTAAGCAAGCTCTGATAGCTGATGCTTAAAGATAGAGAGGGAGATATATATATTTTTTTACCTTTATTTAACCAGGCAAGTCAGTTAAGAACAAATTCTTATTTTCAATGACGGCCTGGGAACAGTGGGTTAACTGCCTGTTCAGGGGCAGAATGACAGATTTGTACCTTGTCAGCTCGGGGGTTTGAACTTGCAACCTTCCGGTTACTAGGCCAACGCTCTAACCACTAGACTTCAGCTTCAGAGATTTTTGCAATTCGTTCCAGTCATTGGCAGCAACGAGAGCATAGAGGTCGCAGTGGTGGGTAGAATATGGGGCTTTGGTGATAAAACGGTTGGCACTGTGAAAGACTACATCCATGTTTGCTGAGTAGAGTGTTGGGGGCTATATTGTAAATGAGTTCGCCTAAATCAAGGATCGTAGGATAGTCAGTTTTATGTGGGTATGTTTGGCGGCGTGAGTGAAGGAGGCTTTGTTGTGAAATAGGAAGCCGATTCTGGATTTAATTTTGGATTGGAGATACTTAATGTGAGTCTGGAAGGAGAGTTTAGTCTAGCCAGACACCTAGGTATTTGTAGTTGTCCACATATTCTAGGTCAGAACCATCAAGAGTCGTTATGCTAGTCGGCGGGAGGGTGCGGGCAGCAATCGGTTGAATAGCATGCACTTAGTTTTACTAGCATTTAAAAGCAGTTGGGAGGCCACGGAAGGAGTGTTGTATGGCGTTGAAGCTCGTCTGGAGGTTTGTTAGCTTAGATTGTAGGATGGCTAGGGTGTTAAGCAAGTCCCAGTTTAGGTCACTTAACAGTACGAACTCTGATCAATTCAATTCACATATGGTGTCCAGGGCACAGCTGGGGGCTGAAGGGGGTCTATAACAAGCTGCAACGGTGAGAGACTTGTTTCTGGAAAGGTGGATTTTTATAAAAGAAGAAGCTCAAATTGTTTGGGCACAGACCTGAACTATGCAGGCTATCTCTGCAGTAGATTGCAACTCTGCGCGCTTTGGCAGTTTTATCTTGTCGGAAAATGTTATAGTTAGGGATGGAAATTTCAGGATTTCCTAAGCCAGGATTCAGACATATGGCTAGGACATCCGGGTTGGCAGAGTGTGCTAAAGAAGTGAATAGTGAATAAAACACTGGGAGGAGGCTTCTAATGATAACATGCATGAAACCATGCTTTTACAGTTACATGTGGGATAATGTGCTCTGAAGCCATTAGCAAGCCATGAATAAAAGGCCTGCTGAAGTGTGTGAGTCATGGTTGATAATGGAAGTGTATTCCTACGGCTACCCCCCTTACTACCACGATGAGCAGCCATTTTGACAGCAACATTCTAACAGTCTAATAAATGCATTTCATATATGCTATTGGAAAAAATAATAATTTGGTTGTGTTTATGAATGTCTTGGGTAACATTAGAATACGGGAAAAAAAAACAATTTCAATGAACACAATAGCATTTCCATTAGTTTATGTTACTGACTATCAGCTGCCACATGCTCATGTGTGGAGCGCATGGAATAGTTATTCTTGGAAAATGTGATATTTTGAAAAGAGCTAATCTTTTCCATTTGGAGAGTTATTTGGCAAAGGTTTTGGAAACCTCGGAAACTTCTGTTACTATATCGAAATCCTCCATGTAGGGTTGCAAAGCTACCGGTAATTTACCAGAATCTTTTTTGTTGTTGTGAATTTTACTCTCTTTTTCTCCCCAATTTTGTGGTATCCAATTGTTAGTAGCTACTATCTTGTCTCATCGCTACAACTCCCGTACAGGCTCGGGAGAGACAGAGGTTGAAAGTCATGCATCCTCCGATACACAACCCAACCAGCCGCACCAATGTGTCGTAGGAAACACTGTGCACCTGGCAACCTTGGTTAGCGTGCACTGCTCCTGGCCCGCCACAGTTGTCGCCAGTGCATGATGAGACAAGGGTATCCCTACCAGCCAAGCCCTCCCTAACCCGGACGACGCTAGGCAAATTGTGCGTCGGCCCACGGACCTCCCGGTCACAGAGACTGGGCGCGAACCCAGATGCTCTGGTGGCACAGCTGGCTCTGCAGTACAGTGCCCTTAACCACTGCACCACCCAGGAGGCCCCAGAAATTTTGTTAATGTTGGTAATTAACAGCTAATCTATGGCTATCTATGGTAACTTTGGTAATTTATACTTGAATAACTAAAACAACAAGTAATTCATATATAGCAGGGGTGTCAAAGTCAAATGGACGGAGGGCCAAATAAAAAATTTAGCTACAAGCCGAGGGCCGGACTGTTCGAATGTTCATTGAAAAATTTTTAAATGACGCATATAGTCTAGTGAACCTAATTGAACCTACTGAAAACCTAACAAATATATTCCAATATGATCAGATAAATAAAGCAATATTTTCTTATGGCTCTGTCAGTAATCTTTAATTTTCAACAGACACAAAAGACAAATTTCCTTTATATAAAAATCCCCATAACATGAACATTAAATGAAAGAAACCGGTATTCAAGGCACCATCAGTAGCCTATATTTTCTATTTTAGCAAAAGTGGGCTAAATTTACTTCAAAGAAAAAAACAATAATAGCAATTTTCTATCATCCACTCAACTGAAATATTTTTAAAATATAATTGGATTGAAATACAATAAAATAAAGTGCAAAAATCTATTAATCAAAAACAACACTTTGTTTAAGGAGAAGTAACATGCAGTGAAAACAAATATTAAACTTTAACTTTTAAACTTGAACTGAGTAAAAACTCTAAATATGTGATTGCACAGTAATGTTCACTTGTTTGAGGTTGAGGGTGATACTTGGTGGTGTCCCATCTTTTCCACAAGTTCATCAATGTTCGGGGTAAGGCTCTGAGCTGAGGAAATCCTCAGAATTGAGTGGAGGTGTTCAGCAGTAAGTCGACTTCTGTGTGATGTTTTGTTCAGGTTCATCAAAGAAAAAGTTGTTCACACAGGTATGTGCTGCCAAACATAGACAACGTTTGAGCAGCCTGGATGCGCAGCTGGGGCATTGTGTCGGGAGGAAACGGGCGAACTCCGCAGCACCCACTGCCGCATATTTTGCCCTCAGTGCATCATTGCATTGGAGGTCAATCAACTCCATTTGGAGGTTTGGTGGTGAGCTTTCCACGTCAACAGCAAATGGGTTACCGAGCAGTTCCAACCTGCTTTTTTGTGCTTCAAAGTCAGCAAATCGGCGTCGAAAGTCAGCGGCAAGCATACCTATTTTATCAGCCAACTGTGCGCTCGGGAACGCACTGGTAGAGAGCTTCTCTTTCATGGTCTGGCAGCTGGGAAAGTGGCTCAAATTTTCTTTCCGCATCTGCGTCTCCCACAGAGTCAGTTTGGTTTTAAATGCCTTCACTGTACTGTACATATCAGAGATGACATGATCCCGACCCTGCAGCTGCAAGTTCATTGCATTCAGATGACTCGTAATGTCACACAGAAAGGCCATTTCACACAGAAACATTTCGTCTCGGAGTTGTGTTGTGTCTTTCCCTTTGCTGTCCAAGAACAGACAAATCTCCTCACGAAGCTCGAAACATCTTTGAAGCACCTTTCCCTGGCTTAGCCATCGCACCTCTGTGTGATAAGGCAAATCACCATGCTCCGTTTCTAACTCCGTCAGAAATGCCTTGAACTGGCGGTGATTCAAACCTTTGGCTCTGATAAAGTTAACTGTGCGCGTGATGATGCTCATTACATGCTCCATTTTCAAGGCTTTACCGCACAACGCTTCCTGGTGTATGATACAATGATAAGCTGTCAGCTCACCTGTCGCGTTTTCCTCTTGCATCTTTTCCCGTATCTTCGCCACCAGTCCGCTCCTGTGTCCACACATCGCAGGTGCTCCGTCGGTTGTCAAACCCACGAGTTTTTCCCAAGGCAGCTCCATCTCATTTACACATCTTGACACCTCTTCATACAAATCATGCCCCGTAGTTGTGCCATGCATAGGACGTAAAGCCAAAACTCCTCTGTCACGCTTAGGCTGGAGTCCACTCCGCGGATGAAAATTGACAACTGGGCAATGTCAGAAATGTCGGTGCTCTCATCCACAGCCAAGGAATATGCAATGAAATCTTTTCCCTTTTTCACAAGCTGCTCTTTTAGATTGATGGACAACTGGTCTACTCTCTCGGCAATGGTGTTTCTGCTCAGACTCACATTTAAAAAGAGTTGCCTTTTTCTGGGCAAACCACAAACTTTAATCATGCAGTTTTTGATGAAATCCCCCTCCGTAAATGGCCGGGCTGATTTAGCGATCTCTTCTGCCAAAATAAAACTGGCCTTGACAGCAGCCTGGCCTTGTGATTTGGCTTTTTTGAACAGAGCCTGTCGAGATTTGAGGCCTCGTTTTAATTCCTCTGCCTTTTGTAGCCTTTGTTCCATGTCCATATTCTTGTTTTTGTCCGCGTGTTTCGTTTCATAATGTCGTCTCAGATTATACTCTTTCAGTACCGCCACACTTTCTCCACACAGAAGACACACAGGTTTTCCAGCTACCTCCGTGAACATATACTCCGACTCCCACCTTGTTTGAAACCCCGGTTCTCAGTGTCCACCTTCCGTTTTGCCATTTTTGATGGGTATCTGAAAGTTAATTTTACTGTGATGCTGACGACTGCTGTGCCAATAAATATTGAAATGAAGCAGCCTACTGCTCGGTGCGTCACCGTTGCATTGTGGGAAATGTAGTATTGGTGCGTGTAAAAGATCTGCGGGCTGCCGGCTTGCTGCGGTCTGCGGGCCGGTTCTAATAATAAATCAAGATCATCCCAGGGGCCGTAAAAAACCTTCTCGCAGGCCGGATGTGGCCCGCGGGCCTTGACTCTGACATATGTGATATATAGTATTCCTTTTTTTACATCTGTGTTCATATTGTCCATGAGTTTCTCGTGGTAGACCATATAGTAAAAGAGAAAATTGGTTTATGTTAAGGATAATGTTTTACAGCTAGGTCATTAAATTGAATTGATTATTTTATATGTTAAAATTGCCATACAGAGGGCCAGAGTTAATTACAGTTACTGGTCATAATCTGAAGTACCGAAAAGGGCCACTAGATGTCTTGTGATAAATTACATAAAATCCTTGAACGTTACCAAAATTCTGGTAGTTTACAGGTAAACTTAGATAGTTTCCTGTAATTTACCCTCCATTTACCCTTAACTGCATGTGACTCTATAGGAGGATTTGAAAAAGTAACTTTTTGGCGTTCCACTGAAAAAAATGACATCCTCTTAAAACTGCTTATAACACCAATTCTGTTTGTGATATCAAAGTTCTAACATACTGTAAGTGTGTTAAATAGACCTACACTACTAAGGAAAAGTCAAGGACAGAGGGGGCCATGACTTAAAAAATGGCACAGATATTTCCATCTTAAATCCGCATGCAGTCAAAATGACTGCCTCTGCGCTTCTATTGTTAATGAGTGCATCCTGTCAATGTTTTTGGTGTTGGTGGATATCAAATAAGATGGAATTCATTCTCAAGGAAGTTCTGCATTAAATATCTCAATGCATTAAATCTCTCATGAAATAGGTGCGATTGTTTAGTATAGTATTTTATTAGGTTCCCCGTTAGCTGTTTCTAAAGCAGCAGCAGTTACTCTTCCTCACAGCAGTTACTCTTCCTCAGGTCAATTTTGAGAATAGCAACTATAAAAATAATAAAAACAAGTAGGTCACTATCAATTCACTTCCAAAAGTATTATATTGTTTCCTGGTTGCACTCGACCACGATAAAGCTCTTGATTATTTATCTTCAATTCCCTTGAAAAATTGGAGTATGATGAGTCATTTAACAGTGATCTGTGGATGCCACACTTATAGTCAAAGACGGGGGCCACCCTGATTTCTCTGTCAGGTTCATGAGAGTATTGATTAAACCCATTACTATACCACCCCACAGGTCTAAGTTATTTGTCAAGTGCGGCCTCTAACACTCCACCTTCACTGGATGTCCCCAGGAGGAATGATAACAGACAGGAGGACAGAATGACCATAAATATAGTCTAGTGTATTCCTGTGTGTCACTGTAAAAGTAAGTAAGTAATGTAGACTGACTGGAACATCAACACATATATTGATGACAGTACAAATATATTGATGACAGTACTTTTATCTATTTTAGGTAACTTAATTGAACTACCATTCAAAATAATGTTCTATGTATAAAGCACTTTGACCATTTGGAAAAGAATGTTAGACATTATAGTGATTCGTATTTCATCATTGAAATTTGAGACTGCACTTGACTGTACAGAGCCGTGCAGCAGGTCAAAGTCAAGACTTGACTGATAGATTGCACTGTCGTATACACTGTTATACACTATCCCAGAACTGCTCCTGTGTACTGTTTTCTGCTACATGTCCTGTTATTTCACAAGCATCGGAAGAGGCTGTAGTTTGCTGTAAGGTTAGGAATTCGACAATAGCCCGAGGTCTGATACATCTTACTTTCTCACCACGTTTGTCTGTCAGAAAACTGTTTTAGTTGTGTGCAGGAAAGTGAAGTTTACGTGAAGTGTGACTTCCCGCCTTCTGTATCGCTTTTTCTGTATATGTTACATTTTCGTGAGAGGAATCCAGGAAGTATGTGACATGTATTTCTGAGTTTTTTTAATCACTCTTGGCAGTAGCCTTAAACATGTCTTTGCAATGTGCTGGTCCCAAGGTCAAAGTAAAATATTAACAGTAAGGTTAGTATTTGTTGTGTGTATTAGCTAAGAGCATAACGATTCACAATATTAATAATAATGTATGATTGGTGAACCAGGGTTTTTGCTGGTCAGGTAAGGGCCCCATGCACAGCTGCAATCATTTAATTCAGTCCTCTAGGTCCCCACTTTGACCCAATGATCATATGATCAATGATCATATCTTTAAAGCCAGAGGTTACACCTGATCTATATGTGTTCCCACAAAAATCTCCTCTGAAACCGACTAAATAGCCATGGAAAGAGACATCAAATGTAATTGGTAGTTCAGAAAGGGGTGATTTAGAATACATTAGCATCTCTCACCTCCCACTAGTTGTTCTTGTTTAATGCTGTAATGTACTTAATTAACATTTAAAAGTCTTTGTCATTTGAATAACAACCTTGGGGCTAGGTTCCATCGTCAAATATGCAGACTTCAGTGAAACATCATTATGAACAAGAATGATTGAAGTTTATGACTTTGACCCTATGTTGCATTCCAACACCTTGGCAGCTGCAGAGCGACAGGTGTCTCGAACATTTTGCTGAGCTCATAATCGTCCAATTGCAAATGATTCATGCCATTGCAATGAAACTCCTTGATTGTCCATATGGCTGAAACGCTAAGATTTGAGGTACTTTTGTATTATTAGTAGGAAGGTTGAAGTTTAACTTTCATCCCAACAGCAGTGGGTGGAGATGTTGCTGTTATCATAATGAAACAATTGCATTTTTTGTGTGACACAGATGTTGATTTTTCCCCATGTACCATCTAATACTGTTTTCCTCTTCCATTTCAGAATAAATTCTGGAACAAAATGAGCAGCATTGAGGGGAGAGAGATAGAGAGAGAGGGCAATCAGCAGGCATGTAACCTACAGGGAGATGCATGATTACAATGGCTCATGGTCAAACAAAAGCACTATACCTACCTTTAGGAATAGAACTGCCTGTGAAAACATGTTATGTCAACATATGAAGGCTAGAAGCCTGAAAGTTGCCCATTTCCTTCTGATGAGTTTCTGTCCACAGGACCCGAAGTGTTAAAATCAGTAAACTATTGATTTACAGTCACAGGCAATTATAATCGTCCTTGGACTTGGTTTGCTGTACTTGACACACATTAGCCTCTTCAGTAGCTTTACCAGTTAGCTCCCACTTAGGTACTGTGCTGTAATTTCTAATTACTCCTTATCTTGTCAATTTAATTGTAGACGGATGGCGTGGGAAGAACGCCACAATGACCTTCTCTCTTTCGGGAGTTTTATGAAAGAGATAGTTTACTCAATTTACAAAATATTGATTTCCTTACCCTGTAAGCAGTCTTTGGACAAGGTAAGACAAAATTCATGCCTTGGTTTTACTTACAGGATAAAGTAAAGAATATGTAATTTAGTCATTTGGGTGAACTATCTCTTTAACAGTTAGCAAAACAATACAGACTGACTTGCTAGGTTCTGCGCTGGGCAATATGCGGTTGGGTTGTTTAGGAACAAAACCGATGCGTGCTCAACTTTGGGGCAAAACAACTATAAACTGCAAAGGATTATTGAAAACGTGAAATATATTTAGTCTCCGAATGTTTATTGAAAACATACTTTTGCCCAATAAGCACTTGTTGTTTTCTCTCAAATAGATAATTAAAGATATTGGGTAGCTAGCTAGCGAATTTTTGCCCTATTAGCATAGACATACAGAAAGTCAAGCACCTCAAAACAAGACATGGTATCAAGAACAAGATACAACTAGCTGAAACAAACCACACACGATTCCCCACATGGCAGCTTTGTCAATGTTGCTAGCTATCAGACCATGCAGAATAATTACAACTCATGGTCTTCTGCCCTATAAATGCGCAGGCATAATTTGGACGTTGTCAGGCAACCTGTCTATATGTACTGTCAACTGACACACAAAATCAGTGTGCAACAAACATAACTTCAAGGACGTCTGACTGGCTAATATGCTATCAATCACAGAAGTACAGTATCGGCAGGATCTCCACTCATAACTGTGTCGTTCCACCTCAAAAATCACAAGAAATAAGATTGACATCCCTCATCTCAGATTGTTCTGAAATCGGTTCTGTAGTTAGTGACAGATTCCATTAGCGTTCCTGAAACATTATTTTGTTGAAATATAATTTGATCTCTGAGAAATTCAGCTAATTGATTGCACACAATTGGGCATTTTAATTGACAGGAGTCTTATAATATTCAATAAATACAGTACCCAACATCCGATATGGACCAAACATGGGATGACTCAACTGTATGTCACTACGTTGAATAGATTCACCCTAAAACCGCATGAACAAGTATATTAAAAAGCATGTTAGCTTTGTATATAACAAGCACTTTTAATGACTTGTTACACATTACTGAACTCTTGTATGTACAGTATACCTATGAACTCAGTTATACATAAGCGCAACATGAATATTGCTATGCAGTCAGCTCAGGGAAATACCATTACTCATTTAGGAAATACTTAATAGATGGCTATATGGAAGTTATAAGCAGGTTTTCAATTTAACCCCAACACGTAATTTTTGTATAATGTAATGTATATTTACAGTGCCTTCAGAAAGTATTCACACCCTTTAACTTATTTCACATTTTGAATTGTATTTTTGAATTTATTTAACCTGGCAAGTCAGTTAGAAACACATTCTTATTTACAATGATGGCCTACCCCGGCAAAACCCTCCCCAGACAATGCTGGGCCAATTGTGCGCTGCCCTATGAGACTCCCAATCACGGACGGTTGTGATACAGCCCAGGATCGAACCCAGGTCTATAGTGACGCTTCTAGAAACCTGCGCCACTCAGGATCCCTGTGTTACAGCCTGAGATTAAAATGGATTAAATATAGATTTTTTTGTCACTTGCCTACACACAATAACCCATAATTTCAAAGTAGAATTATGTTTTTCGAAATTTTTACAAATTAATAAAAAATGTATAGCTGAAATGTATGCCTAAATAAGTTT
Organism: Oncorhynchus masou masou; assembly: GCF_036934945.1. NCBI lineage: Eukaryota > Metazoa > Chordata > Actinopteri > Salmoniformes > Salmonidae > Oncorhynchus > Oncorhynchus masou. The sequence continues at coordinate 44,277,101 of NC_088240.1, read as the reverse complement.
TGTGGTACAAATTTGCTAAGCATGTCACATAATAAGTTGCATGGACTGATTGTGAATGACTGCCTCATCTTTGTACCCCACACATACAGTTATTTGTAAGGTCCCTGAGTCGATCAACAAAAATTATATTTACTCCACAATACTAACCTAAATGACAGAGTGAAAAGAAAGAAGCCTTTACAGAATAAAAAATATTCCAACACATGCATCCTGTTTGCAATAAGGCACTAAAGTAAAACTACAAATATTATAGCAAAAAAAAGAACTTTATGTCTTCAATACAACACATCACTGAGTACCATTCTTCACATGTTCAAGCATGGTGGCGTGTGTAGGTGAGAGAAAACAATTTAATCCATCTTGAATTCAGGCTGTAAAACAACAATGTGCAATAATTTAAAGGGTATGAATATGTTCTGTATAAACTTTATATGTATAAAATAACTGTGTGAGGTATTGCATTTAGGCAACTCACTTTTAAGCTCCAAATAAAATGCATATTGTGTACTCTACTGATCTTTTCATTGTTATGAATGCATCATGACATGTTTGGCTACTTTGGCTGGTATATGAAATGTTTTGCTTCCCTAACTCTTTTTTTAAAATTGTTTCCCTACCTTGACTTTTATACATTGTGACGACCATTTACCCCAGGGTGGTCTCTCTCCTCCTGGGTATACAGTAGTGCATAATCAGTCCTGGTAACCTGGGGTATTTTAGACACCACAACAGAGGCAGAATAAGGACATATCAAAAATATATTAGCACTGTTGTGACCTATTGTATTGCCCCCATATTCCCAACCAACCATAGTCCATTCTATGACAAAATGTGTAAATGTAGTATGATAGAAAACAACTTTGGACTTTCAGAGAAGCAAGCCAAAAATTCCCTACAACTATTGGGATACATATCAGGTAAATTTTCCATATGACTACGGAGATAGTCTCGATTGATACTCCCTATAAAGAAACATTAAAGAGGCAATCTGCATTTCAACAAAAACAAAGTTTCTGAGCTACTGTTTTGGTAAAATACCTGAGGTGTGGGGCTGGAGAAATGTAACAACTTTCAAAATTCATAGACAGAGATATGTGTGCAAGGACTGAGCGTACATGATATTCTAATTATTGTGTTAATCATGTTTTGAGGCTGTACAGTATTTGCTTACAATTAAACAATGGAGTAAAACAAGATTTTATTTTGGTATGACACTTGAGCTAAGCTAATTAGGAATTTCTAAGTTATAGTCAATACAATCACAGATTGCCCTTTTAACCTTATGTATGAAACAAACTATTGTGTAACATTAATTGACGACTATGACATATTTTTGCCAACAGATTAAAGTATTACAATTTCAAACAAAATAAGTCATTTGAATGGATGCCACAAATACTTATGAAATACCACTGCTTTCCTCTAATGCACACTTACAAATGTATATCACTGTTTATACTCATGACAACCCTTTAATTGTTGCAATATTGCATTTATTTTTAAGAAAATATGAACAACTGTTAATTGATGTTTTATGAGTATAGTAATATACATATGTACTAGCCATTTAAGCAATTCTAACGCGTCAAGGAAGTCTTCCGACATGGTACTGGTTGTGAGAGCATGACGTCTTTGTTTTGATATTGTTCATATTAATGGAGAGTCACTTTCGAAAGACTACTGTATGTTTTTAGTATTCATGTCTTAAAACCCAGTATTTGTATGCTGTACATAAGTATGGTGATTTCTTTACTATTCATCCTCAGCTGTCTGTTTTTCTCAGAACTCATTGCCAGTCATGTTCCCCTATGTGATCATTTGTCCGATGTTTGACAATACTTCCCTCTGTTCTATCCAAAACCCATTGGGGTGAAATAAACTATTTCAGCACTTATGGTGTTGCTACCACCAGGGGACATTGTTATGTCATAAAAACCTGACTACGCCAACTGGTGGAGGTTTGGGACCAGTTGGGAACCACAGTAACCGTGAAACACAAGGAAGCAAGAGTTCAGCAAAAAGTATTAACATTTATTTAAAACAATAGGCAGATGGGAAACTAAAGGGGTTAGCGTGGAATCGATTATACACAACAACAACAAAAAAATAGTTTCCTGTTTTAGGGGATAAGGGAATTCTGGCAGCCTGCCAGTCCAAGCCTCGTTTTACTCCGGTTCTATCCACTCATCTGTGTGTGCCTGAGGCACAAAGAAACAAGGAACAGCAAATATTTCTCAACTGTTGGCTCAATATTCACAAGGTTGAGGAATTGTTGCTCTCATGATAATCACCTCTTAACACTAACAGTCCAGTATTCAAAATATAGATACAGTAATAATCCAATCCACATCAATTGTCAATACTTTAAAAGCATTTGTCCTTCCTTTTAAGAGCAGTGAGCCAGGTATTGCAGGTACGTTAAAAGGGAGTGAGATTAAAAGACAGCAATATTGGTCCTTTGACAGGCATTTAATGTTTCACTTCCCTGTTTACTTTGTGAACCAGTCCGGATTTTGCCGCTGATCAGTCTGATGCGCCTTCAAAACTTCATCGTAACTCCGCTCCGTTTTTTCAGTTCCAGTGTTCGCAAGAGGCCCTTCCTCATCTCTGTCCCAAACCATTCTGGCACACCTTCTTCTTCTTCAAGTTGCATCGCGCTGAGCGCCTGCTCCCTCTGATCTGAAAAAACACAAACATCACACGTTGCTTCCATGGCCTTTAAATACACACCTCAATCTGGTCATGCACCAATGGGAATGTACTGTACATTGAATTATTGATCCTTGCCTTCTCACGAGGGGCTGAGAAATTCCGGGAAGTGGTGTGCTCCTGTATTCCCTCTGTAGTAGCACTCCAATGTTGATAGGGATGCTCCTGTGAGTAAACAGTGGAACTTCCAACAAGGGTAAATAAGTGAAACAGTGCCAAAATGGTGTGATCAAGCCATTTTATGGTGGAATGTTCAACTAAGACCTCATTATCATTTTGTCTTTGTCATTTCAGGATAGTTAGTGTTATATTGACCAAAATAAATACTTTTAACAATCACACACATTTTATGTCTGTGTGTGAACAGTCAATGTGGTTTGTGAGGGTATTTGTACATACACTGGCAATATACTGTAAGTACAAAATCTGCTTGCAGTGTATACTGTACATAACAGACTTACAAAGCTGTCACATTGCCTTAACACCACTGTTGAGAGTTAAGTCCATGGGTCAAATAATCATTGATTACCACAGTGACTCGAATCTCACCTTTGCGAAAGCTCACCTGTCTTTTCTCCCAAATCTGTCTTAGAATGAGGATCTACTGTACTTCTAAAGAATCCATTGAAAGTAAAAGTGCCTTTAACCTTGAGCAGTGACAGCTGTCAGATGACTTAAGTCCTGGCTCTAAGTCACTGTGACATATGCCTTCCCTTTGATGAATAGATCTTGATTCAGCATGAACCCCGGGATTCTTTTTCCAACAGGCAAAATGTACAGGGCAGCAAATGTTTTGCTATTGGTTTGAAAGTCTCTCTCCACATCTTGATCCTGTTGTCATACCATATTTCATTTCAGCATCTGAACCGGCAGAGACCTTTAGTTCAATGTTATTTGAAGGTCTATTTGTTGTATATTTGAACGTTTGATACAGTGCCTTGAAAAAGTATTCATCCCCCTTGGCTTTTTTTCCTATTTTGTTGCATTCCAACCTATTGAGTTCTATTTGGATGTCATGTAACAAAATAGTCCAAACTGGTTTAGCAAAATTAAAAATATTACTTGTTTAAAAATCGCCCAGAATAGTGGTGAGTGCATATGTATTCACCCCCTTTGCTATGAAGCCCCTAAATAAGATCTGGTGCAACCTTCAGAAGTCACATAATTTGTTTTAAAAATGTCCACCTGTGTGCAATCTAAGTGTCACATGATCTCAGTATATATAAACCTGTTCTGAAAGGCCCCCAGAGTCTGCAACACCACTAAGCAAGGGGCACCACTAAGCAAGCAGCACCATGAAGACCAAGGAGCTCTCCAAACAGGTCAGGGACAAAGTTGAGTAAAGACAGGGTTGGGTTATAAAAAAAATTGAACATCCCACGGAGCACCATTAAATCCGTAATTAACAAATGGAAAGAAAATGGCACCACAACAAACCTGCCAAGGGAGGGCCTCCCACCAAAACTTACGGACCAGGCAAGAAAGGCATTAATCAGAGAGGCAACAAAGAGACCAAAGATAACCCTGAAGAAGCTGCAAAGCTCCACAGCGGAGATTTGAGTATCTGTCCATTGGATCACTTTAAACCTACACTCCACAGACCTGGGCATTACGGAAGAGTGACCAGAAAAAAAAGTAACTGCTTAAAGAAAAAAAATAAGCAAACACATTTGGTGTTTGCCAAAAGGCATGTGGGAGACTCCCCAAACATATGGAAGAAGGTACTCTGGCCAGATGAGACTGAAATTGAGCCTTTTGGCCAAGGAAAACACAATGTCTGGCACAAACCCAACATCTCTCATCCTCCCCGAGAATACATCCCCACAGTGAAGCATGGTGGTGGCATCATCATGCTGTGGGGATGTTTTTCATTATCAGGGACTGGGTAACTGGTCAGAACTGAAGGAATGATGGATGGTGCTAATTTCAGGGAAACCTGTTTCAGACTTCCAGAGATTTGAGACTGCGACGGGGTTCACCTTCCAGCAGGACAATGATCCTAAGCATACTGCTAACGCAACACTCAAGTGGTTTATGGGGAAACATTTAAATGTCTTAGAATGGCCTAGTCAAAGCCCAGACCTCAATCCAATTGAGAATCTGTGGTATGACTTAAAGATTGCTGTAAACCCAGTGGAACCCATCCAACTTGAAAGAGCTGGAGCAGTTTTGCCTTGAAGAATGGGCAACAATCCCAGTGGCTAGATGTGCCAAGGTTATAGAGACGTACCCCAAGAGACTTGCAGCTGTAATTGATGCAAAAGGTGGCTCTGCAAGGTATTGACTTGGGTTGATGAATAGTTATGCACCCTCAAGTTTTCTGTTGTTTTGTCTTCTTTCTTGTTTGTTTCACAATAAAAAATGATTTGGCATCTTCAAAGTGGTAGGCATGTTGTGTAAATCAAATGATAAAAACCCCTCAAATCTATTTTAATTCCAGGTTGTAAGGCAACAACATAAGAAAAATGCCAAGGGGGTGAATACTTTCTAAGCCACTGTAGTTTCTGATATTTTCCTTGCTATCCAAGCCAATGCCTCAAAGGTTGGGCTCAATTCAATCCGTACCAAAGTTCAGCGCTATAGGGCGCTTGAAATGTAAAGGTAATTTCGATTGAGCCAACATATGCAATGCTTACCATGAATGCAGTCTCCGCGAACACAGGACAATTGCATTGAAATGTAAATTGTGCTATAGTGCTGAACGTTGGCATTGCGGATTGAATCGAGCCTTAAGCAAGCTTTGGGTAACAGTGTTATCCTGGGATTCAATAAGATCGCTACTTTTTGGCTATGCACCTTTAAAAGGCAATGTTACTGAGTTCTCTGAGACCACATTCACGGTAAACGCTGCATATGTCTGCTCAATCGTAAATGTAAATGTCAGCCACTCTATTATGCAGATCTAATGCTGATCGGGTTTAATGCTGGCTTTAATATCATTCATCGGCATTCATGACAGGTATAATAAGACAAGAAAACTTCACAATTCACAAACATTTCACAAAATCTGCAACGTTCTAACCCTAAAGAGAGAGATCAAGCTTACTTGATAACAAACTGGTGAATTACAGTCAACGTGAGCCTTATGGCTGTAATCAATCGGCATCGCCGGAGTTCAGTGGTATGTATAGCATGCTTGAAATATTAAGGTAATTTCCGATTGAGCCGACATATGCAGAGTTTGCCGGGAACGCAGTCTCTGCTAACATGGGAACATTGTCTTTAAATGCTAATCGAGTACAATGTGGAACTTTGGCAATAGAGATAGAATCCAGCCCTTAGTAACAATGAGTTGGATGTTATTTTCAACTAAATACAAAGATCTTGTTTCAGTTAACCCCCAAGGGGGTTTATTTTTAAAAAGTCATAATTAAAGTATTCGTAATCCCCCACTTACTGAGCTTACTGGGGCCAATTAACAGATTTTGAGCTCTAATGAAGCAGGGTATTCTTAACAATTAACAGTCTCTTGATGGGAAATTATGGAGGAATAAATAAAGCTAATTAACTTAACTCAGTAGCCTAGGTCAAGAGCAACTCCTCAATAGCCCCCAGATCCTGTCAAGAGGGTATGATGGAGGGAGAAAAAAAGTCTGTCTATCTCTTGAAAGGTCATCATTAATAATACAAATATGTTCGTAATTGACTTACTTGTGGAAATAAAGGTTTGATAAATAAACTACAAACCATTTTGAAAAGAAAGGAACAGTGCAATAAACGATGTTGGACTGGTCAGCAATGGCTATAGGCTTGATGAATAGGCTACTATACAGTATATACCTCTTATTGATTAAAGTCTTAGTCATTCTGGTGGAACATTTGAAGGTTGACATTCAAAGTGTTCCTTGTGAAAATGTTGCTAACCTTCACACAGGAACATGTGGGCAGGTGTAGATAGCCATCTAGTGAAAATGAGTTTGGAGCCTGGAAAAAGTAAATCGCCGTGGAGCGCAATTCAGCAGCACGAGACAGGGTGTTAGATGGTTTTCCAGAGGAAATTGCAGCTCAGTTTGAAACTCTTATTTGGAAAGAGCACCATGCTGTACAATTTCTGATTTCTCTTAGCAGAAAAAGGTACTGTATCTTATCTACTATGACCCTTTCTACATACACAGTACATTTTGCAGTGATAAATCAATACTTAAGAGTTAATTTTAGCACTACCTCAGATAACATATGGTCTCACTATATAGAGTGTAAAAAGTACACAGTGTTACATTTTGAGTGTTAATGTAGTGTAAAAAAATCAACACTGCTTTCATTACACTTGACGGTGTTACCTAAATGTAACACTATAGGGTAATTAACTATCACAGTTGTCAGGATTTGGCCAGGGTTGTTCCGGTTTTGGTCACTAGATGCCCCCATTGTGCTTTTTGACCTTTTGCTTTCCCTTGATCCCCATTATTATTTGCACCTGTGCCTCGTTTCCCTGATTGTATTTAAACCCTTAGTTTCCCTCAGTTCTTGGCTCTGTGTTTCTGTCAGGACCCGGTTACGAACCCGGGTCTCCGGAGTGAGAAACAGTCACTTAACCAACTGAGCCACGAATAGTCAGCAGAACCCAGAAGATGAGGCAGACACAGCAGTACTTGAGACGGTGTATTTAATAAAGTAAAAAGTGAAGTCCTTCAGGAAAACATGTAACTCCACAACCTCAAAAGGAATTCCACAACAACAAGGTAATCCACAAGGTAATCCTCCAAGACAAAAAGGTAAATCCACAAGGTGGTAGGTAAAGCATAAAAAGCCTCAAAAGATACTCAAAAATAAATAAACAAGAACAAAAAACAGAATTCCACAAGAGCGTCCACCGGGATCAACAAGAGTACACAGAATACTAGGGCTGGGTGCTAACATACAAACATAGAGCAAAGAACTGAGAGAAACTAAGGGTTTAAATACAATCAGGGAAAACGAGGCACAGGTGCAAATAATAATGGGGATCAAGGGAAAGCAAAAGGTCAAAAAGCACAATGGGGGCATCTAGTGACCAAAAACCGGAACAACCCTGGCCAAATCCTGACAACAGTGTTATTTCAATTCAACACTAGTGTTAATCTAAACGTAACTCCTATTAGTGTTCAACAAAAGCACTGTTACAGTAAATAATTTTGGGTGTTTTTTTAACACTGTGTGGTGTAAAGCCTCATTTACATATTTCCCGTGGGCCTTTTCTTTTTCGAGTGACGAGTCACCACCCATGCCATTATTTGTTGGTGACAGAGACATGATTGTTGAATTCTTTGCTTTCAAAGGCCTGTGGCTTTTATCAAATGAGCACATAGGTGAAAGTTATCATAAAACCTTTTTGAAAATACATTACATACAGTATATCATAAGACCTTACTTTGATGGCCTAGTTTAACCTAAGACAGGGATGTTAGGAAATTCCAAGTTTACAGGCCACATCAAGCCTGCAAGTCACATTATGATGGCTGGCAAAGTGATGTGTAATTCGTATTGGAATTCAGCCAGAGATTGGATATCCAACAGTTGGCATTTTTATTCACCCACAACCTGCATTCAGAATGACAGTCGTCATTAGGAACATAGATAAAGGAGCCTACCTAAACCATTTAAACCTGAACAGCCATTTCAGTAACAGGTGCAATAAATCTAACTAACAGATTGGATTTGTTTAGAAAAATGTGTGATATTTATCTTTGATTAATCAAGATTAATCTCTCAATCAAGATGAATCAATCATTCAATCAATGTGCATGCAAAAACACTGATTTTAAAAACAATCCTAAAAAATGTACGTGCTGTAGAGCATGCTGGGAAATACAGTGGCCTGCGAAGGTATTCACCCCCTTGTCATTTTTCGTATTTTGTTGCCTTACAACCTGGAATGAAAATTGATTTTTGGGGGGTTTGAATCATTTGATTTACACAACATGCCTACCACTTTGAAGATGCCAGATATTCTTTCCTGTGAAACAAACAAGAAATAAGACAAAAAAACTGAAAACTTGAGCGTGCATAACTATTCACCCCCCTAAAGTTAATACATTGTAGACCCAACTTTTTCATCAATTACAGCTGCAAGTATCTTGGGGTATGTCTCTATAAGCTTGGCACATCTAACCACTGGGATTTTTGCCCATTCTTCAAGGCAAAACTGCTCCAGCTCCTTCAAGTTGGAAGGGTTTGGCTGGTGTACAGTAATCTTTAATTCATACCACAGATTCTCAATTGGATTGAGGTCTGGGCTTTGACTAGGCCATTATAAGACATTTAAATGTTTCCCCTTAAACTACTTGAGTGTTGCTTTAGCAGTATGATTAGGGTCATTGTCCTGCTGGAAGGTCTTAAATCTCTGGAAGACAGGTCTCCCTCAAGAATTTCCCTGAATTTAGCACCATCCATCATTCCTTTAATTCTGACCAGTTTCCCAGTCTCTGACGATGAAAAACATCCCCACAGCATGATGCTGCCACCACCATGCTTCACTGTGGGGATGTAATTCTCGGGGTGATGAGAGATGTTAGGTTTATGCCAGATATAGCGTTTTCGTTGATGGCCAAAAAACTCAATTTTAGTCTCATCTGACCAGAGTACCTACTTCCATATGTTTGGGGAGTCTCCCACATGTCTTTTGGCGAACACCAAACGTGTCTGCTTGTTATTTTCTTTTAGCAATGTTTTTTTTCTGGACACTCTTATGTAATGCCCAGCTCTGTGGAGTGTAGGGCTTAAAGTGGTCCTAAGGACAGATACTCCAATCTCCGCTGTGAAGCTTTGCAGCTCCTTCAGGGTTATCTTTGGTCTCTTTGTTGCCTCTCTGATTAATGCCCTCCTCCTAGTTTTGGTGGGCAGCTGTCACTTGGCAGGTTTGTTGTGGTGCCATATTCTTTCCATGTTTTAATTTAATGGTGCTCTGTGATGTTCAGAGTTTTGGATATTTTTTTTTTAACCCAACCCTGATCTGCACTTCTCCACAACTTTGGTGTCCCTTGCTTATTGGTGTTGCAGACTCTGGGGACCTTTCAGAACAGGTGTATATATGCTGAAATTATGTGACAGATCATGTGACACTTAGATTGCACACAGGTGGACTTTACTTAACTAATTATGTGACTTCTGAAGGTAATTGGTTGCATCAGATCTTATTTAGGTGCTTCATAGCAAAGGGGGTGAATCCTTATGCACACACCACTTTCTCGTTTAAAATTTAGTTTTGAATTTATTGAAAGAAGTTATTTTTTTCATTTCACTTCACCAATTTGGACTATTTTGTGTATGTCTATTACATGAAATCCAAATAAAGATACATTCAAATTACAGGTTGAAATGCAACAAAATAGGAAAAACACCAAGGGGAATGAATACATTTGCAAGGCACTGTATGATAATGATGGGTGTGGTTTTGGCTGGGACTGTTTACTCTCCATAGTGTAAAACAATAACTCTGGTTATCAACACCAACACTGGGGTGCTTTTTACACCACTCTTACAGAGTGAATTTAACTCCTGAATCAACATTAGAAATGTTACACAAAAAAATCAACACAACCATGCAATCATAACGGAAAAACATATCTCATTGTGTTCATATGCATGAATACTGATAAGGTATACAAAATAGCTATAGACATGGGCAAACTGGCTATTTGGCAAATCTAGATAATACCAGAAGTGCCGGACCATCTTTTATTGGGGTGGGCTGGTAAAAAATAAATTATCTCGAAAAAAATAAAAATTAAAGACATGTTCGGCGGCCAATGGGCCATTTTTTTAAATTACTTTTGCTCAATTACTCTGTTGTCATAATAATCTATATTGAGAATTTTGCTGAACAGCGGTCAACAGCCGGCCCCCCTACCAAGATTTGCTGGTTCGGTTTTCTGATTGGCTGAGCTGAGGAGGCGCAAATTCACATTCAAAGTCAAATGTGACCCAATTCGGGAAACTTGGCGTATGTCGCAAGTCACAAATTCACAAGAGAGCCGTTTGAACGTAAAAAAAAAAATCATCAAAATGCCTTCTCTAACGTGACCTTTCATGTGCCTTAATAACAAACTTGTGCACCATCTGTAAATATAAATAACATTGTTACATTACGAGCCTTCTTGGTTAATAAATCCTCTCTGGGATAGGGGGACGCAAATGTCCCACTTGGCCAATTGCAAGGGAAAATGCAGAGCGCCAGATTCAAATAAAATACTATAAAATTCAAACTTTCATTAAATCACACATGCAAGATAGCAAATAAAAGCTACACTCGTTGTGAATCCAGCCAACATGTCAGATTTCAAGAAGGCTGTTGGGCGAAAGCATAAGAAGCTATTATCTGATGATAGCACTGCAGTAAACAAAGAGAGAAATAATATTTCAACCCTGCAGGCGCTACACAAAATGCAGAAATAAAATAAAATAGAAATAAATAAATATAAATCATGTCTTACCTTTGACGAGCTTCTTTTGTTCTTTCGTTGGTACTCCAATATTATTTGGCGAGTTTGATCCAGAAAAAAACAGCTTCCAGTTTGCGCAAAGTCACTACAAAATATCTCAAAAGTTACCTGTAAACTTTGCCAAAACATTTTGAAATACTTTTGTAATACAACTTTAGGTATTTTTAAACGTTAATAATCGATCAAATTGAAGACGGGTCTATCTGTTTTCAAAAGAGGACGAGAGGAAACTAACGCTACTTTTCAAGTCTTACCCAACTCTCAACATCGTTACCCTTTTCCAAGATGGCCGTACTTCTTCATTGCACAAAGGAATAACCTCAACCAAATTCCAAATACTGGTGACATCCAGTGGAAGCGGTAGGAACTGCAAACAAGTGCCTAAGAAATATCATTGCCCCATGAGAAGTCATTGAACAGACAGCGACTTCAAAATAAATAATTCTGAATGGTTAGTCCTCTGGGTTTTGCCTGCTACATAAGTTATGTTATACTCACAGACATGATTCAAACAGTTTTTGAAACTTTAGAGTGTTTTCTACCCAAATCTACTAATAATATGAATATCTTATATTCTTGGCATGAGTAGCAGGAAGTTGAATTTGGGCACGCTATTTATCCAAAAGTGAAAATGCTGCCCCCTATCCCAAAGCCACAGAAAAAGTGAGCAACCTTCCCACTAACCATGATTGGCTGAGATAATGAGTGGGCTGTACATGCTGAGAGAGGAGTTTGACTTGGTCTGCCATATTGAAGACGTCTGTCTATTTGAGCTCTTCAGTCTGTGTTGGTAATCCTGTTGAACATTTTTTTAAATGTATTGTGTAGTGGAGCTGCATAAGTGTTGCTCTCCATTTTCTGGAGGATCAAGTTTTGAAATCAGTGGAATTAGAGTATGATAGCTAAAGAGATGGAGAAAACACCTGTCTCCGGATTACATCTTCAAACTAAGGACAACCGTGGTATGGCATTCCTGACAGGGACACGCGTCCATGATGCATGTTGATGTACAGTATACAGGTAAGATAGTCTAGTGTTAGCTACGCTAGCTATATGTTAAGATATGTTGTGTTTCTAATTTTGACAGAAAGTGTATTGTTAGCTAGCGAGCTAACGTTATGATTTGTTTCCAAGAGGCGTTTTCTTTTTTAGTTAGCGCCTTATGTTAGGCAGTGTTGGAACTTTGTTCATTGTTGTTTAACTAGCTAACTTTAGCTGGCTGGCTCGTTAGCTAACATTACTTGACGTGCTTACAACACCCGTAGAATATGGCCGGTGTCAGTAAACGTCTGCAAAAAAAAGCGTAATGAAATTCTTGCCAGCTGAGCTGGTTAGGCTGTTTTCATGTTATCCAGAGGTAAACAAATCATCGGCCAGAGCATCAAGTGTACGCTCCGAGAGCAAAACGAGGTGGGTGGGGCTAAAGCTTAAGGTGCTGAATGGGTGTAGACAAAGAAGAGCTCTTCACTAGATACCAAAACATTAAAAGGAGATTTTCTCAATAGTGGGTTTAGAAGTTGATCAACTTTCAAAGCGGAATAATTTTCCATTGTTTCTCAAAGTATGATATAGCATTTTGTAGCTCTGAGTCTCTACTTTAATCCAATGTAAAAAATAAAATAAAAACACAATTTCACATTTTGCTACATAAGACCAAACCCAGGTTGTGAGTCACAAATGCAATCATCAAAGAGAGTGATACCTGTTCTGACTCTCTGTCAGTCACTCAGTCAGAATAGATCAATTGAAATGTGTCACGCTGATGTGACTAAAATGCCAGGGCTGAATTTTTGTCCCAGTCCGCCCCTGGTAATAGATGACTTTTTTAGCACTGGAAATCTGATTAAAATCATAACATGTTTGGATTAAACACATAATCATATCACACTGTACACTTGCGACCGCCACTCCCCTCCCAGTTATCTCTGGCAAGTGCGGTGGCTGGTCTCATTGTCGAATCAGAGGTACGCAGCACTGAACGTTTAGGAGGCTACCATGGACGTTCGTCGGATCCATAAATGGACAGTGCACTGCTCGCAACATCACCAGGTCTAATGTGTCCTTCCCAAGCGACACCATCGAAAGAATGCGGCTGCTTACTTATACAACTTTGTTCTGGTTTATCATCAAAGCAGGTATGTTACCCACGGGATTTGTTAACTGTAACGCTGCAAGCCGTTTTGGAATGCAATGGATAGTCTACCTAAATTATGTGTAATACCAGACGATATGCGTATAAATGGAGTAGGCATAGTATTAATAACGTGTTTTGTTTTACTAATTGTTTTAACGCTCTAACAATATCTGGAGAGGGAGATAAGCTCAGGGTGGGTCATTGATTGCCAGTAGGTTACCCTGGTGCGCAAGCAATTTGGTTAATTTGAAAGGGGGGGAAGTTGATAACATTTTCGGTAGTTTTTACTTCTCTGTGATATTTCCTACTGCGTCTTTACGCACGGTTTGGCACAGTTGACGTGGGAACGCAAAATGATTATCTTTACACCAGTGTGTGGATGTCAAGAGAATGAGACAAGCCTGCTTACAGATGGAAACACTGTTCGAAATAATTTTGACAAAGGAGTGTATGCAACCAGTACCCGTTAGTGCGTATTGGTGCTTATATTATCACACATTCCTTGTAGCCTACTACACTTACCCGTTTGAGAATACTTAATTTGTGCCAAATGCTGCTGGAACAGGATCCGGCGTCTCTCCTTTTTGGACTGTTTCGTTCCAGGACCTATTTGGCCGGATACATACATACATACAATTGCCTCTTAATTAGGTATCCTAAAGACCCCGAGTTGATTCGGGTTGGGTCGAATGCTCTTAAGGTTTGCGCAACATTGTAACCTACAGTGCATTCGGAAAGTACAGAACTTGAATCTCGTTCTGAGACACAGACGCGCTTCTCACACAGCCACGGCCATGCGTTGGTATCAAACATACTGTGCATTCGGAAAGTATTCAGACCCCTTTACTTTTTCCACATTTTGTTATGTTACAGCCTTATTCTAAAATGGATTAAATATTTTTCCCCCTCATCAGTTTACATACAATACTCCATGACAAAGCAAAAACGGATTTTTCGAAATTTTTTAAGAAAATGAAACGGGAATGAAACGAAAATATCACATTTACATAAGTATTCAGACTCTTAGTAGTTTCTTGAAGCACCTTTGGCAGCAATTACAGCATTGAGTCTTCTTGGGTATGATGCTACAAGCTTGGCACACCAGTATTTGGGGAGTTTCCTTCCATTCTTCTCAAGCTCTGTGAGGTTGGATGGGGAGCGTCAACGCACAGCTGTTTTCAGTTATCTTCAGAGAAGTTCTTATCGGGTTCAAGTATGGGCTCTGGCTGGGCCACTCAAGGATATTCAGAGAATTGTCCCGAAGCCAACCCTGCATTGTCTTGGCTGTGTGCTTAGGGTTGTTGGAAGGTGAACCTTCACCCCAGTCTGAGGTACTGAATGCTTTTCATCGAGGATCTCTCTGTACTTTGCTCCGTTCATCTTTGCCTCGATCCTGAGTAGTCTCCCAGTCCCTGCCTCTGAAAAACATCGCCACAGCATGATGCTGCCACCACCATGCTTCACCATAGGGATGTTGCCAGGTTTCCTCCAGATGTGATGCTTGGCATTCAGGCCAAAGAGTTCAGTCTTGATTTCATCAGACCAGATAATCTTGTTTCTCATGGTCTGAGAGTCTTTAGATGCCTTTTGGCAAACTCCAAGTGGCTGTCATGTGCCTTTTACCATAAAGGCCTGATTGGTGGAGTACGGCAGAGATGGTTGTCCTCCTAGAAGATTCTCCCATCTCCACATAGGTACTCTGGAGGGAGCTCTGTCAGAGTGACCATCGGGTTCCTGGTCACCTCCATGACCAATGCCCTTCTCCCACAATTTCTCAGTTTGACTGGGAGGCCAGCTCTAGGAAGAGTCTTGGTGGTTCTAAAAATCCTCCATTTAAGAATGATGGAGGCCACTGTTTTCTTTTGGGCACTTCAATGCTGCAGAATTTTTTTGGTACTCTTCCTCAGATATGTGCCTCGACACAATCCTGTCTTGGAGCTCTGTGGACAATTCCTTCGACCTCATTGCTTGGTTTTTGCTCTGACATGCACTGTCAACTGTGGGACCTTATATAGTCAGGTATGTGCCGTTCCAAATCATGTCCAATTAATTGAATTTACCACAGATGGACTCCAATCAAGTTGTAGAAACATCTTAAGGATGATAAATGGAAACAGGATGCACCTGCGCTCAATTTCAAGTCTCATTGCAAAGGGTCTGAATACTTATGTAAATAAGGTATTTCGGTTATTTATTTGAAATGAATTTGCAAAAACGTATAAAAATCTGTTTTCACTTTGTCATTATGGGGTATTGTGTGTAGATTGATGAGGAAATACAATAATTGGATCAATTTTAAAACAAGGCTGTAACGTTACAAAATCTGGAAAAGTCAAGGTGTCTGAATACTTTCCGAATGCACTATATGTTTGAGACCAACGCATGGCCGTGGCCGTATGAGAAGTGCGTCTGTGTCTCTTAGAACTGAAACGAGATTCACGCTCTATGATCTCTCTCCCTCGCTCTGCTCTGATAGACATGAATGAGCCGGCAACTCTCATCTCTCCAGCTTTGCACGTCATTATTTATTTCCTTATAGAACAACACAATCTCACACTCAATTCATTCAAATATGCACAGTATTTCAGCAGATGTTGTGCCTTTTTATGTGGTTTTGTGTCGCTTCATTCATGTGAAAATACGCACATTTTTGTTCAACTTAATTTGTTGGAAAATACACACATTTTTTGTGCGACTTCATTCATAGAAAAAAATCGTTTTTGGGGGGCAAACTTTGGAAAAAATCTTTTGAAAGTTATTGGAGCAATGCGTTTTGGGCAATGGTGTTCTGCAATGGGTTTTTTGTGTCCCACATTTATTTATATTAAAAAAACGTGTTAACAACTCAATATTGTTAACAACCAGGTTGCCAACGAAATACTTATAATAAAATAGTAGCCTTACGTTTTTTAATTTATTATTCATGCCAATGCTGTTTTCTGTGCTTGTTTTTTCTTAATACTTTTGGAAACTGGTGCTATGTCAGATTTATGAGGGTTGCCAAATTGTGGTTATAGCTGTATTTGTCCGTTTTTTTTGTGGTATTGAGGAAGTTATTTGATTGGGGAAATGGGATACATTTCCATTATGGGAAATGAATGAATCATTAAACGTGGGGAAACAGAAGACCTGCAAAAATCTGTTTGGTTTAAATTCCCCTGGTGCAACTGCATGGTATTTGCAATTATCAATTAAGCCATATCATTGCAGTTAAACAGGTACATGTAAAATAATGAATTATGTTTGCTTACGCTAATGGCATTTCCAAGGCCGTTTCATGATGATTTTTACGGTCATGTCAATCATGTTATAGACTTAGGCTATTGTAACAAGGCATATGCCAACATTGTAGGCCTACTGCCTCTGCCCAGAGGCCTACTAGGCTTTCACGTCAATAGCTGTTAGAGCTCACTTTGCCATGTATGAGCCCTGGTTAGAGTCCCTGTTGCAATTTCTTCTGCTATATTGTTGGCAGTGTTGGGCTCACGTCCAGCTCACGTCTAGTTAAGTGATCTAGTGGTGGGAATCATTCTGTTTTTCAACATTGTGTTGGGTGTAATTACATTGATATATCTAGTGAACAATGGATAAGCAACAATGGGAATGACAGATAGAAGTAGTCACTACAGGTATCATCAAGCCTTACATCAAAGTTGCCTGAAGCGGAATGGAAAGTGCTATGCCATTTATTCAGAAGAAAATCCTCTGTGACTAGACATTTACATAAGTTAACTTACCAGTGTGGACCCAAAACAAACACATTATACACATTTACTAACAACCTGCTCAAAGTGTTATTACAACCATGGTGTTCTTTTGTTACTGAAGTTTATATATCAAGTAACCTGACAATGATCCACATCATATGGGAAGACAAATAATGTAAGTGTGTTATGCAGCAAAACACAACTATCCTTTTTTAGGATGCAAACCAGTAATATTAATCAATGTTGATCTAATGAGATGGATGAAGGATTTTTATGGCCTAGAATTGAGGCCTTTCCCAGTCATGACGGATGAAACTATGGCCCTCTTGGTTCTCATTGGCAAAGACTGAACTCAAGTTAGTGGTTATATGTCAGACTCTCCTATAACACTTTACCCAAATGTTATACCCCAGGGTGATATAACTTGTAGTATTTTCATAGGGCTGTGAAACCCATAGACGAACGGCTTGAGACTGAGCATATCTCACTGGGAATTGCTGCTGACATTGAACATAGCTTAAGGTTAGGGTATTTAGTTAATTTCAGACTCTCCTATTCCACTATTCCCAACACATTATACCCCATATGTTGCAAATAAACCCTTTTTAGGCTGATATAACGTGTATCATTATTATAGGGCAGTGAAACCAATAGCCGAATTGCTTCAGACTAAGCATTTCTCACCGGAAATTGCTGCTTACATTGAACATATCTTAGGGTTAGGGCATTTAATTAATTTAAGATTCTCCTATGCCACTATTCTCAACATCTTATACCCCATAGTTTTTAAATAAACCCTTTTTAAGCTGATATAACTTGTATCATTATTATAGGGCTGTGAAACCCGCAGGCGAATGGCTTCTGCCGTGACGTGACTACCATTAATGTGATGACGGCTATTTTATCAAATCTATTAACTACGTTAAATTATTACATGATTAAATTAATCACCTAACAATTAACTCATTAGTAACTTGGGGCACCATGGAAAAAGTTTGCTTAATGAGTTACCATTTCCTGAATTAACTCAGGAATATATCAGAATATATCTGATATGCATCTTGGGGCGGCAGGGTAGCCTAGTGGGAATCCCAGAGCTGACAAGGTACAAATCTGTCATTCTGCCCCTGAACAGGCAATTAACCCACTGTTCCTAGGCTGTCATTGAAAACAAGAATTTGTTCTTAACTGACTTGCCTAGTTAAATAAAGGTTAAAAAATAAAATAAAATATCGTTATCATACCAGTCATCCATTAATCATTATTTATTCATATCAGTCTCATTCTGAACGTGGCAAAATTCTTGGATATCTGCACGAACCCTTGTCTAAATGATGATTCAGCGATACACAAATTGGCTTAATTATTTATTTACTAACTAACTAAATAATCACACAGAAATACATAAACACAAACATACATAAATTGAATTGATTACTAACATAATGCAATGAAAAGTCCCTAGTGGACTAACCCGATATGACGGCTTGTTACACAATGAAAGGGATGGGAAAAGAAAGAGCGGGAGAGACAGAGAGTGGGCTGATTGTACATACATGTGGGAAATACGCTCATCATAAATATGGATATTTAGCACCCTAACAACCGCTCATTCAGATTTAGAAATGCAACACATATTTACGCTTGTAGGTCTTTGTCATCTCTCTGTTGAAATCTCCCGTCCGTCTATGGCGAGTAGTTCGATTTAAGTCTCTGGTTGTGTAAGTCTCTGGTTGTCCACCAGAGGTCACATGTTGTCGTAGGCTTTTTGTCTTTGAGTGTTTTTTGTTTGTTTTTTGTTGTTGTTGAATTTGACCCCTTTTTCTCCCCAATTTCGCGGTATCCAATTGTTGCAGTAGCTACTATCTTGTCTCATCGCTACAACTCCCGTACGGGCTCGGGAGAGACGAAGGTTGAAAGTCATGCATCCTCCGATACACAACCCAACCAGACGTACTGCTCCTTAACACAGCGCGCATCCAACCCGGAAGCCAGCCGCACCAATGTGTCGGAGGGTACACCATGCACCTGGCAACCTTGGTTTGAGTCTTACCATTTTTTGGTCTTGTGGTTCTAAACCATTTCAATGTGTAGCCACCACTCCATGCTTTCTGGTCTAATGTAAATGTTGATACTATTCATTTATGCACTCGCCTTGGAGGGCGGTTCCATCACGTTGTAACAATATCTGTGTTCACTTGAGTGTGGTTACTGACTTGGCAATTATCTCATTTAGAAGGCTAAAATCACATTTAATCTTCTCACAAATAGTTTAATTTTTAATCATATAAGTTTTACAACATTCAAATCTAATAACTGGAACGTGTACATTTGTAGCGTTATTTAGTTATACCATCCATAATAATATCACAAAACAATCAACTTTTGAAAGGATTTATTGTTTGGGTCCTCACCAATCATTCCAGACGTTTGGATTTGAAAACTAATACTCCTATGCCCAATCTTTTGATGTTTGAAGTTTTGGCAAGATTCTCTCTCTACACACATCAGATTCCTTTGTTCAATATTGCAGGAGGAGAGTTTATGACCAGTCATTAAAGTCATAAGGCCAGCCCACTTCCCCCCGTTCCTCTCTGGGGGGAGAGAGAGGGTGGGGGTGGGGGGCTCTCTTTGATCCTCACCCAGGAGTGAAAGTCATGTCACTTCAGACTGAGCATTTCTTTTTTCTTTTCTTTTTTTTTTGTTGTTGTGACTTTTACCGCCTTTTCTCCCCAATTTCATGGTATCCAATTGTTTTAGTAGCTTCTATCTTGTCTCATCGCTACAACTCCTGTACGGGCTCGGGAGAGACGAATGTGTCCTCCGATACAAAACCCAACCAAGCCACACTGCTTCTTAACACAGCACCATCCAACCCGGAAGCCAGCCGCACCAATGTGTCAGGGGAAACACCATGCACCTGGCAACCTTGGTTAGCACGCACTGTGCCTGGCCCGCCATGGGAGTCGCTGGTGCGACAAGGATTTCCCTACCAGCCAAGCCCTAGTGTAATCCGGACGACGCTAGGCTAATTGTGCGTCGCCCCATGGACCTCCAGGTTGCGGCCGGTTACGATAGAGCCTGGGCGCGAACCCAGAGTCTCTGGTGGAACAGCTGGCACTGCAGTACAGACTGCATTTCTTACCATTTATTTACGGAGAGCAATTTCCGTTTTATAACAGGTAGTGTCCATTTATTTACAGTAATGTGTTGATTAATTATTACTTTATGTCAGTGGAAACATGGAATATGTATAAAAATGCCAAATATATCAAAAGCTAATTCAAGCAGAGATTTACAACTATTTAACCATGTTAATTATTATTGAAACATGCAAACTACAAACATTTAACTAGTTAAAGATAATGAATACATGACAACTACATACAAATATTTAATTACAGATAATTCATACAAAGTCAAGAGTTAATAACATGAGTACAAACAAAGTGAGTGTGTGTGTGTATTATGGTTTGTATTATAATTTTCCATAATGAAAATGTATCAAATCAAATCAAATTTTATTTGTCACATACACATGGTTAGCAGATGTTAATGCGAGTGTAGCGAAATGCTTGTGCTTCTAGTTCCGACAATGCAGTAATAACCAACAAGTAATCTAACTAACAATTCCTAAACTACTGTCTTATACACAGTGTAAGGGGATAAAGAATATGTACATAAGGATATATGAATGAGTGATGGTACAGAGCAGCATAGGCAAGATACAGTAGATGGTATCGAGTACAGTATATACATATGAGATGAGTATGTAAACAAAGTGGCATAGTTAAAGTGGATAGTGATACATGTATTACATAAGGATGCAGTCGATGATATAGAGTACAGTATATACGTATGCATATGAGATGAATAAAGTAGGGTAAGTAACATTATATAAGGTAGCATTGTTTAAAGTGGCTAGTGATATATTTACATCATTTCCCATCAATTCCCATTATTAAAGTGGCTGGAGTTGAGTCAGTGTCAGTGTGTTGGCAGCAGCCACTCAATGTTAGTGGTGGCTGTTTAACAGTCTGATGGCCTTGAGATAGAAGCTGTTTTTCAGTCTCTCGGTCCCAGCTTTGATGCACCTGTACTGACATCGCCTTCTGGATGATAGCGGGGTGAACAGGCAGTGGCTCGGGTGGTTGATGTCCTTGATGATCTTTATGGCCTTCCTGTGACATTGGGTGGTGTAGGTGTCCTGAAGGGCAGGTAGTTTGCCCCCGGTGATGCGTTGTGCAGACCTCACTACCCTCTGGAGAGCCTTACGGTTGAGGGCGGAGCAGTTGCCGTACCAGGCGGTGATACGGCCAGGATGCTCTCGATTGTGCATCTGTAGAAGTTTGTGAGTGCTTTTGGTGACAAGCCGAATTTCTTCAGCCTCCTGAGGTTGAAGAGGCGCTGCTGCGCCTTCTTCACGATGCTGTCTGTGTGAGTGGACCAATTCAGTTTGTCTGTGATGTGTATGCCGAGGAACTTAAAACTTGCTACCCTCTCCACTACTGTTCCATCAATGTGGATAGGGGGGTGTTCCCTCTGCTGTTTCCTGAAGTCCACAATCATCTCCTTAGTTTTGTTGACGTTGAGTGTGAGGTTATTTTCCTGACACCACACTCCGAGGGCCCTCACCTCCTCCCTGTAGGCCGTCTCGTTGTTGTTGGTAATCAAGCCTACCACTGTTGTGTCGTCCGCAAACCTGATGATTGAGTTGGAGGCGTGCGTGGCCACGCAGTCGTGGGTGAACAGGGAGTACAGGAGAGGGCTCAGAACGCACCCTTGTGGGGCCCCAGTGTTGAGGATCAGCGGGGAGGAGATGTTGTTACCTACCCTCACCACCTGGGGGCGCCCCTTCCCCAATCAGTTAGCTTCATCGATACCACAAAAAAATAACAGAAACGTCTGTATTTATTCTCCAATCTGGCAACTCTCACAAACCTCCACAAAGCCTTGTATAAAATGGATTATGAAAGAAATGGTGTGATGTACACAATAAAGTGGAGCCTTGTATTAAATGCATTATGAAAAGAAATGTGTAATGTAGGCTCCACGAAATATGAAATGCGCTATGAAGAAAATCATGTAGGCCTACTGTTGACTACACACAAAAAGGGGCCTTTCTGACCACAATTGCACCAGTATCCCAAAGTATTAATAAGTGAAAACAAGCATAGAAAACAGTATTGGCATGAATATTTTTTTTAAAGCAACAACAAAAGGCTGTTATTATATTATAATTATTTTGGTGACAACCAGGTTGATCAAAAATATTGCGTTGTTGACACGTTTTTTTTTAAATAAATAAAAGTGGGACACAAAAAAAGGCAGTGTGGGACACCATTGCCCATCATACATTGCTCTAATATTTTTTTTTAAATTGTCCCGAAGTTTGCTCCCCAAAAATGTATTTTCCTACGAATGAAATCGCTCAAAAATGTGTTTCTTTTCACATATTTCCACGAATTGTGTGTGAAACTGTTGTGCGTACGAAGGGTTCTGGAGGAGCTGCAGCACCCCTGATTAATTGAAATACATTTGCCAAATGTATAGAGTAACTGCTGTCTGTTCAGAAATAAATGAAATGATTTATAATAGATTACTACAACACGAGAAAGCATATAATTTAGCCACAGACCATCAGCTTCTTAAAAAAATGTTGGCCTAGCTGTAGAGTGTACCCCAATAACAAGGCATAGTCTACAGTAGAGGAACGGGCGGCAAATCTGTCAGTGAACAAACAGCATGCATACAAAACAGGCCTTTAGCAATATTTCAGATACAATTGCTGGAAAACACAGGTTGGAAAGCAAATGGCTCCTGCTGAAAAGAGATGTCTCTAATCTGTCTGCTGTAGGCTACCAAAATATTTGGTCAACTTTCAAGTAGACCTATTGTTTTATAAAGTAAAAGGAGAGAGAGCGAGAGAGAGGCTTTTAGCACGAGCACATCGGCCATCACCAGCGAGTGAGCTGCGCATCATTGAGTGAGTCAGTAAAGATGGAAAGCATTTTCCTCCTGATATTGTAGGCTCCATTGTGTGTCTGCACACACCTAGGCCTAGGCTATTGATGGAATCAACACAAGGCCAGTTTTATTGATGTCAGTGTCAAGTAGCCTGTCATTTCCATCATTTGTGTGTTATTATGGTGCTTTCATGAGAACTGGGAACTCTGGAAAAAACGAGGTTGAATCATGACGTCAGTGATCTTCATGTTAGAAAGTCGGCGCTCTAGAAAGAGGCCTGAGCTCCCGACTTGGAATTCCGTGTTGGATGACCTTTCAAAACAACTTTTTTTCCCAGAGTTCTCAGTTGTCTTGAATGCACTAAAGTCAGAAGTCAGAGATTTCCTAGTTACGAGTTCCCATGTTTTGAACAAGTCATTAAAAAAGATTATGCCAACGTTTCCAGTCATGTAAAGTTATGTGTAGAATTGCATGAAATGCATTTATAAAAAGCCACATTTCCCCCAAACCGTTGACCACTAAAAATGTTCTCCATGTGTGCAACTTCTGCAAGTGCCTCTACTCTACTACTCTATGCCACTACGCAAATGCAATGATATGCATGCAATGCTTTACTATAAAGGTGATTTTTTTTCTCATGCGTTCCGGTACCTCAGTGCTCCCTATTTCACAACACTACCGTGCTTACATTTTGCTCAGGCACCTCCCGATTTAACAAATTATGCACTGGGAATATATTATGTTTGGTAGTCTCATTCTATTGCTTAACATTGAATGACATCAACATAATTTGTTTTGCTCACGTAATAGAGGGAGTTTAATGCTAATAGAACTCTCCTGTGCTGCATATCAAATGTTTCTCTCTGCCTGCCAAGAATGTCGTTTTTGATGTATCCCTGAAACCTGGTTTGACTGAATTAGTGTAACTTTCCCCTGGGTACCTGGAAAAAACGCCCATGTACCCTGACATGGCAATTTCCCAACTGTCTGCCCTTATTAACAGTTTGGTATGTTTACCAAAGCAGAACTCCAGAAAATGAGTGACATTTGGATGGGGCATACTGTTGCACACTGGATGATGGAGCAGTGCTCATTGTGCAGTCAACTTGTTCCCTTTACATTTTTATTTGAAACCCAGTCACTACTCAACTGTAGCTGGAAGAAGTTGCTTGCTGTGGTCATAGTTGGTAAATAAGGTGAATAAGCTACATTTAGATTTTTTTTTCAGATCCATTTTCAAGTTGAATAAGGTCTGACAGGGCTCTCTGATGCTTGTGTGATTTGTTGGGGGACACAATGGCCTGTTAAGAAAAAATGTATCTGTATCTGATATCTGATGTTCTGTCAGGGGAGCACACTCTCGAACATGCACAATGCATCAGGTGAATGTTTCACGTCTGCTGATGTCAAGTTATAGGGTTTTGTTGAATTACAATACATATTTTATGATTATACTGTATGACTTAGCCACGGTAATTGCAGCTGCAGTTGTAACAGGAATCTTGTCATATTAGCCGATATCAAAATATTTTCAGAGGAAAAAAAGGTGAAATGTGCCAAAGTGCAGGATTGGACTATAGTTGCAGAAGTAGTGAAAAAATAAGGCTGAAATCCACATGAGTTTTATAGTTTGGACATGTCTGCACAGATATTTGTGAACTGTTTCATAGTTTGACCATACCATGCCATACTGTATGTGTTCTTTGCACAGTATATTTCGTTGTCTATGGGTATACTAATGTCTCACTTTATACCTTTGTATTGAATTGTAATGGATTTTGAGTTCTTTCATTAGAAAACTTGATTCATACAGGTAAGTCAATTAGGAACAGATTTGCAATGGAAAACCTGTGTTTCTCACGTATGTTGCAGGGCTGGCACTGCAGATCCAGTGTTATCAGTGTGAAGAGGTCACTCACAATGACTGCTCCACACCCGAGTTCATCGTCAACTGCACTGTCAACGTGCAGGACATGTGTCAGAAGGAGGTACTGGTGAAGGAAGACGGTAAGCCACATATGATATGAACTTACTTGACTTCAACCCTTCTACTCTGTGAGAAGCATACAGTAGGCCAATCGAGCCAAGAAAGGTGTGTTTCGGGTTGTTTGGTCTTGACGATTGTGTCGAGATCTTTCCGAAAGGTGCCTTCTATCTGTAATGTGTACAAACATAATACATAAATGGTTGGAGATTCGCTCTGTGAGTTTGAAAAAGACCTGAATGCATTCAAATAAACATGAAGAACTTTACCCCACTTGGCAAAGACATCAGTTAAACGTCTAGTTTTGAGTTACATTGGTTGAGATGTCAACTAACATGAATTCAACCAAAAATGTCACCCTGTCAATGAATATAGGTAAACAATTGGGTGAAAAATGACTAAATTCCCTTCTGTTGATTACTTATAGAAAAACCAGTCAGTTTTCCACGTTCATTGAACTTAATCACATTGAATTCTTTGGAAATTATGTGGAAACAACAATGATTCAACAAATTTGGACTCTGTGGGTCTGGCATCAATCTATCCACCTGAGCTCCTAGATAGCCTGCTAAACTTCTATAGTTTGCTAACTTCACAGATCTTGGATCAGCACAGCTTGAATTAGCCCATGTTTAGTCAATGGTTCTGATGACAGGCAAAATTCCTGCAGTGCCCCCCCCCCCTTCGTTAGAGGACAAAAGTAACCTTGTTTTTACATTTTTGTTGTTGCTGTTTTTTTGTTACACATACAGCACCAGTGAAAAGTTTGGTCACACCTACTCACTCAAGGGTTTTTCTTTATTTGGATTATTTTCTACATTGTTAGAATAATAGTGAAGACATAAAAACAATTAAATTACACATACGGAATCATGTACTAACCTAAACAAATCTAAATATATGTTACATTTTAGATTCATTAAAGTAGCAACCCTTTGCTTTGATGACAGCTCTGGACACTCTTGGCATTCAATCAACCAGCTTCACCAGGAATGCTTTTTCAACAGTCTTGAAGGAGTTCCCACATATGCTGAGCACTTGTTGGCTGCTTTTCCTTCACTCTAAGGTCCAACTCATCCCAAACCATCTCAATGGGGTTGAGGTCGGGTGATTTTGGAGGCCAGGTCATCTGATGCAGCACTCCATCACTCTTCTTCTTGGTTAAGTACAACTTACACAGCCTGGATGTGTGTTGGGTCATTGTCCTGTTGAAAAACATATTATAGTTCCACTAAGCGCAAACCAGATGGGATGGCGTATCACTGCAGAATACTGTAGTAGGCATGCTGGTTAACTGTAACTTGAATTCGAAATAAATCACAGACAGTGTCACACGCAAAGCATCCCCACAACATCACACCTCCTCCTCCATGCTTCATGTTGGGAACCACACATGTGGCAATCATCCATTCACCTACTCTGCATTTCACCAATTTTGGTTGGAACCAAAATCTCAAATTTGGACTCATCAGAACAAAGGACAGATTTCCAGCAGTCTAATGTCGATTGCTCATGTTTCTTGGACCAAGCAAGTCTATTCTTCTTATTGGTGTCCTTTAGTAGCGGTTTCTTTGCAGCAATTCGACCATAAAGGCCTGATTCACGCAGTCTCTTCTAAACAGTTGATGTTGAGATGTGTCTGTGAGCCAGCTGTATCATAGCGCTTGATGGTTATTGCGACTGCACTTGTACTTTCATCAAGGCACACCTGTTATTTGAAATGCATTCCAGGTGACTACCTCATGAGGATGGTTGAGAGAATGCCAAGACTGTGCAAAGATGTCATCAAGGCAAAAGGTGGCTACTTTGAAGATATAAAATACATTTAGATTTGTTTAACACTTTTTTGGTTACTACTTGTCCTCTCGCTCAGTTGTGCACCGGGGCCGCTCCACTCATCTTTCTATTCTGGTTTGAGCCACTCCTCTTTCTGTTTTGGTTAGAGCCAGTTGTGCACATGGAACGTTACTGGGATGCTTTATTACAACTCATGAAACATGGGACCAACACTTTACTTGTTGTGTTTATATTTTTGTTAAGTATATATTACATGTACTAACAATAGTCTAGTCTAAACAATCAACCATCATATTGGCTGCCTCATACCATTACTAGTTTACAGGAGTAGCTTGTATTTCAAAGAATTTCGCCTAAGCTGTCGGCCGAGTGCGGTGCGACTGAATACCATAGTGACAATTACTGCCAGTAATTCATTTTATCACATGGCTGCAGCTGTAATGGGCTATATTTTCAACTCATTATGCACAATGTATAAGCCTGATTGTCCATAATCAATGAACCATAACTTTGAAATCCTACATTGGGCTTTACACATAACCACCTAAATGGAAGAGAAGAATTCACAGAAAAAGAAGAGAAGAAGGGCCCAAGGCTGATGTGCATCAAAAACAGTAGGCCTGCGTATTTCTGTTGTTGTTCATATAGGTCCTAGCCTGTCATTTCTTCATGAAGGCCTACTGAAAACGTGGGTGAGCTGAAGTGCACTTATATTTGCCCTTACATAAGGACTCTACTTCCAATCCATCAGTGTCCCATTTGCCTATTCATTCGATGAACATCTGTTGTGAGTTGCAGACATAAGCAATCGCTTATAATAGTAGCCTAATCAATAACTTCTAACACAATATCACAACTAAAAATACAATTCTCTTTCATTATACAACATATGTCAAATAGCTGACTGAGAGTAATGTTGTGTATGCCTAATTGGAAATTACTGGCTCGGCATGGTTACTCACAACCAGGTCGTGATCTTGGAGTCCCTGAAGAGTTGGTTGTTAATGTACAGCTTGTCCAACACCAGGTGCACCTTCTGGCCCTGTGCCCTGTGGTGTTTAAGTTTAGGCTATAGTAAGCGCATCCTATCCATGATCTGGCCAGAATATTGCTCATTGATAAAGAACGTTGTTCCTTCAGTTCCCTTCCTCTTTTCAGCACTCGTTTTGTAATGGGTCAACCTGGCCACAATAGGTCTCGGTTTGTTGGGAACTTTCCTTCCAAAGTGGTGTGCCAATTTTTTTATCCACCTTAGCAACCTGTTCCTCCGTCATCCTGAGTTGTTCCACCTACCACATCATATCCCTTGTGTATTCACCAGTGCAGTATTAATCAGCATTCAAAATCATAGTCAGTTAGCCAGAATAACTGTGATGAAGGTGAAAATATAACATTAAATCATTCAGCGGAGCTATTATGTCCAAGTCAGAATTGGAAACCCAACTAATTTACATAAAACCCTTTCAATATTTAAAAATAACAAGTAGTGGGGAGAAGGTAAAGCATGTTAAACAGTGATAATAAATTATTTGCCTAACTGTTGCAAGTAGAACATCTCATTTGTGTATCACGTGGCTCCAATACTCTGACTGAGCATTATAAACCTAGGATAAAAATAGTTGTTGAAAATCCTTGCATGTAAAAAATATCTTTTGAAGTTGTAGACTTACGTAACATGAGCCATTTTAACATGGATTCTCTTCAGAAATTAAACCACAGAGACAAATTAACTGGTTATAGTGCATTCAATGTGTTTTGTGAACATTATCTTCTTCAGGCAAGGCAAACCAGATAGTGTTTTAATGCAACTTTTTAAATATTTATTATTTGACCCCTTCAAATCCAAATCAAATCAAATTTTTGTGGTCACATACATGTGATTAGCAGATGTTATTGTGGGTGTAGCGAAATGCTTGTGCTTCTAGCTCCGACAGTGCAGTAATATTGGTTATTATACTAGTTATTATATAATATATAATATCATTATATATAATTATATAATACTGAGGGCGACGCACAATTGGCCTAGCGTCGTCCGGGTTAGGGAGGGCTTGGCCGGTAGGGATGTCCTTGTCTCATCGCGCACCAGCGACTCCTGTGGCGGGCCGGGCGCAGTGCGCGCTAACCAAGGTTGCCAGGTGCACGGTGTACCCTCCGACACATTGGTGCGGCTGGCTTCCGGGTTTGATGCGCGCTGTGTTAAGAAGCAGTGCGGCTTGGTTGGGTTGTGTATCGGAGGACGCATGACTTTCAACCTTCGTCTCTCCCGAGCCCGTATGGGAGTTGTAGCAATGAGACAAGATAGTAGCTACTAAAAACAATTGGATACCATGAAATTGGGGAGAAAAAGGGGTGAAATAAAATAAAAAATAAATAAAAAATTTAACATTTTGAACCAGGAACAGATATAGCCCTTGGTTCTCTCCAGACCTGACTGCCCTTTACCAACACAAAAACATCCTGTGGCGTTCTGCATTAGCGTCGAACAGCCCCCGTGAAATGTAACTTTTTAGGGAAGTTAGAAACCAATATACACAGTCAGTTAGAAAAGCCAAGGCTAGCTTTTTCAAGCAGAAATTTGATTCCTGCAACACAAACTCAAAAAAGTTCTGGGACATTGTAAAGTCCATGGAGAATAAGAACACCTCCTCCCAGCTGTCCACTGCATTGAAGATAGAAAACACTGTCACCACCGATAAATCCACTATAATTGAGAATTTCAATAAGCATTTTTCTATGGCTGGCCATGCTTTACACCTGGCTACCCCGACCCTGGTCAACAGCACTGCACCCCCCACAGCAACTCGCCCAAGCCTTTCCCATTTATCCTTCTCCCAAATCCAGTCAGCTGATGTTCTGAAAGAGCTGCAAAATCTGGACCCCTACAAATCAGCCGGGCTAGCCGGACCCTTTCTTTCTAAAATCATCTGCCGAAATTGTTGCCACCCCTATTACTAGTTTGTTCAACCTATTTTTAGTGTCATCTGAGATTCCCAAAGATTGGAGAGCAGCTGCGGTCATCCCCCTCTTCAAAGGGTGGGACACTCTTGACCCAAACTGCTACAGACCTATATCTATCCTACCCTGCCTTTCTAAGGTCTTCAAAAGCCAAGTCAACAAACAGATTACAGACCATTTTGAATCCCACCATATCTTCTCTGCTATCAATCTGGTTTCCGAGCTGGTCATGGGTGCACCTCTGCCACACTCAAGGTTCTAAACAATATCTTAACCGCCATCGATAAGAAACAATACTGTGCAGCTGTATTCATTGACCTGGCCAAGGCTTTCGACTCTGTCAATCACCACATCCTCATCGGAAGACTCAACAGCCTTGGTTTCTCAAATGATTGCCACGCCTGGTCCACCAACTACTTCTCTGATACAGTTCAATGTGTCATATCAGAGGGCCTGTTGTCTGACTCTGGCAGTTTCTATGGGGTGCCACAGGGTTCAATTCTTGGACCAACTCTCTTCTCTGTATACATCAATGATGTCACTCTTGCTGCTGGTGAGTCTCTGATCCACCTCTACGCAGACGACACCATTCGGTATACTTCTGGCCCATCTGTGGACACTGTGTTAACAACTCTCCAGACGAGCTTCAATGCCATACAACTCTCTTTCCATGGCCTCCAATTGCTCTTAAATACAAGTAAAACAAAATGCATGCTCTTCAACCGATCGCTGCCTCCACGTCCAACTTCACTACTCATGACAGTTTTGACTTAGAATATGTGGACAACTCCAAATACCTAGTTGTCTGGTTAGACTGTAAACTCTCCTTCCAGACTCACATCAAACATCTCCAATCCAAAGTTATATCTATAATTGGCTTCCTATTTTGCAACAAAGCATCCTTCACTCATGCTGCCAAACATACCCTTGTAAAACATATTATTTATCCGTTATTTTACAAGGTAAGCTGACTGAGAACACGTTCTCATTTGCAGCAACAACCTGGGGAATAGTTACAGGGGAGAGGAGGGGGATGAATGAGCCAATTGTCAACTGGGAATTATTAGGTGACTGTGATGGTTTGAGGACCAGATTAGGAATTTAGCGAGGACACCGGGGTTAACACCCCTACTCTTATGATAAGTGCCATGGGAACTTTTAATGACATCAGACAGTCAGGACACCCGTTTATCGCCCCATCCGAAAGATGGCACCCTACACAGGGCAGTGTCCCCAATCACTGCCCTGGGATATTGGGCTATTTTTTTAGACCAGAGGAAAGAGTGCCTCCTACTGGCCCTCCACTTCCAGCAGCATCTGGTCTCCCATCCAGGAACTGACCAGGACAAACCCTGCTTAGCTTCAGAGGCAAGCCAGCAGTGGTATGCAGGGTGGTATGCTGCTGGCTAAACTGACCAACCTACCGATCCTCGAATTCGGCGATGCCATTTACAAAATAGCCTCCAATACCCTACTCAATAAATTGGATGCAGTCTATCACAGTGCCATCCGTTTTGTCACCAAAGCCCCATATACAGTACTACCCACCACTGTGACCTGTACGCTCTCGTTGGCTGGCCCTCGCTTCATACTTATCGCCAAACCCACTGGCTCCAGGTCATCTACAAGACACTGCTCGGTAAACTTTACCTATCTCAGCTCGCTGGTCACCATAGCAGCACCCATATGTAGAACGCGCTCCAGCAGGTATATCTCTCTGGTCACCCCCAAAAACAATTCTTCCTTTGGCCTCCTCTCCTTCCAGTTCTCTACTGCCAATGACTGAAACTAACTACAAACATCTCTGAAACTGGAAACACTTAACGCCCTCACTAGATTTAAGCACCAGCTGTCAGAGCAGCTCACAGATCACTGCACCTGTACATAGCTCATTCCCCTACTGTATTTATTTATTTATTTATTTTGCTCCTTTGCACCCCAGGATTTCTACTTTGCACACTCATCTACTGTCAAATCTACCATTCCAGTGTTTTAATTGCTATATTGTATTTCCTTCGCCACCATAGCCTATTTATTGCCTTTAATACGTTGGGCAGTTCGCATCGTGCGGTGCGGTTGCTGTACCAGGCGGTGATACAGGATGCTTTCAATTGTGCATCTGTAAAAGTTGGTGAGGGTTTTAGGTGACAAGCCAAATTTCTTTAGCCCTCTGAGATTGAAGAGATTAAATGTTGCGCCATTCTTCACCACACTGTCTGTGTGGGTGGTCCATTTCAGTTTGTAAGTGATGTGTACGCCATGGAACTTGAAGCTTTCCATAATCTTCACTGCAGTCCCGCTGATGTAGATAGGGGGGGTGCATCTTTTGCTGTTTCTTGAAGTCCACAAACCCATTTAGCCACTGCACCTATCTGTATACAAAGTAATTCACTGTACAACATAAATATCTGGTCATGGTCTCAGTCTTATAATCCACCTTTGATAGTGTTGGAGTCATCTTTCCAATGGGTCTATTGTCCTTGATGGTTGTTGGTTTCTTCCTGGTGTTTGGATTATCTTCATAACGGGTCCAGTTTCTTAGCACTGGGTCTGCTTTGTTATCACACTTCTTGAAATTGGGGATTTCTGTTTGGGGGCCATTTTTCCTTCCAGATGAACAAACACAATAAGCCCCTGTCTTTCAAAGCATTACATGTGATTCAAGATCCAAAGGGCATGGACATTGTACTGTGGAGTCGAAAGCACATTATGAAATTGTCCACATGAATGCACATGTACATTTATGCTTTTATCTCACTGCTTTGTCATTATCGACTCCGCTGTGCCAACGAGGCTCGGGGAATTCCTTTGACCTGCTTAAGTCTTATCAGTGTTTGAAATGTAACTGATACTTTTCCATTTGTTTGGCTCTGTGTGGCCACATTCATTAAAAACCACAATGAGAGTCTATTTGATTGAGGTAAGTACACTGCTTCCTAGAAAGATAGAGGTGTCTGACGTGCGCGTTCTAACAGAGATTAAGGCCTAGATCCCAAGCCATGTACTCCATGTCTGCGTCCATCAAACTATACAACTTCTTTCCAGCCAAGTGGCTGGTGGCAGAACAATGGAGTTTCTGTGAACATCACCCAAAAGAGCCATCTACGAAGAAAATCCATCTGAGAAAAAAAAATCTACACTTCACATTTAAATGATGGCCATTATTCAGCCATGCTCTGAGGGACAGAATCGCCTACTCCCTCCCTCCCTCCCTCATCATCATCCCCCTCAGATTATTTCTTGAGAAATGACAGGGTGTGTTGCGGTTTCACTTGGCTAGAGTGCTCTGCTTTCCCACACTCCCCTGGCTGGGATGATGATGATTGCTTGTCTCTGCTTGGTTGCAGTTCATTTCAATGGCTGCTTGTTCTTTTGTGGAGTGCTTCAGCCAAACAGCGTGGCCTACTTGAGGACTCCAGTTGCTGAGAAATTGCCTCTCCCTTGTGTAGAGGCTGTCATTAAGAATATATAATCGCTACCCGTCATTATGTTGGCAGCCATCTTACAATAGATGGTAAATAATTCAGTGTAATAATACAAACAAAAAATACAGTGGCTTAGAATTGGAAATCATGCAATGAACATAATATTGATGGATGCTGCTCTGTCAGAATGGGAATATTGTTAGTTGTGGTTCCACACAGAATGCGCATCTAGTGGGACATTTATAGCTTTTTTTGGACAGGCACCAGGTACCCTAGCAGTTGAGAGCGTTGGGCCAGTAACCAAAAGGTCGCTGGTTCAAATCCTAGAGCAGACTAGGTGAAAAATATGTTGATGTGCCCTTGAGCAAAGCACTTAACCCTAAATACTCATCTAAGTTGCTTTGGGTAAGAGCATCTGCCAAATGGCTTAATGTACATGTTAATGAAGTGTACAACAATACTTAATATATAGACATTGAAATAATGCCTGACAACCATTCAGAGCTGCAGGCTACAGGTTTATTTATGTGGTCCATGAATGACTTTTGATATGGTCAATTTAACCATGGCCTCATCCACAGACAGTTAAAGTACGATGACATGACACATGAGGATGTCAACACCTTCATAAAATATCATTCAATCTACATGGTAAACAGCAGTAACATAAATTACGACTGTTTCATATAAATGTTTCATGGTGTGCCTTACCTGGTGTGTGTCTGTGTCTGTCACTTATCTATTTTAAGGGATCTGTGCATTTGTCAGGGGTGCATAACTGGTGGCATGGAAGTCAAACGCAGGAGAGCAGAACTTGGTAAATAGCTGGAGCCGTTTAATGTACATAACTACCGGCATACAAAAATAACAAAACACATGGGCACAAAAACCCGTATCGCACAAGTCACATAAAGCACACGTACTTACAATAAACAATTCCCGACAAGGACATGGGGGAAACAGAGGGAACATATACAACATGTAATTAAGGAATTGAAACCAGGTGAGTGTGACAACCAGACAAAACAAATGGAACATGAAAAAATGGATCAGCGGTGGCTAGAAGACCGGTGACGTCGGCCGCCGTACACTGCCCAAACAAGGAGAGGCACCGACTTCGGCAGTAGTCGTGACAGTACCCCCCCCCTTGATGCTCGGCTCCAGCAGCGCGCTGACACCGGCCTCGGGGACGACCCGGAGGATGAGGCACATGGCGATCCGGACGGAGACGGTGGAAATCCCGCAGCATTGAAGGGTCCAACACGTCCTCCTCCGGAACCCAGCATCTCTCCTCCAGACCATACCCCTCCCAGTCCACGGGGTATTGAAGGCACCTCGAGGGGGCGGAGGAACCTCCCGCACCTCAGCTTCCTGGAGCGGACCAGCCACCACCGGCCAGAGAAGAGACACATGGAACGAGGGGTTAATGCGTTAATCAGGAGGAAGCTGTAACCTATAACATACCTCATTCACTCCCCTCAGGACTTTCAATGGCCCCACAAACCGCGGACCCAGCTTCCGACAGGGCAGGCGGAGGGGCAGGTTCCGGGTCGAGAGCCAGACCCGGTCCGCCGGTGCAAACACCGGGGCCTCACTGTGGTGACGGTCAGCGCCCACTTTCTGGCACAGCACGGCGTGCTGAAGATGGACATGGGCGGTGACCCATGTCTCCTCCGCGCGCCGGAACCAGTCATCCACCGCAGGAGCTTCGGTCTGACTCTGATGCCACGGAGCCAGAACCGGCTGATACCCAAACACACACTGAAAGGGAGAGAGGTTAGTGAAGGAGTGGCGGAGCGAGTTCTGGGCCATCTCTGCCCAAGCCACGAACACTGCCCACTCCCCCGGCCGGGCCTGGCAATAAGACCTCAGAAACCTACCCACATCCTGGTTAACTCTTTCCACCTGCCCGTTACTCTCGGGGTGAAAACCTGAGGTAAGGCTGACCGAGAAGACCCCCAGACGTTCCATGAACGCCCTCCAGACCCTCGAAGTGAACTGGGATCAGACCCATAGATCAGACACTATATCCTCAGGCACCCCAATTTTGCCGGAAGATGTGCGCAAACAGGGCCTCCGCAGTCTGTAGGGCTGTAGGGAGGCCGGGCAAAGGGAGGAGACAGGACTTAGAAAAACCATCCACAATGGCCAGGATCGTGGTGTTACCCTGTGAAGGTGGAAGATCGGTTAGGAAATCAACCGACAGGTGCGACCACGGCCGTTGTGGAACGGGTAAGCGTTGTAACTTACCTCTGGGCAGGTGCCTAGGAGCCTTACACTGGGTGCACACCCCGAACAGGAGGAAACAAACCCTCACATCCTTAGCCAAGGTGGGCCACCAGTACTTCCCGCTAAGACAGCAAACTCTCCGATCAATCCCAGGATGACCAGAGGAGGGTGACGTGTGGGGCCAATAGCTCAACTGGTCACGGACAGCAGATGTAACGTACAGATGCCCAGCTGGACACTGGGGGGGAGTGGGCTCTGCATGTATCGCCCGCTCAATGTCCGCGTCCAGCTCCCACACTTCTGGCGCCACCAAATAAGAGGCGGGGAGTATGGGCGTGGGATCCATGGACCGCTCCTCTGTGTGATACTGCCGGGAAAGTGCGTCTGCCTTAACGTTCTGGGAACCTGGTCTGTACAAAAGGGTGAAAACAAAATGGGTGAAAAACATGGCCCACCTTGCCTAGCGAGGGTTCAGTCTCCTCGCTGACTGGATGTACTCCAGATTGCGGTGGTCAGTCCAGATGAGAAAAGGGTGTTTTGCCCCCTCAAGCCAATGTATCCACGCCTTCAAGGCCTTGACTACAACTCCTGGTCCCTCACGTTATAGTTTGCTCCGCCGGGCTGAGCTTCTTCGAGAAGAAGGCACAGGGGCGGAGCGTCGGTGGCGTACCCGAGCGCTGAGAGAGCACGGCTCCTATCCCAGCATCGGACGCGTCCACCTCCACTATGAACGCCAAAGAGGGATCCGGATGGGCCAGCACGGGCGCCGAGTTAAACAGAACCCTTAGTTGCCCAAAAGCCCTGTCCGCTTCAACTGAAGGCCCTAAAAATCGTCAAAGACTCCAGCCACCCTAGTCATAGAGTGTTCTCTCTGCTACCGCACGACAAGCGGTACCAGAGCGCCAAGTCTAGGTCCAAGAGGCTTCTAAACAGCTTCTACCCCGAAGCCATAAGACTCCTGAACATCTAATCAATTGGCTACCCAAACTATTTGCATTGCCCCTCCCACTCTTTTACACCGCTGCTTCTCTCTGTTGTTATCATCTATGCATAGTCACTTTAATAACTATACTTACATGTACATATTACCTCAACTAACCGGTGCCCCTGCATATTGACTCTGTACCGATACCCCCCTGTATATAGTCTCGCTATTGTTATTTTACTGCTGCTCTTCAATTGCTTGTTACTTTTATTTCTTATTCTTATCCGTATTTCTTTTAAACTGCGTTGTTGGTTAGGTGCTCATAAGTAAGCATTTCACTGTAAGGTCTACACTTGTTGTATTCGGCGCATGTGACTAATGAAATTTGATTTGAAATGTAATTCCCTATTTTGCAGCTTATCTAAATTTGGCGTTACTATTCATACAAATTCATTTACTGTATATCAGAAAGGAATTCAAATGCAGTCAGTCACGGGGCGTTAAATCCACACTTCCTTTATGTCGTAAATCATTTTTTATTTTTTTTTATTTTTACCCCCCTTTTTCTCCAATTTCGTTGTGTCCAATTGTTGTAGTAGCTACTATCTGGTTTTTTGAAGTTAAATGATTTTTGAAGTTATCCCTGTGGTAATGTAAGCACAGTGCATGTGTTATTTGGTCAGGTAGAGATTTGGAATAACGTACCCTTGTGAAGGTTGTTGATAGAGTTATTTGATCATTCCATTGAATCACTGGGATACTAGCCAATGGAGAGTCCTTATATTGCCAAGCCTTTAAATTATTATTGAAGTTATGTAATTTGGTTAGGTTGAGATTTGTAATCGTGTGATTGACAGTTACGGGGTACCACTGTTGGAATGTTTTTGTCGGTTTTGGATTTGATCAAGTACTACTTTCATTTGATGTGAAGTTGGCTTTTATGTTATTGTACTGTTTACAGCCTCGAAATATATTTTATATTCAACTTCATACATATTCATGACTTGCGTGTTGGATGACTGAAGTAAACACTGTTTAGTAAGTGAAATATTAGATTTTCAGCACATGAATATGTTCCCAAAATGTGGTAGGCCTATGGCTTTTAAGAATTCCATATTAGTTACATTGTAACAGGTAAGCTCAGTCATATTCAGCTAAAATATTATTATTTGAACCCAGCTCTGGGATCATGAAGGACATGAGAATAACAAAGGAAGATTATCAGGACACCAATAAAGTAGGCCACCAATTTGTTTCCACCATTCCACCAAGTTATGATATTGTCATGCCTACTCCCGCTCCCATTCTCGACGGCGCCAGGCGGCCAATCATTATGCACACCTGTCACCATTTTTACGCACATCAGCGCTCCATTGGACTCACCTGGACTCCATTACTTATTGAGGGTGCCAGGAGGCCCAACATTACGCACACCTGCGCTTCATTGGACTCACCTGGACTCCATCACTTATTGATTGCCTCCCCTATGTCTGTCTATTCCTCAGTTTCATCCCCAATGTATTTTCGTTCCGCCTTTCCAGTCACTGTCCTTGTTTGTTTCATGTCAGTTATTTATAAAAATGTTGAAGCAGTTTGGAAAAGTCTGTATAGCTTAAGCGGAGGGCGCATCGATGGTACTGTTTACCCAGGGATAAAGTCAGTCTGTCAGACAGGCCAGGAGCTCTTCATCAAGGCCCATCGCTTAGTCAGACATTCCCAATTCCTCCATAGTAGCCTCTCCTTCGTAGTTAGCTGATCTTCCATTGCCTACAGCATAGCACCCACCTGGGTGATGCTTCAGCTGCAGTAAAGCGCAAGAAATCAACCACCCTTCAACAGTGGTCAGGAAGAGTCCATCAGCCTCTCTAACACCTTAGACACCATAGTCTCCATCTTCCAATTGGCAGGTGAACCAAAATGCCGGAGCAGCTGCTGGATTATTTAAATGCAAAAATTAACCATCCAGCTAGCTAGCTAGCCAAGGCAAACAAACTGATTGAACAATTCCTCTAACTTTGAGATTGAAGACCACCATGTTGATGTGATCAAAACAGCTTTTTTTAAAAATGAAACAAGACATACAAAAAGTGTTAAAATATTTACAAAATGTACAGGAGCTCTCTGGCTAGGTGACCTCACGTCGTCATGGCAAACATGGAAAGCTACAAATCATGTTGATGAAATGTACTAAATTTACTGAATTATGTATTTTCAGTCTATCCTTACCACCCCCTCAAGCCAGGCGTCTAGGTGAGAATATGTCTATGTCTGACTACATAAGACTAACCCAACTCAAAGTGACTTGTATACACCTTCCACTGTCCAACAATGGACACTGTACTTACAGGATGTGAACCTGCAAAACTCAGCAGTGCACTCTGAAGATGGTTGTTCTCCCCTCAAGGCTTAAAGCTGGAATCCTTAATGGTGAAACTGCCATGTCCATTTGGGATATTATATCAGCATAGAAATTACTTCAAAAATAACACACAGTTTTTATTCCCTCGGACATCATTTCACCTGCAATAGAACAGCAGAATATGTACAGCATTTTTTTATACCACATTTCTTGACGCACCACCTGTAATGGCATTCCTCCTCCTCTTCTGAGGAGGAGAAGCGAGAAGGATCGGAGGACCAATGCGCTGCGAGGTAAGTGTCCTTAACGTTTATTTAAAGATATAAACTGAACACTACAAAACAATAAACGTGAAACGACCGAAACAGTACCGTGTGGCAACAAACACACACACGGAAAACAAACACCCACAACTCAAAAGTGAAATCCAGGCTACCTAAGTATGATCCTCAATCAGAGACAACTAACGACACCTGCCTCTGAATGAGAACCATACTAGGCTGAACTCAAAACCCCAACATAGAAAAACACACATAGACTGCCCACCCCAACTCACGCCCGACCATACTAAATAAAGGCAAAACAAAGGAAATAAAGGTCAGAACGTGACACCACCTCAGTTTCGTCCACACAACAACAACAATAACAAAGGTGCAGGGACAGACAGCGTCACTGTTTCCCGTAATGCGGATTCAATATTTAATAGCCAGCCATTTACCCAGAGGGTAAATATCTGTCTTCAGGGCGATGGAGAGGTAACTGCAGTAGTGCTCATCAGTGAACTTTGCTATTTCAACACCTGCTCAAACTTTTGTCAAAGTCCCTTACATAAATTAATGATTTATTTGAAAGTTTGAGTTGGATATTGTGCTTGCTGTATACTGTAGACTCTGATTTTTGCAGCCCTGTCCATTATAATTGGCGGATCAATGTGTGGTTAGGTTCAGTGAAGAGTCTGGTCCAAGAGATGATGAAGCATTATAAGCCATAGTTGTGAATACAACTGCATTTGGTTTAACTACGGAATGTGCCCTCCTCTCTTATTCATTCCTATACAGACTGTATATTTAGCCAGTTTATTGGCTAACTTTAGTATTCAGCTGATCATGGTTTGTGGTCATCAGCTATCCTTTAGCTCGAAAAGCTATCGCCAGTTTTGTACAACGTGACATACCGGACCTATTTTTCTCTCCATATCCCCGGATTTCAACCGCAAGCTCTGGACATTTACACCTGGAACTCGCAGCTAGCTAGCTGCTATCCATGTGACTATTGGCTTACGTCTTACTGCCGATGCGGAGCCCCACCGGGCCTTCACGACTGGACCACCGACGTT
This sequence comes from Oncorhynchus masou masou, assembly GCF_036934945.1. Lineage (NCBI taxonomy): Eukaryota > Metazoa > Chordata > Actinopteri > Salmoniformes > Salmonidae > Oncorhynchus > Oncorhynchus masou. The sequence continues at coordinate 44,237,151 of NC_088240.1, read as the reverse complement.
ATCTGCCCGAGGGAGTTATCCAACTGGCCCCTCTGTTGCGACGTTACATGAACACCCATCTGCGGCCCGCTAATCGTTCTCTGTCTTATCGGCTGCTATCTGAATAGGTCTATCGGACAATTTGTCTTGGGTCACTATAACTATATCTATTTTGCCAATTGGATTGATCCCCTCGACCACACGGAACCCCACTAATCTTCCGACGGAAACGCACGAGGTGGCTAAAAACAGACCTCCATCCTATGCTAGCTTGCTACCGATGGCCCGGCTATCTGTCTGAATCGCCGTGACCCCAACCAACCTCACTACTCACTGGACCCTTATGATCACTCGACTAAGCATGCCTCTCCTTAATGTCAATATGGCTTGTCCATTGCTGTTCTGGTTAGTGTTTATTGGCTTATTTCACTGTAGAGCCTCTAGCCCTGCTCATTATACCTTATCCAACCTTTCAGTTACACCACCCACACATTCGATGACATCACCTGGTTTTAATGATGTTTCTAGAGACAATATCTCTCTCATCATCACTCAATACATCCACAGTATTCACATCCTACCATACCTTTGTCTGTACATTATACCTTGAAGCTATTTTATCGCCCCCAGAAACCTCCTTTTACTCTCTGTTCCGGACGTTCTAGATGACCAATTCTCAAAGCTTTTAGCCAGCCGTACCCTTATCCCACTCCTCCTCTGTTCCTCTGATGATGTAGAGGTGAATCCAGGCCCTGCAGTGCCTAGCTCCACTCCTATTCTCCAGGTGCTCTCTTTTGATGACTTCTGTAACCGTAATAACCATGGTTTCATGCATGTCAACATTAGAAGCCTCTTCCCTAAGTTTTTTTTATTCACTGCCTTAGCACACTCTGCCAACCCGGATGTTCTAGCCGTGTCTGAATCCTTGCTTAGGAAGACCAAAATTCTGAAATCTTCATCAACTACAACATTTTCAAACAAGATAGAACGGCCAAAGGGGGCAGAGTTGCAATCTACTGCAAAGAGTTCTGTCCTACTATCCAGGTCTGTACCCAAACAATTTGAACAATTTCTACTTTTAAAAATCCACCTCTCTAAAAACAAGTCTCTCACCTTTGCCGCCTGCTATAGACCACCCTCTGCCCCGAGCTGTGCTCTGGACACCATATGTGAACTGATTGCCAGCCATCTATCTTCAGAGCTCGTGCTGCTAGGCGACCTAAACTGGAACATGCTTACCACCCCAGCCATCCTAAAATCTAAGCTTGATGCCCTCAATCTCACACAAATTATCATGGAACCTACCAGGTAGCGCCCCAAAGCCGTAAACAAGGGCACCCTCATAGATATCATCCTAACCAACTTGCCCTCTAAATACACCTCTGCTGTTTTCAACCAAGATCTCAGCGATCACTGCCTCATTGCCTGCATCCGCAATGGGTCCGCGGTCAAACGACCTCCACTCATCAAATGTCAAACGCTCCCTGAAACACTTCAGCGAGCAGACAATTCTAATCGACCTGGCCGGGGTATCCTGGAAGGATATTGATCTTATCCCGTCAATGCCTTCCTCACCATCTTAAATAAGCATGCCCCTGTCACACCCTGACCCATAATTTGCTTTGTATGTTCTATGTTTTGTTTGGTCAGGGTGTGATCTGAGTGGGCATTCTATGTTGGATGTCTTGTTTGTCTGTTTCTGTGTTTGGGCCTGATATGGTTCTCAATCAGAGTTAGGTGTTAGTCATTGTCTCTGATTGGGATCCATATTTAGATAGCCTGTTTTGTGTTGGGTTTTGTGGGTGATTGTTCCTGTCTTTGTGTTTGTTACACCAGAGAGGGCTGTTTTCGGTTTTTCACGGTTCTTGTTTTTCTATATTGTTCTATTTTCATCCTTATTAAAGATGTATCTAAATAACCATGCTGCGTTTTGGTCCGCCTCTCCTTCAACACGAGAAAGCCGTGACAGCCCCATTCAAGAAATGTAGAACCAGGAACAGATATAGCCCTTGGTTCTCTCCAGACCTGACTGCCCTTAACCAACACAAAAACATCCTATGTCGTTCTGCATTAGCATCGAACAGCCCCCGTGATATGCAACTTTTCAAGGAAGCTAGAAACCAATATACACAGGCAGTTAGAAAAGCCAAGGCTAGCTTTTTCAAGCAGAAATTTGTTTCTTGCAACACAAACTCAAAAAGATCTGGGACACTGTAAAGTCCATGGAGAATAAGAACACACACACGGAAAACAGCTGCCCACTGCACTGAGGATAGGAAACACTGTCACCACCGATAAATCCACTATAATTGAGAATTTAAATTAGCATTTTTCTACAGCTGGTCATGCTTTCCACCTGGCTACTCCTACCCTGGTCAACAGCACTGCACCCCCACTCCCCCCGCCTTCCCCATTTCTCCTTCTCCCAAATCCAGTCAGCTGATGTTCCGAAAGAGCTGAAAAATCTGGACCCCTACAAATCAGCCGGGCAAGACAAACTGGACCCTTTCTTTCTAAAATTATCTGCCGAAATTGTTGCCAACCTTATTACTAGCTTGTTCAACCTCTCTTTCGTGTCATCTGAGATTCCCAAAGATTGGAGAGCAACTGCGATCATCCCCCTCTTCAAAGGGGGGGGACACTCTTGACCCAAACTGCTACAGACCTATATCTATCCTACCCTGCCTTTCTAAGGTCTTTGAAAGAAATGTCAACAAACAGATTACCGACCACTTCGAATCCCACCATATCTTCTCCGCTATTCAATCTGGTTTCAGAGCTGGTCATGGGTGCACCTCAGCAACACTCAAGGTCCTAAACGATATCTTAACCACCATCGATAAGAAACAATACTGTGCAGCCATATTCATTGACCTGGCCAAGGCTTTCAATCACCACATCCTCATTGGCAGACTCAACAGTCTTGGTTTCTCAAATGATTGCCTCGCCTGGTTCACCAACTACTTCTCTGATAGAGTTCAGTGTATAAAATCGGAGGGGACAACAGGTGTCCGGGACTCTGGCAGTCTCTATGGGGTTGCCACAGGGTTCAATTCTTCCAGTATACAGTATACAGTATACAGTATACATCAATGATGTTGCTCTTGCTGCTGGTGAGTCTCTGATCCACCTTTACGCAGATGACACCATTCTGTATACTTCTGTCCCTTCTTTGGACACTGTGTTAACAACTCTCCAGACGAGTTTCAATGCCATACAACTCTCCTTCCGTGGCCTGCAATTGCTCTTACATACAGTACAAGTAAAACAAAATGCATGCTCTTCAAATGATCGCTGCCTGCACGTCCAACTTCACTACTCTGGACGGTTCTGACTTAGAATATGTGGACAACTACAAATACCTAAATCAAATCAAATAAAATAAAATTTTATTTGTCACATACACATGGTTAGCAGATGTCAATGCTAGTGTAGCGAAATGCTTGTGCTTCTAGTTCCGACAATTCAGTAATAACCAACAAGTAATCTAACTAACAATTCCAAAACTGCTGTCTTATACACACAAGTGTAGGATGATAAAGAATATGTACATAAAGATATATGAATGAGTGATGGTACAGAGAGGCATAGGCAAGATACAGTAGATGGTATTGAGTACAGTATATACATATGAGATGAGTATGTAAGCAAAGTGGCATAGTTAAAGTGGCTAGTGATACATGTATTACATAAAGATGCAGTAGATGATATAGAGTACAGTATATACGTATACATATGAGATGAATAATGTAGGGTATGTAACATTATATTAGGTAGCATTGTTTAAAGTGGCTAGTGATATATTTTACATAATTTCCCATCAATTCCCATTATTAAAGTGGCTGGAGTTGAGTCAGTGTGTTGGCAGCAGCCACTCGATGTTAGTGGTGGCTGTTTAACAGTCTGATGGCCTTGAGATAGAAGCTGTTTTTCAGTCTCTCGGTCCCAGCTTTGATGCACCTGTACTGACCTCGCCTTCTGGATGATAGTGGGGTGAACAGGCAGTGGCTCGGATGGTTGTTGTGCTTGATGATATTTATGGCCTTCCTGTAACATCGGGTGGTGTAGGTGTCCTGGAGGGCAGATAGTTTGCCCCCGGTGATACGTTGTGCAGACCTCTACTACCCTCTGGAGAGCCTTACGGTTGTGGGCGGAGCAGTTGCTGTACCAGGCGGTGATACAGCCCGCCAGGATGCTCTCGATTGTGCATCTGTAGAAGTTTGTGAGTGCTTTTGGTGACAAGCTGAATTTCTTCAGCCTCCTGAGGTTGAAGAGGTGCTGCTGCACCTTCTTCACGATGCTGTCTGTGTGGGTGGACCAATTCAGTTTGTCTTTGATGTGTATGCCGAGGAACTTAAAACTTACTACCCTCTCCACTACTGTTCCATCGATCTGGATAGGGAGGTGTTCCCTCCTCTGTTTCCTGAAGTCCACAATCATCTCCTTAGTTTTGTTGACGTTGAGTGTGAGGTTATTTTCCTGACACCACACTCCGAGGGCCCTCACCTCCTCCCTGTAGGCCGTCTCGTCGTTGTTGGTAATCAAGCCTACCACTGTTGTGTCGTCCGCAAACTTGATGATTGAGTTGGAGGCGTGCGTGGCCACGCAGTCGTGAGTGAACAGGGAGTACGGGAGAGGGCTCAGAACGCACCCTTGTGGGGCCCCAGTGTTGAGGATCAGCGGGGTGGAGATGTTGTTGCCTACCCTCACCACCTGGGGGCGGCCCGTCAGGAAGTCCAGTACCCTGTTGCACAGGGCGGGGTCGAGACCCAGGATCTCGAGCTTGATGATGAGCTTGGAGGGTACTATGATGTTAAATGCCGAGCTGTAGTCGATGAACAGCATTCTCACATAGGTATTCCTCTTGTCCAGATGGGTTAGGGCAATGTGCAGTGTGGTTGAGATTGCATCATTTGTGGACCTATTTGGGCGGTAAGCACTGTCTGGTTAGACTGTAAACCCTCCTTCCAGACTCACATCAAATATCTCAAATCCAAAGTTATATCTAGAATTTGCTTCCTATTTTGCAACAAAGCATCCTTCACTCTGCTGCCAAATATACTCTCGTAAAACTGACCATCCTACCGATCCTCGACTTCGGCGATGTCATTTACAAAATAGCCTCCAATACCCTACTCAATAAATTGGATGCAGTCTATCACATTGCCATCCGTTTTGTCAAAACCCCATATACTACCCACCACTGCGACCTGTGTGCTCTCGTTTGCTGGCCCTCGCCTCATACTTATCGCCAAACCCACTGGCTCCAGGTCATCTACAAGACCCTGCTAGGTAAAGTCCCCCCTTATCTCAGCTTGCTGGTCACCATAGCAGCACCCATATGTAGAACACGCTCCAGCAGGTATATCTCTCTGGTCACCCCCGAAACCATTTCTTCCTTTGTCCGCATCTCCTTCCAGTTCTCTGCTGCCAATGACTGGAACTAACTACAAAAATCTCTGAAACTGGAAACACTTATCTCCCTCACTAGCTTTAAGCACCAGCTGTCAGAGCAGCTCACAGATTACTGCACCTGTACATAGCCCATCTATAATTTAGCCCAAACAACTACCTCTCCCCCTACTGTATTTATTTCTTTTGCTCCTTTGCACCCCATTATTTCTATCTCTACCTTGCACATTCTTCCACTGCAAATCTGCCATTCCAGTGTTTTACTTACTATATTGTATTTACTACGCCACCATGGCCTTTTTTGCCTTTACCGCCATTATCTTACCTCATTTGCTCACATTGTATATAGACTTATTTTCCTACTGTATTATTGACTGTATGCTTGTTTTACTCCATGTGTAACTTTGTGTTGTTGTATGTGTCGAACTGCTTTGCTTTATCTTGGCCAGGTCGCAATTGTAAATGAGAACTTGTTCTCAACTTGCCTACCTGGTTAAATAAAGGTGAAATATATATATTTTTAAAATAAATATCTTGATGACAGATTTATATTGATAATATAATATAATTAATAGCATTTCATTACAATGCTTTGTTGTGTTTGATACATTATAAAACTGTTAGTAAACTGTTGAAAGTGTAAATATAACCTTCATCAGAAGATACATATTTACACAGAGTGGTCCTTCAAGGATATCTCTCAAATGATGTCTCAGTAGGGACGTCAAACGTTCAGGATGCTGCACATACATTGTGGAGGCTCTTGTCTAAAAGCACCCGGTTAAATAGTGTTTGACAGCAATTTTTACTCTCTAAATGGTTAAATTAGTTCAAAACAGTTGCAATATTTTTTGAGTGGGCAACATTAACTATCATCTTAAATTTACATGTTGAATACTTTTCCCATATTCAATTATTGTATATTGTGATCATTTCCTGAATGTGGACAGTTTGTGTTACTAACTTACACAACCTTGCATTTTCACCCCATAAAATGTCATGGAATTATACATCCTTCTTTACCGCAGATTGGTGACGTTAGTATAAAAGTTTATAGTCATCACGATGGCATAAGCTTGATTGCTTAAAACAGAACAATACATTTGGTTTTGTACCCTTGATTTTGTTGCATGCTGGGGTGAGCAGGTTTTAGAACTCTTGAGTTAATGAAGTTGCATGGAAAATACAGGGCGGTCTCTATAGTAGTTAGCTGGCCAAACACCAATACATGGATTTTACAGTCAAACTATCACTTAAATAGCAGCCAACTGTTGTCACTGTTGATATCCTATGCAGCGTCGTGATTAATTCACGCTATCTAACAGAAAAGGTGTTTCCCCTTTCTGTGATGGCGGCCTCCCGAAATCAACATCTGACATTCCAAAATATATACTGTAGATATAAGCTACAAGTACTCGTCTAACCAACCATGTATAGGTTATTCCAAGTTTCTGTGTGGCCTTTGAATAGTGTTGGCTTAAACAACTCTTCACCCCAGACGTTTGCCCCCTGTACTATTCAGCGTGATATCGTTCCCCCAAAGATGCACGTATTGTTTTTTGCCCTAGCACTACACAACTGATTCAAATAATCAACTAACCATCAAGGTATGATCATTTGAGTCATCAGTGTAGTGTTAGGGAAAAAAACAAAACATGCACCCATTGGGGTCCCGAGAACCGAGTTTGAGAAATGCTGAGCTAGCCGTTTCTACAAATTGTCCTCTAACCAGTGATGTACACATTATTCCCAGATTCCGTGTGGTTTTTGATCTGTGTTACTTTTAACAGGACGTGCAACCTCATCTCCCCCTCTCGCGCAATGGATTTCAACGTGATATCGATATGAGTGATTGACAAATAAGTGTTGTGTTTCTCTTTCCGTTTTGGCGACCCCAAAATCACAATGGCTCACTCCAAAATGTAGCTGCCTGTCTTCTGCAGGTTGTTCTCTAACCATTATTTTGTTTCAACAGCACACCAGCTGATTTCCCCCTAAATGATATCAGTGACGTATTGCCACTTTTCAAAACACCACAGTTTTAGGTGTGTGTGCAGATTAAAAGGTGCTTGTTTAAAAAAATAAAAGTAATATGATAAGTAATTGTTGCACATGTATGTGTAGATAGTACATTTTATGGTTAGGTTTTCAATATATCACAAACTGTTTCTGCATATTGGTTATTAATTTGGAAATGTTAAAGCTGTGCTTTGACATTGGGCTATTTATCAACAGGAAGCAGTAACAGCATAATTTTACACTTAAGTTTTAGGAATATAAATGAAACTTTCAACACTAATTTCCAATGGTATTGTACTTAATTGGATTAAAACGTGCTGAATGAGTCCAATAATGTGCTGCGATTTATTTATTTGCCCTGCCTAGTCTCAGCCACCCAGAGATTACAACTATTGTAACTATGACATTATTGTTTGTGTTGAAATACACCGCAGTGCCGTTATTGAAACCACAGTAGAGGTTCTAACCACATTATTATTTTTCTGTCCAGTTTGCCAAGGCCACTCGGTAGGTTTGTCTGCGTTTCTGACTGCATGGCACAGAAAAACCCACATTTAAAAGTGAAATCCCACCGATCCACACGAAGGTCCACTCGCCGCTGTCCGTGCAGCCAACCATATCATTTCTCATTAGTGTTTGGGAGTACATGGTACATTTTTTTACTCTCTTTTCCCACAAAATACCTCAACACGATAATTTAGACCGGGTAGTGCTGCAGACTCTATGGAGTTCCACTCTGAAATTGAAATTAAATCCCTCTAGTGGAAAACTGGTCAAAAACACGATTGTGTTTGGAATCTTTGTGGTCGTTCATGCAATATGAATGAGTGATTCACCATTGCCTGGTGATCTAAGATTTGTTATAATAATATTGGCAAGACTTACTCGGCTCACGCTTTTTAAATTACAGCACCCTTGTTGCTGGTATGGAATACAATCATACTGCCTAATACATAAAGGGTGTAGTGGCACTGTCACTTTAATCTAAATGACGGCAGAGTGCCTCAGGAATCGCATGCAAATTTCAAGATAATGCATGCAGTCATCCATATTAGCGAATTAGCTTAAAATTATGTCATTATACATATTTCTATGATCTCACATGAGGTACCAATTATGGAACATTAGGTACAGAACGTCATACACAAAACAAGGTGAAAGTTTGAATGGTTATTGAATGTTTCACTTTCGTAGCCTGACAATAGAAAACAGACTACAGTTTGATACTTCTCTGTTTGCTATGCTGTCATGGACTACTCATCCGAGGCTTTCTTATCCCCCCCCCCCGAGCTTTTCAAACACTGCCATGTTTACCAGCTTAGGATGCCACTGTGATGACAAATTTGTGTATAAAGAATTTTAAATGGAATGACATATGTCACCACCTCAGTTTCCACTTTTATATTGGAGAGCCACAGTGACAGTGTCAACTCCATGGTTGAAATGGTACACTAATAGGGATGCTAGAGGGGCCTTCTGAGACAAGGTGTCAGCTGAGCACTAACTCAGCGCCAACATTTGTTTGACACTAGGCTCAAAGGTTCGCTAGCACCGGTAGTATTTATACTTTGACGTTCAGTCATGAATGAAGTCTATTGGGCTTTACTTACACAGATGTGAAGACTTTTGTAGGTGCACATTTTGTTGTTTTCTGAATGGTTGTGTACAAAATTAGATTTGAGTTATGATGACTGTATTTTGAGTCATGACTGTTTTCCTTGAATTAGATTAGGAACAACTCAAAGCTCATTTTGTGCAAATCACCAGTTCCTAACCACTTACTTGCAATCTGAAGTAATTGCCTATACATTGAAATGCTTACATAAGACAGACACTGCACATGTTGATGACACACAATACAAAATTTTAGTTAAACCATAAGAAAGAAAACTAATTTAATTAAATACCATTCCTTTTCAATTAGATGTCATAGTAGCGATAGTTCCAAGTCTCAATATAATATTTGTGACTTTGGCAGAAGCAGTGTTTATTGTGAATGTCTGTCTTTTCTAATGTATTGTAATGTGGAAAATGGAGTCTGTGTGTATGACAGAATTAACTGATTCATCAATAGATGGTGTAAGAGTGACAATCATATCGACAAGGGCTTCAGAGTTGAATTGAAAATAAATGTTAGAAATTCACACACTCGGTACTGCTTTTGGCAGAATTGATGTCAGAAGCATGTCCCCACTAAGTTCCACAGGAATGCTCTCGGTGATGTGCGCTGAATACATGGTGTGAAATAGGTCAAGTCTATTTTTTCTACGTTTGACAAAAAAAGTTACTTTCTATTCAAGGGGGCAGATTCTCTGATACCCGTCTGGGATAAGCTCTCACCAACTGTAACATTTCAGTTGCATCTCGCACCTGCACTTATCTGTCCATCAAACATGTAAACAACTATCATACATGTTCCACAGCAAGCTACTCTATCCAAACCAATTGGTGGAGTAAATGATTGAGCTATATGTAATAACTATGTTTATTTAATAGGGTAAAAAATGAATGAAAACTATACGAACCTTTATTTTTTGGGTGCTGCGAACAGTTTAGAACTTTTATTTATTGTTTTTATTTAACCTTTATTTAACTAGGCAAGTCAAACTCTTATTTACAATGGCGGCCTACACCTGCCAAACCCAGACGACGGTGGGCCAATTGTGCACCGCCCTATCACAGCCGGTTGTGATACAGCCGGGATTCGAACCAAGGTGTCTGTAGTCACGCCTCAAGCACTGAGATGCAGTGCCTTAGACCGCTGCGCCACTCTGCGCTGGTCGGTACAATGGAACGTAAATAAATAAATAAGGGTTCTGCGCAGAACAGAGCGATTGGAAAAAAAATCTGGTTCCAACCTCTGGTACAAACTAATGCTATTTTGAGTCTATATGAATCGTGGACTGACAGGAAATGAAAACATGTTTTTGAATAAAATGCCCTGGTTATGCTTTACATTAAGTTGCCCTTATTACTATGTAACTACACAGTATTAACTGTGGTAACAACATAGTAGTTACATAGGTATTACTATGTAATGACTTGATAATAGGGTTGCAGTTATTACACAATAGCGGACATGGATTAGGATGGTGGACCAAATGTAGTTATACCACAGATTGTGCTAATTTATTGGCACATTGAACCATGTTGCATCCGTAGTGTAAGAACTCTGTGGGTAGTGAATTCCTCCACCTTTATACACCTTCGCCATTGGAACAAGGACCGTGTAATTCCACATCCACTTGCTGAAGGTTAATTCACATGTGTAATTACTGATGTTATTACACATTTTCCGATAATGTTTTGTAATTACATGTTTGAAAGTCACCTGTGAATTACCATGTCAATACCTCAAACCAAAATGTGTATACTGATACAGCCCTTACAAAAACGTATGATAGTATTACTATGGTACTTTAATTCATACCATGGTACTGGTATGGTACTTTCACTCATACCACAGTATATTCTGAATCATGGAAATGTACCATGATTTTAGCCTTGAAGTATGATGGTACTACCATGGTACTGCCATTACACCTAATATTACCATGATATGGCATCATTTATAACATGGTATAGATCTGAATCATGGAAGTGTACAATGGCAGTATTCAAAATGGCGCCGGAGGAGATGGCCGCCATTTTACAGTCTCCTAACCAATTTTGCTATTATGTTGTTTTTTTTTCGCAATATTTCTTAATGATTTTGTACATAATGTTTCTGCAACTGTATCTTAAGGAAGAAAAGAGCTTCTGGATATCAGGACAGCGATCACTCACCTCGGGTTAAACAAAGATTTCTTCAACAACAACAACAGCAGCAAACAGGACTCACACAATAACCTCCAAACACACCACAGGGTAGACATCCCCATTATTTGCAAAAGGAAGCGACGCAGAAGACGAAGAGCGGATGCCTCGTCCGGACCCGCAGAAGACAACTAGGAAAGCTGCCGTTACAGTCAATATTACTCGCCAACGTGCAATCATTGGACAATAAACTAGACTAGGTAAGGTCAAGAATATCCTACCAACGGGGCATCAAAAACTGTAATATCCTACAGAGTCGTCACGGAATCGTGACTGAATGACGACATGGATATTCAGCTAGCGGGATACACCCTGCACCGGCAGGATAGAACAGCACACTCTGGTAAGACGGGGGGGGGGGGGGAGCACGAAGTCTAAGGAAGTCTCTAGATCTTGCTCACCTGAAGTTGAGTATATTGTGATAAACTGCAGGCCACACTACTTGCCTAGAGAGTTCTCAGTTATACTTTTCGTGGCTGTTTATTTTCCACCACAGACAGATGCTGGCACTAAGACAGAACTCAGTCAGCTGTTTAAGGAAATAAGCAAACAGGAAACCACTCATCCAGAGGCGGCGCTCCTAGTGGCCGGAGACTTTAATGCAGGGAAACTTAAATCAGTTCTACCAAATCTATATCAACATGTTAAATGTGTAACCAGAGGGAAAAAATGTTGAGATCACCTGTACTCCACACACAGAGACGCGTGCAAAGCTCTCTCTCACCCTCCATTTGGTTAATCCGACCACAACTCTATCCTCCTGATTCCTGCATACAAGCAAAAATTAAAGCAGGAAGCACGAGTGACTCGGTCTATAAAAACATGGTCAGATGAAGCAGATGCTAAACTACAGGACTGCTTTGTTATCACAGACTGGAACATGTTCCGGGATTCTTCCGATGACATTCAGTCACTGGCTTTATCGATAAGTGCATCGAGGACGTCGTCCCCACAGTGACTGTACGTACATACCCCAACCAGAAGCCATGGATTACAGGCAACATTCGCACTGAGCTAAAGGGTAGAGCTGCCGCTTTCAAGGTGCGGGACTCTAACCCGGAAGCTTACAAGAAATCCCGCTATGCCCTCCAACGAACCATCAAACAGGCAAAGCGTCAATACAGGGCTAAGATTGAATCATACTACACTGGCTCCGACGTTCGTGGGGTTTGCAGGGCTTGCAAACTATTACAGACTACAAAGGGAAGCACAGCCACGAGCTGTCCAGTGACACGAGCCTTCCAGATGAGCTAAATCACTTCTATGCTCACTTCGAGGCAAGCAACACTGAGGCATGCATCAGAGCATCAGCTGTTCCGGACGACTGTGATCACGCTCTCCGTAGCCGACGTGAGTAAGACCTTAAAACAGGTCAACATACACAAGGCTGCGGGGCCAGACGGATTTCTAGGACGTGTGCTCCGGGCATGTGCTAACCAACTGGCAGGTGTCTTCACTGACATTTTCAAAATGTCCCTGATTGAGTCTGTAATACCAACATGCTTCAAGCAGACCACCATAGTCCCTGTGCCCAAGAACACAAAGGCAACATTCCTAAATGACTAGAGACCCACAGCACTCACATCCGTAGCCGTGAAGTGCTTTGAAAGGCTGGTAATGGCTCACATCAACACCATTATCCAAGAAACACTAGACCCACCCTAATTTGCATACCGCACAAACAGATCCATAGATGATGCGATCTCTATTGCACTCCACACTGCCCTTTCCCACCTGGACAAAAGGAACACATATGTGAGAATGCTGTTCATTGACTACAGCTTAGCATTCAACACATAGTACACTCAAAGCTCATCACCAAGCTAAGGATCCTGGGACTAAACACCTCTTTCTGCAACTGGATCCTGGACTTCCTGAAAGGCCACCCCCAGGTGGTGAGGGTAGGGAGCAACACATCTGCCACGCTGATCCTTAACACTGGAGCTCCCCAGGGGTGCTTGCTCAGTCCCCTCCTGTACTCCATGTTCACACACGACCGCATGGCCAGGTCCGACTCCAACACCATCACTAAGTTTGCTGACGACACAACAGTGTGTGTCTTCACTGTTGATCACCTGATCGACGACGAGACAGCCTATAGGGAGGAGGTCAGAGACCTGGCCGGGTGGTGCCAGAATATCAACCTATCCCTCAACGTAACCAAGACTAAGGAGATGATTGTGGACGATAGGAAAAGGATAACCGAGCACGTCCCCATTCTCATCGACGGGGCTGTAGTAGAGCAGGTTGAGAGCTTCAAATTCCTTGGTGTCCACATCAACAACAAACTAGAATGGTCCAAACACACCAAGACAGTCGTGAAGAGGGCACGACAAAGCCTATTTCCCCTCAGGAAACTAAAAAGATTTGGCATGGGTCCTGAGATCCTCAACAGGTTCTACAGCTGCAATGTCGAGAGCATCCTGACCGGTTGCATCACTACCTGGTACGGCAATGGCTCTGGCTCGGACCACAAGGCACTTCAGAGGGCAGTGCGTACGGCCCAGTACATCACTGGGGCAAAGCTGTATGCCATCCAGGAACTCTACACCAGGCGGTGTCAGGAAGACCCTAAAAATGGTCAAAGACCCCAGCCACCCCAGTCATAGACTGTTCTCTCTACTACTGCATGGCAAGCGGTACCGGAGTGCCAAGTCTAGGACAAAAAGGCTTCTCAACAGTTTTTACCCCCAAGCCATAAGACTCCTGAACAGGTAACCAAATGGTTATACAAACTATTTGCATTGTGTGCCTCCCCAACCCCTCTTTTACGCTGCTGCTACTCTCTGTTTATCTTATATGCATAGTCACTTTAATTATACATTCATGTACATACCTAAATTGGACCGACCAACCAGTGCTCCGGCACATTGGCTAACCGGGCTATCTGCATTCTGTCCCACCACCCGCCAACCCCCTCTTTTTACATTTCTGCTACTCTCTGTTCATCATATACAGTGGGGAGAACCAGTATTTGATACACTGCCAATTTTGCAGGTTTTCCAACTTACAAGGCATGTAGAGGTCTGTAATTTTTATCATAGATACACTTCAACTGTGAGAGACGGAATCTAAAACAAAAATCCAGAAAATCACATTGTATGATTTTTAAGTAATTAATTGTCAGCCGCTTGCTCTAGTGGTTGCTTCATGCGCTCTCACTCTACTGTAGAGTGGCTCTCGCGCTAGCCTGCCTAGTCAGTGAGTCAGAGTCAGTTGATTGAGAGTCTGTGAATGTGAGCCTGTTGGAGAGTTGCAGCGATGAGTTGCAGCGATGAGACAAATTCATAATTGGATGTGACGAAATTGCGGAGAAAAGGGCATAGAAGCTAACGTTGGCTAAAGTTACCATTAGAGAGTCATATTTACTGCCACTGTTTACCCGCCCTTCATTGAATTTCTTCACTTTGACATGAGGAGCATCGGCGAAACGGGACTTGTCTCTTTTGAATGTCAGCCATTACATTGAGCCGCATGGCAGAGTTGACTCTTTTCCGGCTTACAGACTGGCTGTCAGTCGACAAGTCATCGATGTGCTGTCCATTTATTTGGTGCGTTTGTTCCAGAAAAACACCGGTTCCAACTTGCGCAATGTGACTACAAAATATCTCAAAAGTTACCTGTAAACTTTGCCAAAACATTTCAAACTACTTTTGTAATACAACTTTAGGTATTTTTTAACGTAAATAATAGATAAAATTGAAGACGGGGTGATCTGTGTTCAATACAGGAGGAAAACCAACTGTAGCTAGCTTTCTGGTCATGCGCCTCTATCTAACAGTACACTTGAAGTTACCCTACAGTGCATTACACAAAGGAAAAAACTCAACCAATTTCTAACGACTGGTGACATCTAGTGGAAGCGATGGGAACTGCAAGAAGGTCCCTTAGAAATCTGGATTCCCAATGAAAACACATTGAAAAGAGAGTGACCTCAAAAAAAATCTAAATGGTTTGTATTCGGGGTTTCGCCTGCTTAATAAGTTCTGTTATACTCACAGACATGATTCAAACAGTTTTAGAAACTTCAGAGTGTTTACTATCCACATCTTCTAATGATATGCATATCTTATCTTCTGGGGATGAGTAGCAGGCAGTTGAATTTGGGCATGCATTTCATCCGGACGTGAAAATTCTGCCCACTGTCACCAAGAAGTTAAAGATGGATAAGCCATGCACATTTGCATTATTCAGAATATCTAGAGATAGAAGTTCCACTACCAGAATTAATAAAAAGGGTGAAACTGGGCATCCCTGTTGTACACTTCTGTTGATACTGAATATTTTAGATTTATTAAGGTTTAGTATCACATAACCATTTTCAATTCAATCTTGAAACATACTAATAATAGGGTATTCTAGTAACCCCCAAAACTACCTATAGACAGGCCATCAGGGCCAAGTGATTTACCTTTTTTCATTGAATTCAGAGTCTCTAATTTCCTTAATTACAGGGACATAATTCTGAATGTGGCAAATGTAGCTTTCACAAGCATCTTCCTGAAATTGTGAGTTGTAAAGGTTTTCATAAAAGGAATTAACAAATGTTGATATTGTAATGGGATCTTTGCATAATACATCATTCATTTTGAGTGCCATTATAGATTTTCTTTTGTAGTTTCTCCTTTCAAGTGCAAAAAAATAACTGGTGTTTCTTTCCCCCTTTTCAATCAATTTTGCTCTTGATCTGACAAAGGCACCCTTTGCCAGATCCGTGTAAAGCTGTTCTAATTCTAGTTGTAAAGATTTAAATACAGACTCTTCTTCTTGAGATAGATTATCTTTCTTTAGAAAACTGTCAAGCTTGCTCATCAAATCTTTTTCTCTAAGGTTCTTCAGGTGCTTCAACTCAATGGTTACAGCTCTGACTTCATATTTGAAGAATCCCCATCTTTTCTTGCAAAAAATATCTTTGGCTAACGATTTGATGTTTCCAATGAAAATAGGACTTTAAGAAGTATGTTGTTTCCTTTCCAATATCCTCAAATACCTTTTGATTTTTTAGTAGCTTGTAAATTCAGGGAAATCAAATGATGATCCGAAAAGGGAGTCAGCTGATGATTTACATCCATAACAAATTGTAACATAAAGGGGGAAATTAGGAATAAGGTTCAGGTATAACCCTTTGCATCCAGATTGAAATAATGCCAGGCATCATCAACAGAGAAATCCTTGCATAATGTTATGATGATATTGCTATTTTGAGAGCTTTGACTCATTCTAGGAGGAAGATTATCAGCAGATGTATTGTTAAAATCTCCTGAGAGAACTAGAAAATACTCTGAGTATTTGTTACGTATATGTCACGAATACCACCGAAGGTGGCTCCCCTTCCTGCTCGGGTGGCGCTCGGCGGTCGTCGTCGCCAGTCTATTAGCTGCCACCGATCCCTTTTTCCTTTTCATTTGTTTTTGTCTAATTGTTTTCACCTGTTCCTTGTTGGCGTTTTAGGATGGGTGTTATTTAAGTTCATTTTGCCCGCTGGTGTTTGTGCGGGCTTGTTGGTTGTTACGTTTGGTGATGTATCGTGTCTAGGTTTTGTGTTGGTTTAGCGCCAGTGTTTTGAGCATTCACCCATGTTTTGGACCTGTTACGATTTGAAGGACATGAAAGCGTTTTCCCATTCATTTTGCTCTCTGCATCTGACTCCTCACTCATTTCACTCACCCGGCGTTACAGAAGCCCGCACCACCAGATGGAGTCAGCAGAAGCAGCGACCACCCCTCTCCCCACGATGGAGTAGAGAGTCCTTCATCATACGTCCATCCTCCATCGCATCGGATCAGCAATAGATCAAATGATGGAGAGGATGGATCGTTGGGAGAGGAGTGGTCTCCCTACTACCCCACCTACCCTCCTACCAACAACTCTACCATCTCCTTCAGCGGGATCCGGTGCCAGCGCTCTGCGCATCACGCCTCCGAGGTAGTACGATGGAGCGGCGGCGGGGTGCCAGGGATTTCTGCTACAACTAGAGCTCTACCTGGCCACCGTTCGGCCTGCTCCCTCGGACGAGGAGAGCGTGAGTGTCCTCGTATCCTGCCTGACGAGTAGGGCCCTGGAGTGGGCCAACACCGTTTGGAACGGACCCGACTCAGTAATGGGCCACAACCTGGAGTTCACCCGCCGTTTCCGGGCTGTGTTCGATCATCCTCCGGAGGGCCGAGCGGCAGGTGAGAGGTTGTTCCATCTCCAGCAGGGGACGAGGAGCGCGCAGGACTTTGCGTTGGATTTCCGGACTTTGGCCGCTGGAGTTGGGTGGAACAACAGGGCCCTGATAGACCATTATAGGTGTAGCCTAAGAGAGGACGTCCACAGGGAGCTGGCTTGTCGAGACACTACGCTCAGCTTGGATGAGCTGATCGACATGTCTATCCGGCTAGACCATCTGCTGGCTGCTCGCGGATCTTCTGAAAGGATCCTGTCAGTTCCACCACCTGCACCCCCGCTCCAATCCCGATGGAGCTCGGAGGGGCTGCGTCTAGGGAGACCGGAGGAGGAGGCTCCTCCTGTACCCATTGTGGCTGGAGAAGGCACACTTCCGGTCGGTGCTGGAGGAGTCCATCTGGGAGTCAAGAGGGCAGGCGGAACACTCCTCGGTCACCCCAGGTGAGTCAGCACCACACTCTCCAAGAGCTTCCTGTTGGACACATGTTTTTGTTAATCAGTTTCCTTAAGTTTTTCCCTCTCTCCAGCATAAGGCGCTAGTCGATTCAGGCGCAGCAGGGAATTTTATAGATTGCGGACTCGCTCAGAGGTTGAGGATTCCGTTAGTTAAGGTAGACCCCCCCCTTCCCCGTGCACTCCTTACATAGTCGACCGTTAGGGTCAGGGCTGGTCAGGGAGGCCACGATTCCTCTGGAGATGATTACGCAGGGGGATCATAAGGAACGGATTAGTCTGTTCCTTATCGATTCACCTGCATTTCCGGTGGTACTAGGGATTCCCTGGCTGGCTATTTACACTCCTAAACTTTCGTGGAGACAGGGGGCTCTCCAGGAGTGGTCTGATGAGTGTTCAGGCAGGTGTTTAGGAGTTTCCATCGGTGCGACAACGGTGGAGAGTTCAGACCAGGTTTCCACCGTGCGCATTCCTGCTGAGTATGCCAATTTGGCTATCGCCTTCAGTAAGAAGAAGGCGACCCTATTACCACCCCATCGACAGGGGGATTGCGGGATAAACCTCCAGGTAAACGCTGCACTCCCCAGGAGTCATTTGTATCCGTTGTCCCAGGAGGAGACGTTGGCTATGGAGACATATGTCACGGAGGCTCTGGGACAGGGGTACATTCGGCCCTCCATGTCACTCGTCTCCTGGAGTTTCTTTTTCGTGAAGAAAAAGGAGGGTGGTTTGCGTCCGTGTATTGATTATCAAGGTCTAAATTCCATCATTGTGGGTTTTAGTTACCCACTACCTCTCATCGCTATGGCCATCTTTCAATCTTTCGTTAATGAGATTCTCAGAGACCTGCACGGACAGGGTGTAGTGGTGTATATTGACGACATCTTGATCTACTCCGCTACACGCGCCGAGCATGTGTCTCTGGTGCGCAAGGTTCTTGGGTGACTGCTGGAGCGTGACCTGTATGTGATGGCAGAGAAATGTGAATTTTCCAAACGAGCCGTTTCCTTCATGGGTTATCACATTTCCACCTCGGGGGTGGTAATGGAGGGTGATCGCGTCAAGGCCGTGCGTAATTGGCCGACTGCCACCACGGTAAAGGAGGTGCAGCGGTTCTTTGGGTTTGCCAATTACTACCGGAGGTTTATCCGGGGCTTTGGCCATGTGGCGGCCCCTATTACCTCATTGCTGAAGGGGGAGCCGGTGCGTTTGCAGTGGTCAGCAGAGGTGGACCGAGAGTTCCGCCGTTTGAAGGCGCTATTCACCGAAGCGCCAGTGTTGGCACATCCTGACCCTTCTTTGGCATTTATAGTGGAGGTGGATGCATCCGAGGCTGGGGTTGGAGCTGTGCTCTCCCAGCGCTCGGGTACGCCATCGAAGCTCCGCTCCTGTGCTTTTTTTCCCGAAGAAGCTCTGGCCAGCGGAGCGGAAATATGATGTGGGGGAAAGGGAGTTGTTGGCCATGGTTAAGGCTCTGAAGGTGTGGAGACACTGGCTTGAGGGGTCTAAGCACCCTTTTCTCATCTGGACTGACCATCGTAACCTGGAGTATATCCGATCAGCTAGGAGACTGAATCCTAGTCAGGCAAGGTGGGCCATGTATTTCACCCGATTTTGTTTTACGATCTCGTATCGACCAGGTTCCCTCAATACTAAGGCCGACGCGCTGTCCTGCCTATACGACACTGATGACCGGTCCATCGATCCTACTCCCATGATTCCGGCTGCCAAGCTGGTAGCACCGGTAGTATGAGAGGTGGACACGGACATCGAGCGGGCACTAAGGGAGGAACCTGCGCCTTCACAGTGCCCGGAGGGTCGTAGGTACGTGCCGCTCGCTGTCCGTGATCAATTGATTCGATGGGCACATTAAAGCGTTTTCCCGTTCATTTCACTCTCTGCATCTGACTCCTCACTCATTTCACTCACCCGGCGTTACAGTATATCCTGGAGAATTCTGGTAAATTGGGCAAAAGGGGTCTTATTTAGAGAATGCAAGTTATGTCCATACTCATTAAAGATGATGAGTTTAACAGTTACTATGACCCATCTGCCATCCTGTGAAGATGTGGATTCTAGAATATCGCCTTTAAACTTGTGGATTAGCGTCAAAACACCAGCCGAACAGTTTGATCCGTGACTGAAATAGGCCATGTCTCCCCAGTGTGATTTCCAAAACTTCAAGTCACTTTCACACTAATGAGTTTCCTGAAGAAAGACAAAATATCCATTGATGTGTTTACAATATAAAAGTAAGGCTTTCCTTTTTGTAAGATCTCTCAAACCCCTAGAATTTAGGCTAACGATATTGAGTGAGTTGACAACAAATTCCTGCATTACAAAATAAAGAGACACAAACTGGACAACATATGTAGTAGTGTGAAGAATAAAACAAACAGTAAAGAGTGAGAGGGTTACTCCGACGGAAAACTACGCTCATTTGAGGTAGCGGTAGTTAACAGTATAACAAATCACAAAAATTTGGTTGGCAACTGTTCATAAATTGTAGTCAAACAGTAAATGTACTTGTGGCAGTACAGTAAATGTACTCTTAGCAGTACTCACAATTGTGGTTCATGTCATCAGAGTTAACCAGTAATCTTTCTTCCTTCGATGAACGCGTGACAGCCCTTGAACCCTGACTTCTTTCCCTCTTGTCATGCTATCTGTATAAGCGGCCACAGTTTCTCCGTGGCTGTCTGATCCTGCGGCATCAGAGCCTCTTTGATCCTGAGCTTCTTCTCATCCAGAAACTTGTTCCCCTTGGCCATTTTCCAGATGATGTCCCTATAGTGGCGATTAGTGAAGCATAGGATGACATTGCGAGGGGCTCCATCAGATCTTCGTTTCCCAAGTTGATGTACCACGTCAATCACGCCTCTTAGCTTGTCTTTGATGCACGGAGCCACCTTTCCCAGGATATTGATGACTGATTCCCTAATGTCCTCTCCCTCTACCTCTATTACACCTTGGATTTTCAGATTCCACCTGCGAGAGTACTGTTGAAGTTCATCTACATTCTCACGCAGCTCATTATTTTGCGATTGCAGTTTCTTCAGCTCGTTCTCTAGGAATGCTATATTTTCCTTGTTCTCGCTCACAACTGTGTGAAGCTGACAGACAGTCTCTGACAAATGATCAATCTTCTTTGATGTTTCTTCGGTAGCCACCTCTATGATGGACACTTTGGAGAATGTAGCGTCTTGTTTTGTAGTCAGTGTCTGGATTGCAAAGAAAAGTTCAGACATGGAAATGTCCTCTTTCACTTTTTTTCTCCACTATATTTTTAATTGGGGTTCGAGGTAAATCAAATCAAATTTATTTATATAGCCCTTCGTACATCAGCTGATATCTCAAAGTGCTGTACAGAAACCCAGCCTAAAACCCCAAACAGCAAGCAATGCAGGTGTAGAAGCACGGTGGTTAGGAAAAACTCCCTAGAAAGGCCAAAACCTAGGAAGAAACCTAGAGAGGAACCAGGCTATGTGGGGTGGCCAGTCCTCTTCTGGCTGTGCCGGGTAGAGATTATAACAGAACATGGCCAAGATGTTCAAATGTTCATAAATGACCAGCATGGTCGAATAATAATAAGGCAGAACAGTTGAAACTGGAGCAGCAGCACGGCCAGGTGGACTGGGGACAGCAAGGAGTCATCATGTCAGGTAGTCCTGGGGCATGGTCCTAGGGCTCAGGTCCTACGAGAGAGAGAAAGAAAGAGAATTAGAGAGAGCATATGTGGGGTGGCCAGTCCTCTTCTGGCTGTGCCGGGTGGAGATTATAACAGAACATGGCCAAGATGTTCAAATGTTCATAAATGACCAGCATGGTCGAATAATAATAAGGTAGAACAGTTGAAACTGGAGCAGCAGCACGGCCAGGTGGACTGGGGACAGCAAGGAGTCATCATGTCAGGTAGTCCTGGGGCATGGTCCTAGGGCTCAGGTCCTCCGAGAGAGAGAAGGAGAGAATTAGAGAACACACACTTAGATTCACACAGGACACAGAATTGGACAGGAGAAGTACTCCAGATATAACAAACTGACCCCAACCCCCCGACACATAAACTACTGCAGCATAAATACTGGAGGCTGAGACAGGAGGTGTCAGGATTTGGCCAGGGTTGTTCCAGTTGTTTGTCAGTAGATGTCCCCATTGTGCTTTTTGTCCCTGTGTTTTTCCCTTGATCCCCATTATTGTTTGCACCTGTGTCTCGTTTCCCCTGATTGTATTTAAACCCTTTGTTTCCCTCAGTTCTGTGCTCTGTGTTTGTATGTTAGCACCCTGCCCTAGTGTTCTGTGTGCTCTTGTCGATTCCGGGTAACGTTCTTGTGGTATTTTGTTTTTGTCTAGTTTTGGTGAGTTTCTTTTTAGGTCTTTTTGTGTTTTACCTTCCACCTTTTGGATTTGCCATTTTTTATTTATTAAATACACCGTCTTAAGTACTGCTGTGTCTGCCTCATCTTCTGGGTTCTGCTGTCTATTCGTGGCTCAGTTGGTTAAGTGACTGTTTCTCACTCCGGAGACCCAGGTTCGAAACCGGGTCCTGACAGAAACACAGAGCCTGGTCCCATATCTCATTGGACTTTATTACTGGACTTCCTCCATCCCATGGCAATACTACTATCCTAGTCATAATCGACAGGTTTTCAAAGGCGGCCAGGTTCGTCCCTCTGACTAAGTTACCTTCTGCCAAGGAAACGGCTGAGTTGGTAATTAATCATGTGTTCCGAGTCTTCGGCATTCCTCAAGATGTGGTTTCTGACAGAGGTCCCCAGTTCGCCTCAAGGTTTTGGAAGGCCTTCTGCCAACTCATGGGGGCTTCTGCCAGTCTATCTTCAGGGTACCATCCGGAGTCCAACGGCCAAACAGAGAGGATGAATCAAGAGCTGGAAACCACCCTCCGATGTATGACTCGTGACAACCCGTCCACATGGTCATCCTTTATTGTTTGGGCCGAATACGCGCACAACACCTTGCGCTCCTCCTCCACTGGTATGTCCCTGCACGAGTGTCAGTTTGGCTATGCTCCTCCATTGTTCCCGGACCAGGAGGCAGAAGTCAGAGTGCCTTCAGCCTTGAGATTCGTCAGACGCTGTCGGCTTATGTGGAGGAAGACCCGTCTTAATCTGATGCGTTCCTCACAGAGGTATCAACAACAAGCCAACAGACGTCGCCGTCCCGGGCCTACCCTGTGCCCCGGCCAGAGAGTCTGGCTCTCCACAAGAGACTTACCTCTACGGGTGGAGTCTCGCAAGCTGTCCCAAAAATACATCGGTCCCTTCAAGGTTGCCAGGAGAGTTAACCCAGTTTCTTATCGCCTACACTTACCCAGATCCCTTAAGATTAATCCCACATTTCATGTGTCTTTGTTAAAACCTGTTGTTTTTTCTCCCCTTGTCCCGGCAGACAGACCTCCCCCTCCGCCTCGTGTCATTGGAGGCCAGCCGGCTTATACCGTCCACCGGATACTGGATTCCCGCCGGGTGCAGCGGTCCTGGCAGTATCTGGTGGACTGGGAAGGCTACGGTCCTGAGGAGCGCGCTCCTGGGTTCCTGCCAAAGACATCCTGGACCCTGACCTCATTCGTCAGTTCAGGGTCCTCCACCCTGAGAGAGCTGGTAGGAACGTCAGGAGCCGTTCCTAGGGGGGGATTCTGTCAGGATTTGGCCAGGGTTGTTCCAGTTTGTCAGTAGATGTCCCCATTGTGCTTTTTGTCCCTGTGTTTTTCCCTTGATCCCCATTATTGTTTGCACCTGTGTCTCGTTTCCCCTGATTGTATTTAAACCCTTTGTTTCCCTCAGTTCTGTGCTCTGTGTTTGTATGTTAGCACCCTGCCCTAGTGTTCTGTGTGCTCTTGTCGATTCCGGGTAACGTTCTTGTGGTATTCTGTTTTTTGTTTTTGTCTAGTTTTGGTGAGTTTCTTTTTAGGTCTTTTTGTGTTTTACCTTCCACCTTTTGGATTTGCCATTTTTTATTTATTAAATACACCGTCTTAAGTACTGCTGTGTCTGCCTCATCTTCTGGGTTCTGCTCTCTATTCGTGGCTCAGTTGGTTAAGTGACTGTTTCTCACTCCGGAGACCCAGGTTCGAAACCGGGTCCTGACAGGAGGGGTCTCAAAAAGAGGTTGCAAGGATCTCATCCTGGTCCGTCTTGTTCTTTCTCTTGCTTGAGCTAGTGGCATCTTGTGTATCCATGCTGCTCTGGCTCTCGTCGTAGCTGGCATGCCTGCCGTGTTCTGTGAGGCTTGGATATTCCATCTTCTGTTGTCTTTCTGTCGTGTTCTTCCCATTCAATTTGACAAGAAATATACTCTAAACTTGCTATATGTAGCTAAAACAAGTTATAGTTAGTTTCTTGCTACATTGAGAGTGTTAGGTTCTAAACAAAGAGAGTAAAAATTTGCGGACGACTAGTAATGCTCAAATCAAGTTTATTCACCCAATGGGTGAGACAGTTGAACAGAGTAGTGATCAAAAAACATGCTATTTTTTTATTGTACTCGCTACCATGTTACATCTTTGTAAGGGAGGGTGGTAAAAGCTAGCTAGTGTTAACCCATGGATGACAAATCGAGATAGCTAAGCCCTGGCACAATCTCAACATGTTTTCCAATTCGGTCAATAAACATTACAAAATTGTCAAACTCATGACACATTTAATTAACAATGTTATTTCACTATTTTGAGACTTACATTGCACTTTTGCACATTACAAACCTTAAGGTTTGTTGGGTTGGGCTGTTGGAGAGGTTAGGTTGTGTTTCGGAGGATGCATGGCTCTCGAACTTCGCCTCTCCCGAGTCCGTACGGGAGTTGCAGCGATGAGACAAGACTGTAACTACTACTAATTGGATACCATGAAATCGGGGGGTAAAATATATATCTTTTTTTTTAAAGAGCGTCTGCTAAATGACAAAAATGACTATATGTAAATATCTATTGTTGCCTCTTACAAGCCAAATTGTAAACATCAGATGTGATAATTAAGTTTACTTGGTACTCAGAAGGGCACTGCAATGGGATATCTGCCGTTTTACAGGCTCCTGACCAATTCTGCTATTTTTTTCTGATCTTAACTTATTTTGTACATAATTTTTCCGGCCATCGTTTTCTATGACCGAAAAGAGTTTCTGGACATCAGAACAGAGATCACTAACCTTGATTTGGATGAAGATTTATACTTCAATGAGTTGGCGGTGCTGGACATACTGCTCACCCCGGACCAGGCCTAAATCCCAAAGACTTGGAAAAGGAAAAGACAACGTAAGAGATGCCTACATACTGGCACCCTGATGAAACTACTTTGCAGAGTAAATAGTAAATCTCTACCCTGCGTTCTATTGGCAAACATAAAATCACTGGAGATTAAACTGGATGAGCTCCCTTCAATAGTATCCAATCAATAGGACCTATGTTTCTCAGAGTCGTGGCTGAACAAGGACATAGATAATATACATCTAGTTGATTTTTCTATTCATCATCAAGACCATACAGCAGCTTGGGGTATGGTTAGGGAGAGGGGTATGTCTGTTAACAAAAGCTGGTGCTCGCTCTGTAATATTATAAGGAAGTCTTGTAGTTCTGTTCGCTGGATTTAGAATACCTGCATGATAAGCTGTAGACCATACTATTTACCAAGAGGGTTTTCATCTATATTTTACATAGCAGTCTATTTATCCCCACAAACTGATGCTGGCATTAAGATTGCACTCAACGAACTGTATAGGGCCATAAGCAAACAAACAAACAAATGCTCATCCATTTCTACCAGCATGTCAACTGTGCAACTAGAGGAGACAAAATGTAGATCACCTTTACTCCACACACAGAAATGCATACTAAACTCTCCCTCACCCTCCATTTCCCCAAAACTCTATCCCCCTGATTCCTGCATTCAAGCAAATACTCAAACAGGAAGTGCCATTAACGCCCTCAATACAGAAGTGGTCAGATGAAGAAGATGCTAAGCTACAGGACTGTTTCGTTGGCACAGACTGGAATATGTTTCGACATTCATCCAATGGCATTGTGGAGTTTACCACATCAGTCACCAGCTTAAGTAATAGGTGCATGGACAAGATCATTCCCTCAGTGACCGTACGTACATTTTGTCACGCCCTGACCATAGAGAGCTGTTTATTCTCTGTTGGTT
Organism: Oncorhynchus masou masou; assembly: GCF_036934945.1. NCBI lineage: Eukaryota > Metazoa > Chordata > Actinopteri > Salmoniformes > Salmonidae > Oncorhynchus > Oncorhynchus masou. Next base: position 44,211,151 of record NC_088240.1, on the reverse strand, counting down.
GGGGCGTGATAGTGACTAGGGTGGGTCATCTAGGTGATTAATGGTTTATGTTGGCCTGGTATGGTTCCCAATCAGAGACAGCTGTTTATCGTTGTCTCTGATTGGGGATCATATTTAGGTAGCCATTTCCCAATTGTGATTTGTGGGATCTTGACTATGGATAGTTGCCTAGTAGCACTGTTAACGTCATGTTTCGTTTGTGCTTTATTGTTTTGTTTGGTGAGTTTCGATTTATTAAAATATGTGGAACTCTATGCACGTTGCACCTTGGTCCAATCATTATGACGAACGTGACAGAAGATCCCACCACCAAAGGACCAAGCAGCGTGGTCAGGAGGAGCAGTGATCCTGGGCCCAGGAGAAAAATGAGTGGAGGACATCATGGACATGGGAGGAAGTTATGACAGGGGACAAGACCCTGCCATGGAAGCAGGCAGAGGCCGCGAAGGAGGATCAACAGCGACTCTGAAGTTCATGACCACGACGGAAGCCTGAGAGGCAGCCCCAAAAAACATTTGGGAGGGGCACACGGGTTGGTCGGCGAAGCAGAGGGGCGAGTCTGAGAGCGAAGAAGAATATTGGGATAGACTGAGCGAGGAGTATTGTGAGATAGTTGAGGGGAGTGATGAGGTAGAGTGGGTGTTTTGGTGTCTGGAGCAAGACAGTCGCCGTGAGGAGCATGGGACTAGTCAGGCACCATGTTTTGCGGAGATACACAATGTGTCTCCAGTGCGCAACCACAGCCCGGTGCTTTCTGTGCCAGCTCCTCGCACTTGCCGTGCGAAAGGGAGCATCCAGCCAGGATGGGTTGTGCCGGCTCAGCGCTCCTGGTCTCCAGTACGTCTCCTCGGTCCAGGATATCCTGCGCCGGCTCTATGCACTGTATCACCAGTGCACCTTCACAGCCCAGTGCGTCCAGTGCCAGATACAGTTCCCAGTCCAGAACCTCCAACGACGGTCCACAGTCCGGAACCTCCAACGACGGTCTACAGTCCGGAACCTCCAACGACGGTCCACAGTCCGGAACCTTCTGAGACGGTCTATAGTCCGAAACCTCCTGAGATGGGTTACAGTCCGGAACCTCCTGAGACGGTCTGTGGTCCGGAACCTCCTGAGACGGTCTACGGTCCGGAACCTCCTGAGACGGTCTGCAGTCCGGAACCGATCTATGGTCTGGATCCTCCGGCGACGATCCACAGTCTGGAGCCTCTGGCGACGATCTATGGTCCGGTGCCTCCAGCGATGACACACGGTCCGATTCCTCCTGCGGACCCTCCCCTATTATGCCCATCCGCACCCTCCCCTATTGAGTCAGGTTTTGCGGTCGGAGTCCGCACCTTTGGGGGGGGGGGGGGGTACTGTCCCGCCCTGACCATAGAGAGCTGTTTATTCTCTGTTGGTTGGTGCATGGTAGTGACTAGGGTGGGTCATCTAGGTGATGAATGGTTTATGTTGACCTGGTATGGTTCCCAATCAGAGTCAGCTGTTTATCGTCTCATATTTAGGTAGCCATTTTCCCCATTGTGATTTGTGGGATCTTGAATATGTATAGTTGCCTAGTAGCACTGTTAGCGTCACGTTTCGTTTGTGCTTTATTGTTTTGTTTGGTGAGTTTCGATTTATTAAAATATGTGGAACTCTACGCACGCTGTGCCTTGGTCCAATCATTATGACGAACATGACACATATCCCAACCCGAAGCCATGGATTACAGGAAACTTCCACACTGAGCTAAAGGCTAGAGCTGCCACTTTCAAGGAGCGGAACACTAATCTGGACGTTTATAAAAATCATGCGTCAGCAAGAAAAAGGAACTGATCGTGGACTACAGGAATGGAGGGCTGACCACGACCCTGTTTACATTAACTGGGCTGTGGTGGAGTGGGTCGAGAGCTTCAAGTTCCTCAGTGTCCACATCACTAAAGATCTAGCATGGTCACATACACCAACACAGTTGTGAAGAGGGCACAACAACGCCTATTCCCCCTCAGAAGGCTAAAAAGATTTGGTATGGGCCCTCAGATCCTCCAAAAAGTTTTACAACTGCATCGCTGTGAGCATCTTAACAGGCTGCATCACCACTTGGTATGGCAACTGCTTGGCATCCGACTGCAAGGCGCTACAGAGGGTAATGTGTACAGCCCAGTACATCGCTGGGGCCGAGCTCCCTGCCATCCAAGAGAGCCCTAGAAATTGTCAAAGACTCCAGCCACCCAAGTCATAGACTGTTCTCTCTGCTACCGCATGGCAAGCAGTACCAATGCACCAAGTCTGGAACCAACAGGACCCTGAACAGCTTCTACCCCCAAAGCCATGAGACTGATAAATAGTTAAATAGTTAACCAAATAGCTATTCGGACTGCATTGACCCTTTTTGCACTAACTTTTTTGACTCTTCACATATGCTGCTGCTACTGTTTATTATACTATATATCCCATTGGCTAGTCACTTTATTCCTAGTTATATTTACATATTTACCTCAATTACCTCATACCGCTGCACATTGACATGGTACTTGTACCCTGTGCCAAGTTATCATTACTCATTGTGTATTTATTTTTCATTTTATTATTACATGTTATTCATTTTCTATTATTGCTCTATTTTCTTTCTCTGCATTGTTGGGAAGGGCCAGTAAGTCTACAACAGTTTATGAAGCATATGACAAGTTACATTTCATTTAAGCTATTGTCTTTCATTTAAGTACAGTATTCCACGACCTGAAAGCTCTTTGTGGCGTGCCAGGATATCCATCCCCTCACATTTAGCCCACAAAGCCATAATGTTGTAGGCTATACTTACTCTGTTCACAATTGATCGTTTGATACCAGTTGGGAAGAGATAAGTGGAATTACAATATTGTCTTTGTAAATGGGACACCAACTGTAAACAATTTCTTTATGACACTGTTCTCCGTGTTTAGTTAAGCCTCTCCCTATAACTGCATTTCATGCTTTGCTTTGCATGTCCTGTTGACACTGGTTATTCACATACACTATGCTGTATATACAAAAGTATGTGGACACCCCTTCAAATTAGTGGATTTGGCTATTTCAGCCACACCTGTTGCTGACAAGTGTATAAAATCGAGCACAAAGCCATGAAATCTCCGTAGACAAACATTGGCAGTAAAATGGCATTACTGAAGTGCTCAGTAACTTACAACGTGGCCCGTCATAGGATACCACCTTTCCAACAAGTCAGTTCATCAAATGTCTGCCCTGTTAGAGCTGCCCTGGTCAACTGTAAGTGCTGTTATTGTGAAGTGGAAACGTCTAGGAGCAACAATGGCTCAGCTGTGAAGTGCTAGGCTACACAAGCTCACAGAACGGGACCGCCGAGTGCTGAAGCGCATAGCGCGTAAAAAATAGTCTGTCCTCAGTTGCAACTCTTACTACCGAGTTACAAACTGCCTCTGGAAGTAAGGCCAGCACAAGAACGGTTCATTGTGAGCTTCATGAAATGGGTCTCTATGGCCGAGCAGCAGCACACAAGCCTACGATCACTGTGTGCAATGATATGTGTCGCTGGAGTTGTGTAAAGCTCGCCACCATTTGACTCTGGAGCAGTGGAAATGCACTGTTTTTCATAATTTGGGCTAGGCCCCTTAGTTCCAGTGAAGGGAAATCTTAATGCTACGATTCTGTGCTTCCAACTTTGTGGCAACAGTTTGTTGAAGGACTTTTCATGTTTCAGATGGACAATGCCCCCCATGTACAAAGAAGGGGCCATACAGAAATGGTTTATCGAGAACGGTGTGGAAGAACTTGACAGGCCTGCACAGAGCCCTGACCTCAACCCCGTCGAACACCTTTGGGATGAATTGGAACGCTGACTGCGAGCCAGGCTTAATCGGCCAACATCAGAGCCCGACCTCACTAATGCTCTTGTGGCTGAATGGAAGCAAGTCCCCACAGCAATGTTCCAACATCTAGTGGAAAGCCTTCCCAACTCCATATTAATGACCATGATTTTGGAATGAGATGTTCAACAAGCAGGTGTCCACATACTTTTGGTCATTTAGTGTAAGTATCACTCTCAGACTCAGCTAATTTTCATCTTCCCTGTATTGAATGCCTCAGGTCTACATGTTCATTGCACTCTAAAGGATAAGCACTGCCACACCCAATGTCCTCTCACAATATGATTACACTACAGCAGACTATCTGTAGAAAATTCATACTCTGGAAAATTCTTAACATAATCATTCTCAAGAGCCCGATATCTTGAACATAACAGAAATTCGGTGGCCTTGAGAACCTTCATGCAAAACCAATGGACATGGCCATGGGTAATAATCTTCAAGAGAATCAACTCGAAGGCATACGAATACATAGCCATCCAGGTGATTATTGGTGCATACCTTGTAATTGTAATTTTCATGGACTGACTTTTATCTCAGAATGATGACTAATGCATCTTCTGTGACTCAGGAGGACCTCCTTCTGCTATTGTGCGTTTGGTAACAAGGTACTGAAGAGGGCATACATTACCTGACTCCATTACTTGGTAATTGGTTTTCTTTGTGGAGACAGAGCTTGTAGATTCACTATGGGATCACTGAATTAGTAAAGAAGCTCTCTCAAGAGTCTCACCTTGACCACGCCGTCTAGTTGGAGTGCCCGAACCCTGGATACATGTTTTAGTTATGCCACACACTGTTCATAGAGATCGGGAAATCGATGGATGGACGATTTTCCAAATGTTCATTAATGTCTAACAACAGATCTAATAACTTGTCTGTGCACTGTATGGCTGTATTACAATTTATTAATTATTAGAACTCCTCTAATAAACCACACATTTTAGGTGTAGATTTGCTTTCCATAAACAGTCACACAGACATACACAGACTGCCTGATTCAAACTGTATTTTATTTTCACGTCTTCCCGACCAGCCCGGTTCCAACAACTATGGTGGATGGCTAACCAAGCCCACAGTGTAGTACAGCTCAGCTTACCTCAGAGGTGTGTTATAAGTATCTTGGCATACAGTATCTAATGGCAATGTTTCTGTCCTTTTTTTCAGGAAAACACTACCGCAAGTCCTGTGCCTCGTCTGGTGCCTGCCTCATCGCCTCCTCTGGCTACCAGCAGTTCTGCACGGGGAAACTCAACTCAGTGTGCATCAGCTGCTGCAACACACCCCTCTGTAATGGACCGCGTCAGAAGAAACAGAGTTCCAGAAAAAGAGTTCCCTCTGCTGCCTCGTCTCTAATCCCACCACACAGCCTCGCCCTCATTTTTATTCCCTTCCTCCTGCACCCATCCTCCATATTCTGCTGACAGAGCCTATGATTGGCTGGTTTGGTCTCCTCAAGACTGTGGTCCAGCTTTTGGACTCAGCCTGTGTTTCAGTGAAAGGTTTCCCAGCCTGTACGGTGTCCATATCTTTAATGGATGTGTGACACTTTCCTAACATGGACACCGTATTTAGAAAATGTCCTAATATGGACAGTAACTTGAGGTCTAAAGACATTGACTGAAATGAGGTATTGATACTGACAAATATGTTTATCGAGTGAGTCAGGTGCACCACATGTTTGATAGACAATAGGCAGGTTAACCAATGACCCAAGTTTATTTGACAAAAGCAAGCTATGTGTAATGGAAACGGAAGATATAGATCGACAACATTTTTATCCATTTGACAGGGGTGTATTTAACTTTTGCTGAACTTTCCTTATTGCTATAATGATGATGGAAACAGTGTTTTTTTAAATAAATGCTGATTGTCACCAGTCAAAAGTTTGGACAGACCTACTCATTCCAGGATTTTTCTTTATTTTTACTATTTTCTACATTGTAGAATAATAGTGGACACATCAAAACTATGAAATAACAAATAGAGTCATGTAGTAACCAAAAAAGTGTTAAACAAATCAACATATATCTTCAATTTGAGATTCTTCAAAGTAGCCACCATTTGCCCTAATGACAGCTTTTTGCACCCTCTTGGCATTCTCTCAACCAGCTTCATGAGGTAGTTACCTGGAATGCATTTCAATTTTAACAGGTGTGCCTTGTTAAAAGTTAATTTGTGGAATTTCTTTCCTTCTTAATGCATTTGAGCCAATCAGTTGTGTTGTGACAAGGTAGAGTTGGTATACAGAAGATAACCCTATTTGATAAAAGCCCACGTCCATATTATGGCAAGAACAGCTCAAATAATCAAAGAGAAACAACAGCCCATTGTTAATTTAAGACATGAAGGTCAGTCAAGTGCAGTCGCAGAAACCATCAAGCGCTATGATGAAACTGGCTCTCATGAGGACCGCACAGGAATGGAAGACTCAGAGTTACATCTGCTACAGAGGATAATATCATTAGAGTTACGAGCCTCAGAAATTGCAGCCTAAATAAATGCTTCATTGAGTTCAAGTAACAGACACATCTCAACATCAACTGTTCAGAGGAAACTGTGTGAATCAGGTCTTCATGGTTGAATTGCTGCAAAGAAACCACTACTAAAGGACACCAATAAGAAGAAGATACTTGCTTGAGCCAAGAAACATGAGCAATGGACATTAGACCGGTGGAAATCTGTCCTTCGGTCTGATGACTCCAAATTTGAGATTTTTGGACTCATCCACTCTGTCTCTGTGAGACGCAGAGTAGGTGAACGGATGATTTCCACATTTGTGGTTCCCACCGTGAAGCATGGAGGAGGAGGTGTGATGGCGTGGTGGCATGGAGGTGCTTTGCTGGTTACACTGTCAGTGATTTATTTAGAATTCAAGGCACACTTAACCATGGCTACCACAGCATTCTGCAGCGATACGCCGTCCCATCTGGTTTGAGCTTAGTGGTTTGATCTTATCATTTCTTTTTCAACAGGACAATGACCAACACACTTCCAGGCTGTGTAAGGGCTATTTGACCAAGAAGGAGAGTGATGGAGTGCTGCATCCGATGACCAGGCCTCCACAATCCCCCGACCTCAACCCAATTGAGATGGTTTGGGATGAGTTGGACCGTGGAGTGAAGGAAAAGCAGCCAACAGGGGCTCAGCATATGTGGGAACTCCTTCAAGACTGTTGGAAAAGCATTCCAGGTGAAGCTGGTTGAGAGAATGCCAAGCGTGTGCAAAGCTGTCATAAAGGCAAAGGGTGGCTACTTTGAGGAATCTCAAATATAAAATATATTTTGATTTGTTTAACACTTTTTTGGTTAGAACATGATTCCATATGTGTTATTTCATAGTTTTGATGTATTCACTATTATTCTGCCATGTGTAAAATAGTATAAATAAAGAAAAATCCTTGAACTAATAGCTGTGTCCAAACTTTTGACGAGTACTGTATGCTGGGCATATGATGTCATCGCATTACTTTAAAGCTCCACTCCACATTTAGTTCTAAATGCCAACTGCTTGCAGCAACAACAAAAAATATCATAAAATTAATGTTTCTTTGCAGGACAAGGATTGTCCTGACTTTCACAAAGGCCTGAATTGCTTTGCCTTGCTTTTCTTGCCCTGCTGGCAAGTTTTACCATCCAATTATTTCAGATCTACATTAGTGTCATTTCACCATGGCATGGGCGGTGGAGGTACGTTGGCACATGATAGTTATTATAATATGGCAAATATTAGTAAATTATTTAATTTGATCAATGTTGCTGGCTTTTGCAAGCCTACCTGAGAAATTAAACAGATAGGTGGGAGGGCATACTGGCTGTCGCCAAATTATTAATGCGCTATTTGCCTAAATGTGTAATAGAATCACTTAAACCACATTTTATTCGACAATGTAGGTTTTTGCTAAAAAAAAGTTTTTTAGGTGTGACATCACTATGTACAGCTGTTTTTATTGACACAAGATAGTTAATTGGAAACGCACCGTAACAGGCAATTGTCACATGTATTTTCTATGCAGACTTTCTAAATGTCAACAAAAAAATCACTGGACAAGTTAATGGAAACATAGCTGTTGACTGGCCAACTGAGGGCACTAGAAGGTAATATGTACATTTATAGATGAACTGGATGAGGTATATTTGTACATTAGATGAAATGGAGTACAGAGACAAAAGATGAAGAAAAACACAAATAACACAACAGAGGAAGTGACCATTTTTAATGTTAAAATAATGATGCTGATACATACTGTAGTGATGAAACATAAATTACATTTGTCTTGAGATCAAATCATATGCACTGGGTCCAATTTAGGAAGTGGTCAACTCTGTCAGTGGATGCCATACAAATGAATGGAAAAGTATACTTTGGACACATGTCATGATGAATAGTGTTGAGCTTAGTTTTCAGTGGCATCTTAAGTGACTGTGAAAATAGGAGTTACAGTAGGGCCGAGAGAAGTGTCATCTCATGTAATGGAAACAAATCACTGTAATTAACACTGTTCAAATATCAAGCTTTTCCAGTGTTCCAGGTATTACAATGTACAGTATGAGATGAAATTGGTAAAAATGTCCAGGCTGTTCTTTGACTGGATGTATTACTGTATGTTAGACTCCTCACATATTATGTCTGTAGAGGCACCTCTCTGACAAATCAGCTTGTGGCTGAGTTGGATGACACCCTGTATCCCTCTCCGATGAATTGAATACTGTAATACTGAACACAGCTAAGTGTCTCTCTTTTGGATAATCTTTCAAAGTCACCTAGAAGTCTTTCTGGACTGTATTGACTCACAACGTCAATTCTACTTCATAACCTCAGCCAAGAAGCATGTTAGAGCACAAGTCAAAACAACTGTCATACGTGTATTTTCAATAAACTATATTTCAGTCTCTTCGGGGATGTTTCCCTTTCCGACTGAATTTGAAAGTGATTCATCGGTTGTGGGGAGGGCCTCCTCAGGGCTGCGAGGTGAGGTGTCCTTAGGACTATGGAAGGTAGTGAATGTAGGCATCTTGAACTCCTTGCTCTGAGTCTGAGTAGACCTGTTGCCACCACCACGACGCAGTGACTTTAGCAGGGGCCGCAGTGAGCGGGCCGAGTTGGCCTCGAAGCTCCTCAGAGTCCGTTTGTTTACGTGCTCGATGGTGAGGCGGCAGCGTAGCACCTGGACGAAGACCTGTCGGAACTGGCGGGAAGAGAGGTTGTACAGGAAGGGGTTGAGCACGGAACTAAGGTAGAAGAAGGTGTCGGCCACAGGGTGCAGCACCACATAGTTGCGGAAGTAGGACATGGTCCAGCTGGACTTAGGCACGGCGGCAGTCATCAGGCGACGCACCTGGTTGGGCAGCCAGCACACGGTAAGGGAGCCCACGATTAAACCTGAGAAAGAGGGAGGGGGAGCGAGAGAGAGGGAAGGAAGGAAAGAGAAAAAGTAATTAAGAATATTCGATAATGGTAGTAGGGGGCAGTGGACCACACCTGGGTTAAAATATATGCATATTAAGTATTTGTTATTTAAATACTTGTTTTCTGTGTATTTTCATATAAAGTGGCTAAATCAGCTACTTCTATTTGAAGTGTTTGAAAGTATTTTCAAATAACTTCCTATAAATAGCAAGAACTATTTTCAAATACTTTTTTACAAATATATTATTTCAAATACCACCTAGAAGACCTGGGTTCAAATGCATGGGGCGTTTAAATATTTCATATTTTAAAATACACTGAGTGTGGCAAATAAACCTGATAGATATCTTGCAGCTCCCACAAAACGAGTAATAATTTTGAATTTTTTAAAGATAAAGATACAAAGCGGTAATTAGAAACAACAACACAATGACAATTTTAAAAGCTAGGAAAATGTATATAAATCAGAATTAAACAACAGTTGGACTGTTCCTATAGCCTTCTTAGACTCAACAATTCTGAAGCAATTATCAGCAGACAAAAATACTGAATAAAAACAGAGATCACCCAAGAATAAATATTAGATGCTGTTAAAACAGTTGCATGGAGAAAAGCACCAGGAATGAATGGCTTTCCCATAGAATTCTATTAAGTAATTTGGGTCAAAGTAGCCCCCCTACTTACATATGACAACACGTCACTCAATTCAGTACTACCTAGTTTCATGTATCAAACAGTTAATTCAGTCAAATTAAAACCAGGAAAATCTGGAGAGTCCTCTGCTGATTAAAGACCCACAAGTTGAAAATATTGTGACAAAATAATAACAAAGATTAAAAGCAATAGGATTGCAAACGTCACACCAGACTTCATATACACTACCTTTCAAAGTTTGGGGTCACTTAGACATTTTTTGTACATTAAAATAACATCAAATTGATCAGAAATACAGTGTAGACATTGTTAATGTTATAAATGACTATTGTAGCTGGGAACAGCAGAATGTTTATGGATGATCTACATAGGCACACAGAGGCCCATTATCAGCAACCATGTTAGCTAATCCACGTTTATCCTTTTAAGAGGCTAATTGATCATTAGAAAACCCTTTTGCAATTATGTTAGAACAAGCTGAAAACTGTCGTTCTGATTAAAGAAGCAATAAAACTGGCCTTCTTTAGACTAGTTGAGTATCTGGAGCATCAGCATTTGTGGATTCGATTACAGGCTCAAAATGGCCAGACACAAAGAATTTACTTCTGAAACTCGTCGGTCTATTGTTGTTCTGAGAAATGAAGGCTATTCCATGCGAGAAATTGCCAAGAAACTGAAGATCTTGTACAACGCTGTGTAGTACTCCCTTCACAGAACAGCACAATCTGGCTCTAACCAGAATAGAAAGAGGAGTGGGAGGCCCCAGTGCGCAACTGAGCAAGAGGACAAGTACATTATAGTGTCTAGTTTGAGAAACAGAAGCCTCACAAGTCCTCAACTGGCAGCTTCATTTAATAGTACCCGCAAAACACCAGTCTCAACGTCAACAGTGAAGAGGCGACACCGGGATGCTGGCCTTCTATGCAGAGTTCCTCTGTCAGTGTCTGTGTTATTTTGCCCATCTTAATCTTTTCTTTTTATTGGCCAGTCTGAGATATGGCTTTTTCTTTGCAACTCTGCCTAGAAGGCACACATCCCAGAGTCGCCTCTTGACGTTGAAACTGGTGTTTTGCGGGTACTATTTAATGAAGCTGCCAGTTGAGGACTTGTGAGGCGTCTGTTTCTCAAACTAGACACTCAGTTGACTAACTGTAGCCCGTCTGTTGCTCTGCACAACTCATGTCAGCCTCCTTTGCCTTCTTTCATCAAAGAGCCATTTTCGACCACTGGCCTGCCGTTGGCTGGATGTCCTTTGACCATTCTAGATACACACAGGCATCAGCTGAGCGAGAAAACCGTACCCCGTTCAAAGGCACTTAAATATTTTGTCTTGCCCATTCACCCTCTGAATATCACACATAACAATCCATGTCTCAATTGATTGATGTGGATTTAACAGGTGACATCAATAACGGATCATAGTTTTAACCTGGATTCACCTGGTTAGTCTGCCATGGAAACATCAACGTTTTATACACTCAGTGTACATGCCTTACTTTCCAAATGTATTTCCAAATACATTCCAATACTCAACTACTTGCATTCTAAATGAAATATCCAAATACCGTACTTACTCTGAAATGTCATTGAAATACCCAAAATAGTATTTCAACCCAGGTCAGTGGACTACTGAATAATGCAAATATTTTTGTGTAGATTGGGTTTGCTTTGCCATCTAAACCAGCGTTGATGCAATGATATGCTTTCAAGAATACTCAGAAACAATGCCTTTTGTTGGGTGTTTTTGGACATTTTTGTGCTGTCTCTTTACATTAACTGATTTAGTTTCCCCTGGTGATTTATAATGCTAATTATACTAAGACATAAACAGCCCTTTGAGATTAAGTGCACTGTTAAAAAAATACAGGTCTGTGCTGTTGTAAAAAAACAAACACTGCCAGCTAGTCCTTAGGGCAAGGTGATTTCAAATTGCATTTAAATAATTTGTATTGATTTATATTCATATCAGCATTCTACTATTATGAATTGAGGACTGAAATTGAAATGCTGTGAAATTCAAAAAAAGGGAAAACAGAAATGATGGTGTGTGGAGTTACTTTCTTCAGCCCTGTCTCACAGTAAAGTGGAGCTGAGAGTGTAAGAGGTGCAGTATGGGTCGACACTGTGAGGGGTCCATTAGAGAAATTCCCTAAAGGGTAATTAAACTTTCTTACTGTCTCCTTGCTCATTTTATTGAATGTCAGACTACAACAGTACCCATTCTAATGAAAAACATTATACAACAAATGAAGAAAAACCTAAACAGGGATATATGTATTTTTATCCGATTTATGTTTTCATTAATGGGGCTTTCTTAGCTGGGTGTAACTGAAGTGTAACTGTGCCAGGCACTTATTTTTTTAAGAAAACCCCAGAATAAAGGCAACTGCTGAAAAACATTGTTATGACTAAACATTATCCTTGCCAAAATAAATTAAATGGGATTTTAATAAGAAGTACCAAAACATTTTCTTGGTAGTTCTCAGACTGTAGAAATCCTCTGTGATGATGAGGCACAGGTTTTTGAGACATTCCTACCTGGCTAATGTTGTATGTACCTCTTTGGGGAAAACACTGCTAAATAGATTCTACACTGCAGGACAAAGTGGCAACAATTTGCTTGATTGTAAAAGAATAACTCCCGCACACATAGTTACGATCCTCATTAATTTATTGGAACACTTTTAAGTATAAAAACAAATAAGTATTAAACAGTCTAACACCTTAAGTGTTGAAATACATAGTTGAACAATTTAGTTTAACAATTTGCTGACAAACACTTACATGAAGTTGTAGATTCTACAAGACATAACTATTTACACTATTCTTATTACCAGTATATACTCAGCTGCTTATCTAGAAATCCACATGCAAATGACAGTTCCTGTTGGCTTTGGCTCATACATGTTCTTTGTGCAGACTTGAGTCTATTTGAAAGACGTCATTCAGCAGGTTGCTCTTCCATTTACAAACAGAATTCTTCCACAGTGTGAATGCACAATGAGGCAAAGTCATACAGTAATCATGGCTGTGAAGCAGCAAGCTAACCTTCACTTTATCCCTGGGGGAACTATGAAGTAAAGGTTTAGTTTGAATCTACCAACTGTCAGGAATGGGTCTTCAAAAACTCAAGACAGAGAAACTTTAATGTCAAACATACAGTATAGGTTTAGATAATTGGCAACAGCCTGGTGTGTTATGTTTATGCTATAATTGGTGCACAAACCATGAGTTATGGTCTCAGCACATCTATCATACGCTTTAAGCGTCAAACTAAAGTAGACTAAGCTGACAGTTTAGCATGTGGAGGTTATGTGGTGTGGAACAGGGAAACCCAAGAGCAGACTCAGACGAGGGGACTGGGATGAAGTAACCAAGGTATTTATTGAAACACAAGGGGAAGATGGAGTGCAGGCCAGGGGAACCTCGGGCGGGTTGCAGGAAACCAGGTGCGGAGGCTGAGGCTGGAGCGAGAGGGGTTGAGACAGGGTTAGCAGGTCCTGAGGGGAATCCAAGGGAGCAGTAGAGTGGGGAATCCAGGTAAAAGTAGCAGGATGAGGAGACATGGGACTGGAGACATGGACCAGGAGTCAGAGCGGGCAGAACAGTAACGGGGAGGAAAACCGTGTCAGGCAAGGAAAACAGGCACAACAGGATCTAAATAGTAACAAACGGATAGAACCATAGACTGACTGAGCAGAGATTACGATCTGGCAGTGTGGTAGTAGCAGGGCTGAATATTTGTAGAGGTCTTGATTATTTTGCAGCTTGTGGAGATCTGCTGACTCCAGCACACCTGTCACTGCCCACACAATCACACACAGAGGGAGAGAGAGAGAGCACTGGGGTGGTGGCAGTTCAAGGAACTGCTGCAGGAGGAGACAGGGGACTGGAGCAGACAGGTTTAATCAGGGATACATGGAAGGTAGGATGGATCCTGAGAGAGGCTGGGAGTTTCAGGCGCACAGCAGAGGGGTTAATGACACGGTCAACTTCAAAGGGACCAATGAATCGGGAAGGAAAGTTTCTTCGATGCCACCTTCAATGGCAGGTCCTTTGATGAGAGCCATTTCTTTTGAGCTGGGGTGTAGACTGGGGCTGAGACCCGGCGATGGTTGGCTTGGGACTGGGTCCTGCCTGGGCACAAAGAAGGGCAGCCTGAGCCTTCCTCCAGGTACGAAGACAACTGTGCAGATGGTACTGGACAGAGGGAAGCGCAACCTCTTGGGCGGGGAACAAGTGGGGTTGGTAACCCAGAACACACTCAAAAGGTGACATACTTGATGAGGTGTTGGTGAGGTTGTTGTGGACATATTTAACCCAGGGTAGCTGAGTGCTCCAGGAGAAAGAGTTAGCAGATGTCATGCAGTGTAGGGCATTCTCCATCTCTTAGTTGGCCTGTTTGGTCTGGCCGTTGGTCTGGGGATGATATCCAGAAGAAAGACTGACATTGATACCAAGAGCTGAACAGAAGGATCTCCATAACTAGGAGGTAAACTGGGGTCCCCTGTCAGAAACAATGTCAATAGGAATGCCATCCTGACGAAACACACGGGGTACTAGCAGGTCCGCAGTCTCTCTGGAGAACAGAAGCTTGGAGAGCGGAATGAAGTGAGCCATTTCAGAAAACCTGTCAATAATGGTGAGGATGACAGAGTTACCGTCAGAAGGGGGAAGGCCAGTGATGAAGTCCAGAGCTATGTGTGACCAGGGGCAACTGGGTATGGGAAGACGGTGCAGCGGCCCGAAGTGGGTTTAGTGGAGGTTTTGTTCCAAGCACAAACTGAGCAGGCTGAGATACGGGACCCGATCTCCCAGGCAAAGGCGGCATTGATGCAGGTGGATGGCACAATGGCTTCTGGCTCGGTACCCGTATTGTCGATGGTGAACTGGCGGGAGCGGGCATCAGGCTTGGTATTCTTTGAACCGGGGCGATAAGTGAGTGTGAAATTGAATCTACCCAAGAACAAGGCCCATCTGGCTTCCCGGGAGTTCAAACGTTTGGCGGTCTGGATGTAGGACAGGTTTTTATGGTCATTCCACACGATGAAGGGAGGGGACAGAGCACCCCAGTCAGTGACGCCATTCCTCAAGAGCCAGCTTAACTGCCAGGAGTTCCCGGTTTCCAATGTCAAAATTCCTCTCTGCAGGTGAGAGCTTACAGGAAAAGAATGCACATGGGTGGAACGTCTGATCAGAAGGATAACGTTGAGACAGAACAGCACCTACCCCGGTGTCAGAGGCGTCCACCTCCACAATTAAATGGAGTCCTGGGTCAGGCTAAGGACCGGAGGTGAAGCGACACTTGAGTTTCAGGAATGTTGCCTCAGCCTCAGGAGTCCAGTGGAATGGGGTGGAGGTGAGAGGGGTGAGAGGTGCAGCCAGACGGCTGTAGTTGCAGAGGAAATGTCTGTAAAAATGTGCAAACCCCAGGAAACGCTGTAGCTGCTTCAGGTTGGAGGAAAGACACTGAGGAAAGACACTGAGGCAGCATGGAACTCACATTTTTCAGCTTTAACAAAAAGCTTATTCTCCAACAGCCGTTGAAGAACTTGGCGAATGTGTTGCTGGCGAGCCTCAGGGTCTTTGGAAATAATCAGGATTTCATCTAAATAGACAAAAACAAAGTATCCAATCACATCCCTCAGCACATTATTGACTAGGTTCTGGAAAACAGCCGGGGTGCTAGTAAGACCAAAAGGCATGACCAAATACTCAAAGTGACCCAGTGGTTTGTTGAACACAGTCTTCCACTCGTCCCCATCTCTTATGCGGACAAGGTGATAGGCATTCCGGAGGTCGAGTTTGGTAAACACCATGGCGCCATGGAGGGGGGCAAAAGCAGAGCTGATGAGTGGCAAATGGTACTTGTTCTTTACTGTGATATTATTCAGCCCACGGAAGTCTATGCACGGCCTCAGTGACCTATTCTTCCTTTTCACAAAGAAAAACCCAGCACCCAGCGGGGAGGAAGATGGCTTGATGAGTCCCGCAGCCAGAGAATCCTGGATGTACCTCACCATAGCCTCTTCCTTGGGGCAAGAGAGGTTAAATAACCGGCTACTGGGAAGAGGAGCTCCAGGCTGGATGTAAATGGGACAGTTGTACGGCCGATGAGGCGGCAACGACAGGGCATGGTGCTTGCTGAACACAGGAGCTTGATCGTGATACTTTGGAGGAACTGATGACTGGTCCGGAGGTTCTGGAATGAACTGGGGCACAGACAAGGCAGGGAGGGGGAAGGGCAGAATGTAGAGAATTAGAGAGATAGGATGAACTCCAAGTGGTTACCTTTCCGGCGGTCCTGTCAATCTTTGGGTTGTGTAGCTTTAAAAATGGATGGCGAAGAACCAGGGGGGAGTAAAGGAGAGTTGATTATGTGGAAACTGATCTTTTCCTGGTGGTTTCCAGAGAGACCCGGGATGACAGGGATGGTTCTCTCAGACACGGGCGAGGAGCTGTCCGTTGAGAGCATTGGTATCAAGGGGTGATCCGAGTGGGACAGTGTCCAGGCCCAACACCTCGGTCCAGGAAGCTCCCGTCGGCGCTCGAGTTGATGAGAGCAGATAGAGAAAAAGCATGGCTCTGACAGACAAGGTTGCCTTCAAGCAAGGGTCTGGGGGAAGATGGGCAGGCGATTTGGCTCAACAGTACACCCCCCACTACTGCCGAGCCCCCTTTTTTGATGGACGCAGGGAACAAGTGGAGACAAAGTGACCAACCTGGCCACAGTATAGGCAGCTCCTAGTGCCAATTCGCCTCTGCCTCTCCTCTGGAGAGAGACGGGTCCGGCCGAACTGCATGGATTCAGGATCAGGAAGATCCTTGGAAAGGGGATGCAGTCGAAGAAGGAGAACAAGGTGCTGAACAGATGTTATGGTGCATGCAACCCTACCTACTCTCTCCCTCCAATGCTCACTGAAACGGTTGTCGATGCCGATTGCGAGAGAGATGAGTTCATCGAGTCTATCAGGCTCATGCCTGGACACCAACTCGTCCTTGATGGTTTCAGTGAGCGCGTTCTGGAATGCTCCCTGAAGGGGCTACCATTTCTGCAGCTCTCAGCGGCGAGGGTGTGGAACTCACATACCATCTCAGCAACACTATGGGGGCCTTGATGGAGGGACAGGAGTCGGTTAACCGCATCCTTACTGATCGTACTGTTACGCGGAGTGGAACAGAGAAGCCCAAGAGCAGACTCAGATGAGGGGACTGGGATGAAGTAACCAAGGTATTTATTGAAACACAGGGGGAAGATGGAGTGCAGGCCAGGGGAAGCTCAGGCGGGTTGCAGGAAACTAGGTGCGGAGGCTGAGGCTGGAGCGAGAGGGGTTGGGACAGGGTAATCAGGTCAGGAGGGGAATCCAAGGGAGCAGTACAGTGGGTAATCCAGGGCAGAGTAGCAGGATGAGGAGCCGTGGGACTGGAGACATGGACCAGAGTCAGAGCGGGCAGAACTGTAGCGGAGAGGAAAACCGTGCCAGGCAAGGAAAACAAGCTCAACAGGATAACAGGATCAAAATAGTAACAAACGGATAGAACCGTAGACTGACTGAGCAGAGATTACGATCTGGCAGTGTGGAAGTGGCAGGGCTGACTATTTGTAGAGGTCTTGATTATGGAACAGGTTGCAGCTGTGAGGGTTTGCTCTGACTCAGCACACCTATCTCTGCCCACACAATCACACACACAGAGAGAGAGGGAGAGAGCACTGGGGGAGGGGTGGCAGGTTAATGAGACACGAGATGAGCAGTAGAGGGCATGGCAGGAGTAGATGTAACAGTGGAGGTTAAACTCCAACCCTGGGTGGTAGTGAGTTTGGAATATTATAGTCTAACTATTCTCTTACCTATGCACATGCTAGTACTGTGTTGAAGATACATTATGTCCAATATCCACACTCAACCATATTTCTAACTCTAAATTAATAATGCTTAGTTACACACCAACAAATGCATCCTGAAGATACAACTTCCTGAAAGTGTTTACTTGAATGCATCAAGAACTCAAACTTAACGTGTCGATGGGCACCGATTTCCCAATTGACATCAATTCAAGGAAATCGAAATTGACAAGATCCACAGCTCGAGTTACAGACATCGGAGAGGCAAAAAAAGTATGTATATTTTATTCATTACAAACATGTCTCTAGACAATACATGCCTAAAGGGGTAAACAGAAAACTGATAGGGTAAGTCAAATGGAAACCCCTCAAAGAATATTGAGGACGAATACATGAATAACAAAGCTATTAAATCTGTATTTGCTCCAGTGGTGTTCAAACCTTTTTCACATCTGGACAAATTTTCACTAGTCCAAATGTAAGAAAATGTTGACAAAAACAGCACAATTTTCTGACTGTATGACTATGCATGAAATATCTCACCATATTACATTACTATAACCAAGGGGTTTGTGATAATTTGACCATCAATAATAGATCTGCTTCTCTGGCTATTTGTATTGTGCAGACCAAGTTGTTCTTGTGCATGTTGGCCTTTAATTGAAAATGAGCTTAATAATCCCGAGAGGAATTTCTCATTCAACTGTCACGGTTTGGGCCATATAATTTCTATAGACAAATAATGAAATTACTTTTTAGGCCAGTCATTAGTACTCCATAGCAGCTATTTGTTAGCTACGTAAACTTGATTTGTAATTATTTTCTTGTCAAATGTCAATTTTATCTATAACG
Source organism: Oncorhynchus masou masou (assembly GCF_036934945.1). Lineage (NCBI taxonomy): Eukaryota > Metazoa > Chordata > Actinopteri > Salmoniformes > Salmonidae > Oncorhynchus > Oncorhynchus masou. Next base: position 44,192,530 of record NC_088240.1, on the reverse strand, counting down.
ATAGATAGGTATGTCAGAGACGCATACTACTCAAAATTGGAGCACGGAAAGGTCGGAGTATGAGTCCATATCAAAGTATGCGAAGAGCACGGAGGGCACTTCTCAAATGCGTACTCTGTTTGTTCATGTTTACCTGCCTACGTACCGTAGATGGCAAGCCCATAATAAGTCAATAAGGCTAACTGGCTAGCTACTAGTGCTAGTAGTAGAATTGACATCTGTCCTGCATAATATTTGTTTTAGGTCATTTTTGCCTGGTAAACTATGGTTAGCTACATTATTACGATTCACATATAGCTTGCTGATAGTTATGAAGTAATACGGTTGCTTTGTGTATATCTTGTTTAGTTTAGTGTTGTTTAGTTTACTGGCTGGAAGAAGGTCCAATGAATGAGGAGGCGAAGCGTGAGGAAGTAGGGGGAGTGCGAGTGCTTCTCAAATGTATTGCTTTATGCGTGCTCCACACTCTCGTCCTCACAAGAACAAAATCAAGTGAATGTGGTTGGAAAACGCACTCAGAGCATGAGAGTGTAGAGCGCAGTAGTATGCATATTGATCTATGTGAAGTATCAATACCCTAAGCCATAACACCTCACAGACCAGTGAAACAATACATTTTCCATTAACAAGCTCCAATCTGTGCTACCAGCTTCAATTTAGATTTTTCCCAAGCAGAACGACGAACCATGACGGCCACAGGCCCACTTCCACCGGTCACCGTAAGCCATATTAGCTTGTCTCCAGGCAGAGGCCAATCCATGAGCAGGCCACTGTGACCATAGCATGTTAGCCATAGCAGAGGTCAACCCAATACAGGCTGGACAGGCCACTGCACTCAGCAGAAAAGCCTGCACACTGTACTGTATACGCTGCTCTCGTGCTTCATTCCTGCACACGCACATTACTCTCCATACATATGAGACTGGAGCATAGCATATGTCTCAGTTAGACTGCTGAAGGGGTTGTGGGACATGGAAATGCACTACTCTTTGTATGCTTTTGATGGAGCATAATAAATTAAGTTAATTTATATGATTGTGGAGATATTTTTGAATACCAAAGAACCATGAGAACCAATTTTTTTTTTTTTCATGGCAAAAACCTTTAACCACTTTGTGTGGAAAATCAACCAGGGGCCTGTCACAATAACCCTTAACAAGACAAGCACATGACTTGAAGCTTATGAGAAGGATAGAGGGAGAGCTAAAGAAGGAAGTGATTGAGGGAGGGAGAGAGAGAGCAGAGAGAGGCTACAAGAAAGAAAAAGAGGTAGATGGGACGAGATAGTGATTGGAAGAGTGGGAAGGACAGAGATAAAGAGGAGAAACAGGATAACAAGAGAGATGGAGAATAAAGCCAGTGGAGAGATAATAAAGAGCCAGAGCAAAACACACCACACATTAAGAGCTCTCTATCGGATAGACACAGACAAAAGAGGCCATGCTTACACTTTTCAGTGGATGATCATTATTGGCGCTATCCACGGGTCCACTGGTTCACATTAGACTAATACAGTCCTGCAGGTGCAGCATTAGAGTCCCGCAGGTGCAGTATACATACAAAGGTGATGAGAACACGGCTCTCTGATCTGCTACTCACAAACCAAGCCAAGAGTTCATGGTCCACACAACACAAAAGTCTTCACTACCCTACTGCTTTTGAGGAAAGGGTACTAAATGACAGTTTTCTTCAATTCAAAACAACGGGGGACTTGTGTTAGGCTATAATATATTCAAAATAACCCAGTGCAACCAATTGGTTAATTTCATCCTTATCAAATGGAAGATTCATGACTAGGATCATAAGCAGTTACACACAAATTACTAAAGTGTGCAGTTTGTTGCCCTTGAGCATAATGAACCACTTTTAAATACATTTCTTTACACACACCTTATTACATTTCTGTCAGTTTAATAAAAATCAAAGACAATAGCAAGGCTGAGTGAGCTTTCTTTGAGAATCGATTAAGTCTATCTTCCGCGTGACCTTTTAGCTGATACCATGTCCAAATGTTACATTTAGCAGAGAGCCATGAAGACCATGCTGACTGCTATTCTATTTGCTCCAAATTCCTGTGGAGGCAATCGATCCCCGGATTTGGCTCTTCCTATCCCATGGCTTCCTCATTCTAATGTGGCCAGTCACCTGGAACATTGGCATTTGGCCAGCATGGATTGGTGCCCGTGAAACAGCAATAGAATACAACTGTAAAACGTTCAAATGTTATAGCCTCCATAATGGTAGTTGTCAATGAATGTTGATTGGTGTTTTTTTGTTGTTGTGCTGTGGGTCTTTGATTGAATACAGTATCTAGTATCTATCTAATGCCATAAACACACACCACACACATACAAGTCAAAACATTTGTAGTCATACCTTGTTGTCAAGGCACACAAAAGGTACACAAACTGTGCACACCCACATATACATATCCCCCCTTCACTCCCAACACACACACACACACTGTATATCACCAGCATTCACCATTATCATACATGCTTGGCGAAACACACTCATGTTCTGGCTCTGGGTCTGTTTGTTTTTCTGCTATCCTGCTGGGCGCTCCTGCTTCCTCACACTGTATATTATGAAAGAACCGTCTGGACAGCCTGGTCCCATGCCACACACACATACACAGACAGTACAACAGAGCCCCCAGACAGAGTATTACTTTCTCCTGTCAAGGATAATACAGGTCCAGTTACTAATTAGAAAGCAATTAAAGCTGATTATTCAACCAATTCATTCCCTGTCTCGTCTATAACTGGAGTCTATCTGATTGAACCTCCCGTATTGTGTGGCTAGATATCGCTCCGTGGTCGTTACACCACTATTGTTACGTAGTACAAACAGGTTATAGAACCTGTAAGCAAATGTGTGGTTAAAAACGCCCTAGAGTTGATTGATGCACCTGTGCGTCACACAGTGAAGTCATTGTGAATATTGAATAGCTTCCGTGTGTTTAGGCCAGGCCCCCAGTGTCAGGTCTGGAGTGTGAAGTCAAGAGCTCTGCTGGTCGGCTACTGCGTAGGCAACCTAGCAGTACCAAAAGCCCTTGTCTGTCCTAGAAAGCCTATGTAAATTACGATTTCCAGAACGTACGCAATTTTGGGGGGGAATGCCCATTTTGGGCTCTAACATTAGTTTATTATGATCAAGTTCGATCTCCATGATTAATTATTTAAAAGTTTGCTACAAGTCAAGATATTTAATTAAATAGTGATCCATTCTGACTAAAACATTTGTGCTGACAGAGACCAATCACGGGCCGGCAGGCTACAAGAAGGCTCGTTTGATCTTTGCATGTGTCTGAGGCAAGATGAAAATGACTACATCGGCCATGATCCTTTGCAAGTTACGGCCCCTTTCACAAGGATACTTAGCAGTATTTTGGTGCCCTTCAGTCCCATTCAGCAATTCAAATACTTCCTGCTTCATGCACCATTGTGAGTTTTCCATAGGAATATGTGAATAACGTCGGGGCTATCACTACCTACTGATTTGAATGTCTATGGTTTATGCTAGAGAATTTCTTGTAGTGGCTGCAGCTCAATCCCCTATTTTTTTCTGCTATATAAAGTTTGTGCCTATTCCATAACATGGGGCTTGTGAAAGCCGCCTTTTCGTACACATGAGCGGATCCGTAAAAGAAAATAGTCCAGAACCGTGTGAGCTACAGACTAATGTCACCACCATTGAAAATTGAGTATCACAAACATGCCAGTGCCGGTTGTTTGGCTCTACGACATACACAAGCGATACAGCAGTCGTCTGAACTCTGTCACGGATGTTCTCATTTCAAAAAGGTCTTCTCACAAACCGACTGTTAAGACCGAACCGTTGGAGTGACAAACAAACACTAAGGTGTCGGTTGTTCTGCTTCAGGGGAGTAGTCTGAAGGTAAAAATCACAAAAAGTGCATAGGGGTATAATGTGCCACAATAACATGACCAAATAAGTGTCAAATGTTTAAATTTTTTCCTGGGTTTTCTTATATCTCTCAGATAGACACTGTATGTTTTTCCATGTACCAATGTGTTATTCAATGCATTTCTATGGGCTATAGCGGTAAAGGCCAATTCAATGTTTCAAATAATACATTTCTATATTTTTTTTATACGTACAGAGGTCCTAAAATTCTAAATCAAATGGCAAAATTATACATTTTACGGTCATCTTTCATACAGTGGCTTCCGAATCTATTCACCCCCTTTGGCATTTTTTGTGTATGTCCATAACATGAAATCAAAATCCATTCAAATTACAGGTTGTAATGCAACAAAATAGGAAAAATTCCAAGGGGGATTGTCATGGCCTGACCTTAGAGAGACGTTTTATTTCACTATTTGGTTAGGTCAGGGTGTGATTTTGGCCGAGTATGGTTCCCAATCAGAGGCAGCTGTCTATTGTTGTCTCTGATTGGGGATCATACTTAGGCAGCCATTTTTCCCACTTTCTGTTGTGGGATCTTGTCTTTTTGTGTTGTATGTGTTTGCACTACAAGCTTTACGTTCGTTGAGTTGTTTATTGTTTTTTGGTGGAACATTTATTATTAAAGACAATATACGCCTACCACGCTGCACCTTGGTTAATTTATGATAGGGAGTTTGAGGACAGTGAGCGTAATAGGGATGAATACTTTTGCAAGGCACTGTGCTCACAACATGGGAAGTTCTTATCGCCTTAGAGAAAAATGTTCATCCGTGATGATCAACTGCCACCATGCGGAACTTCCATAACCTACCACGCTACTCAATTTGTTCGGCCTCATTGACATCCATGAAACACTTCTTTGCCTCTTTTTGGGTCTGTAAAACGACATAATGATCATCCTCCCAGAACACGGCAGGATATTGCAACGAGTATTTCATTCCCCGTTTCAGGCACTTATGCCTCACCTCCATGAACGCATTTCTTTTGTCTTGAACCTCTGAAACAGTCATAGAAAAACTCCACCTCTGTGGTATTGAAGTCGTTCTTCGAGTATTTTGATCAAAGTCTCCATTTTTTCAACAGTGTTGCTTAGGCGGTTGTTCTAAGTAATTTTTCCATGTAACAAGTGAAATCGCAAAAAAAAGTCTCTGGATCCTTCTTTAAGGGTCACTTTTGCAGAGTCCTATTTGCCATCTCTTCAATCTAAGCCTACAGGAAAGTTTGCCTGAAAAATAGCACCCTTTACTGGCTCAAAATCAGCCTGTTACCAACTCTTAGTAAAAAAAATATAATAATTGTGTATGACCAGATACAATACTATTTCACAGTAGACAAATTAACGACAGATTTTCAGCATCCTTATAGGGAAGGGCATTTAACGGCACTTGTACATTTAACGGCACAACAAATGAATGATAATTGGCTGAGAGAAATTTACAATAAAAAGATTGTGGCAGCTGTTTTGTTAGATTTCAGTGTAGCTTTTTACATTATTGATCATAATCTGCTGCTGGAAAAATATATGTACATCCCTTGCAATATTGTGGATCGAGAATTACCAATAACATCTGTTAAATACGTGTATGTGACCAATAAAATGTGATTTGCCTAACAGAACACAGAGGGTGTTCTTTAATTAATGGAAGCCTCTCCAACACAATCCAGGCTCAAGTCCAAGTCATCTATAAGTGTTTGCTAGGTATAGCTCCGCCTTATCTCAGCTCACTGGTCACCATAGCAACACCTACCTGTAGCACACGCTCCAGCATATTTCACTGACCACCCCCAAAGCCAACACTTCCTTTGGCCGCCTCTCCTTCCAGTTCTCTGCTGCCAATGACTGGAACAAATTGCAAAAATCACTGAAGTTGGAGACTTATATCTCCCTCACTAACTTTAAGCGTCAGCTGCCAGAGCAGCTTACCGATCGCTGCAGCTGTACACAGCCCATCTGTAAATAGCCCATCCAACCAACTACTTACCTCATCCCCATATTTGGTTTTCTGCTCTTTTGCACACCAGTATTTCTACTTGTACATCCTCATCTGCACATATATCACTCCAGTGTAAATTGCTAAATTGTAATTACTTCGCCACTGTTGGCCTATTTATTGCCTTACCTCCTTACTTCATTTGCACACACTGTATACAGATTTTTCTATTGTGCTATTGACTGTACGTTTGTTTATCCCACGTGTAACTCTGTGTTGTTGTTTTTGTTGCACAGCTTTGCTTTATCTTGGACAGGTCAAATCAAATCAAAGTTTATTTGTCATGTGCGCCTGAATACAACAGGAAAACAACCTTACAGTGAAATGCTTACTTACAGGCTCTAACCAACCGTGCAAAAAAAGGTATTAGGTGAACAATAGGTAAGTAAAAGAAATAAAAACAACAGTAAAAAGACAGTGAAAAATAACAGTAGTGAGGCTATATACAGTAGCGAACCTACATACAGACACCGGTTAGTTGGGCTGATTGAGGTAGTATGTACATGTAGATATGGTTAAAGTGACTATGCAAATATAATGAACAGAGAGTGGTGGGACACAATGCAGAGAGCCCGGTTAGCCAATGTGCGAAAGCACTGGTTGGTCGGGCCAATTGAGGTAGTATGTACATGAATGTATAGTTAAAGTGACAATGCATATATGATAAACTGAGAGTAGCAGCAGCGTAAAAGAGGGCTTGGGGGGTGGGGGCACACAGTGAAAATAGTCCAGGTAGACATTTGATTACCTGTTCAGGTTTCTTATGGCTTGGGGGTAAAAACTGTTGAGAAGCCTTTTTGTCCTAGACTTGGTACTCCGGTACCGCTTTCCATGCAGTAGTAGAGAGAACAGTCTATGACTGGGGTGGCTGGGGTCTTTGACAATTTTTAGGGCCTTCCTCTGACACCGCCTGGTGTAGAGGTCCTGGATGGGAGGCAGCTTAGCCCCAGTGATGTACTGAGCCGTAAGCACTACCCTCTGTAGTGTCGTGCGGTCGGAGGCCGAGCAATTGCCGTACCAGGCAATGATGCAACCCATCAGGATGCTCTCGATGTTGCAGCTGTAGAACCTTTTGAGGATCTCAGGACCCATGCCAAATCATTTAAGTTTCCTGAGGGGGAATAGGCTTTGTCGTGGCTTATTCACGACTGTCTTTGTGTGTTTGGACCATTCTAGTGTGTTGGTGATGTGGACACCAAGGAACTTGAAGCTCTCAACCTGCTCCACTACAGCCCCGTCGATGAGAACGGGGGCGTGTTCGGTCCTCCTTTTTCTGTAGTCCACAATCATCTCTTTAGTCTTGGTTACGTTGAGGGATAGGTTGTATATCAGTTGTAAATGAGAACTTGTTCTTAACTGGCCTACCTGGTTAAATAAAGGTGAAAAAAATAAAATAAATAGAAGTCTTCAGATCATATTCTGAACTTTTCCAATGCCTAGTGATTCTTCCAAAAAATCACAAAGCATATGGAACAAATGTAGAAACTCTGTTTGCCTCTGTATGTTGCAGTACAGAGACAACATAGAGAGAACAGTAAGTGTTGATCTATCTAAATAAACAGCTATGGTTCTGTGAGAAAATCACTTAGATTAGTGCAATATGACTCATATCCTCTTCGGAATGAATGAAGTTGCTTGAGTGGTTTAACGACGGACGATTAGTTAGCTAATTAATTTGATCATCCACAGTGGCTGGATATCATCCCAACAATATAGACAGTCACATCTTAACCCATTTGCTATGCGAGGGCAGCAAGTACATTTGTGCCTGACAGACAAGCAAACAACTGGAGATTTTTCCAGGTTTAAAAGTGCCCTTACTGGATCCATGGACTTAGATATAATGAAGAAATATTGGCAGGGGAGGTGGGAGTCCGGATCTTCCTCCTCCTCTTCCTTCTCCTCATCATCCTTCTCCTTCACTTCTTCCTCCTCATCCTCCTTCTCATCATCATCATCCTCCTCCTCATCTCCCTCATCCTCCTTCGCTTTCTCCTCTTCATTCTCCTCCTTTGCAACCTCCGTAAGGATCTGACTCTTTAATTGTTATTTTTTTGCCTAGAATGACATACACAATTCTAACTCATGTAGCTCAGGCCCTGAAGCAAGGATGTGCATATTCTTGGTACCATTTGAAAGGAAACATGTTGAAGTTTGTGGGAATGTGAAAGGAATATAGGAGAATATAACACATTAGATCTGGTAAAAGATAATACAAAGAAAAAACAAACATTTTTTTGTACCATCATGTTTGAAATGCAAGAGAAAGGCCATAATGTATTATTCCAGCCCAGGTGCAAGATTTTGGCCACGAGATGGGAGCAGTGCATGTGCAAAGTGTATTACTGATCGAATGGACCATTGCATTTCTGTTCAAAATGTTGTATCAGGGCTGCCCAAATGTGCCTAATATGTTCATTAATAACTTTTCATGTTCAAAACTGTGCACTCTCCAAAACTATAGCATGGTATTCATTCACTGTAATAGCTACTGTAAATTGGACAGTACAGTTAGATTAACAAGAATTTAAGCTTTCTGCCATATGTCTATGTCCTGGGAAATTTTCTTGTTACTTACAACCTCATGCTAATCGCATTAGCCTACGATAGCTCAACCATCCCGCAGGGGACCCACCAATTCTGAAAATATTACTTCTTAGGGTTAGGCCCCTTTTATCTCAATTTCCGCCTGAATGACGTGCCCAAAGTAAACTGCCTGTAGCTCAGGCCTTTGAAGCCAGGTTATGCATATAATTGGTACCATTGGAAAGAAAACACAGAAGTTTGTAGAAATGTTAAAATAATGTAGGAGAATATAACACAATAGATATGGTAGGAGAAAATCCAAAGAAAAACCACCCAGATGTTTTTGTTGTTGCGAGACCATCCAGAAAAAGGTCATATTGTAAATATTGTAAATTAGCTCCCTCGATGCAATTCCTATGGCCTCCACAGGTTGTCCGCAGTCTATGTTCAAGGTTTCAGGTTTAACTTCCAAAAACGAATAAGTAATAACAGTTTTAGTAGAAGGACACAGTCTTGGAAATCTGTGTTTGTGCGCGCCATGAAGAAATTCTTTCCTAAATAAATATTATAGTTTGATTTAATTTTAGGGTATCCAAGGAGTAAATAGAAATGTATTTTGACTTGTTGAAATAAAGTTTAGGGATAGATTTTCGGATTCCATTCTCTGCAATTTGAACGAGTGGATTACTCAAATCAATGGCGCCAACTAAACTGACTTTTTGGGATATAAATAAAGGCTTTTATCTAACAAAACGAGACTACATGTTATAGCTGGTTCCCTTTGGATGACAAATCAGAGGAAGATTTTCAAAAGTAAGTGAATATTTAATCTTTATATGTGAATGTATGAAACCTGTGCCGGTGTAGTGCCGGTGTGCAGTTAGATTAACAAGAATGTAAGCTTTCAGCCAATATAAGACACATATATGTACCAAAATGTTTAAAATCCATAATATTAAAATAAAACAACAGTATACAAGGCTTATTGACATTTGAGAGAGGCATAAAGCAATCACAGGTGTTGATTGGGAGTGCTAAGACAACAACGGGTAAACCGTTAAGACAACAACAAAGTGTAAATGTCAATAAATGGGCAGAGAGAGTCAGTTAGCTACATACAGGGCATGAGTTTGAGGCTGGGGCCGACAGATAAACAAAATTAAGTACCGTGTTAATGAACAGTCCAGCAGGCATCAGCTGTGTAGCCGAGTGAACATAGGGTACAATGAGCAGCGATAGATGAAACAGGGAGCCGTTCGGTAGTCAATTACTACGCTAAGCGAGCAGGTGACACAGTGTTCAGGAAGCAAGCAGGTCGGGGCTAGCAGATGGATCGTCACCACATCCACGATGCAGAGGCCGGTAAAAGAGCACATTGGCCGAATTACGTCAGCAGATCAGCAGACCAGTCGTGATGGATCGGCGGGGCTCTGTGTCAACAAAGGGTTCAGGCCAAATTGGCAAGAGAGGTATTGAAGTGCCATGACATAACAGATAACTCCACGTTAAATTGTAACTGGCATAGTCGGTAGGATGAATAAAGGTAAAAGGTATAATGACGAAGAATTTTTGTCTAAGAATGTACAGACTTGACACTAAAACAAACTGCCTCACACCAGAGAGGAGTAGAGCTCTGTATTAATCTCACTAATGCTGAAGAGGGAACCTGGGCTCTAGCATCCATTGGTTATACTCTGATTAATACAGGAGGCCCATAACAATGCTTTATGGAAAACAATGACTGTGGGAGCCGGGAGACAGGGCCAAAAGAAGAATGCCTCCCTTGCTCCATCTATTCATCTCTCAATTTGACCACTGCTGGTCCTCAAGGCTTTCTACAGCTGAGTGCCAATTAGGAACAGGCATATTCTTATTTTCTGGTCATGTCACAGTCCCATCCTGAAGGTGGAAGGGATGGAGGGAGTGAGAGGAAAGAAAGAGGAAGTGGAGAAAAGTTGTTAGTAAGTTGGTTAAGCAATTCACCTTCAACATCTTTGTGTGTGTGGGGAGTGCAACTAACGTCACTTGTGTGGTGAGCATTTCCATACATCTTACAAGGCACTTCTGATGCCAACTGGTAGGCTATAAAACACACATTTTGTCTGTTTATAGCTTTGACTTCCAGAAGTGCTCTGGTAGCCATAATCAATCTCATCAATGATGACTGACTGAACATGCCAACAGAAAATGTTCAAACACTGCTCAATGCTAAGCTGATAATATTGTGGACTGTTTCATGATACTGCAAATAAGACTATGCACCAAGTCTGTAACCAACAGGACTCTGAACAGCTTTTACAGCAAGCCATAAGACTGCTAAATAGTTAACCAAATAGCTACCAGGACTATCTTCATTGACCCTTTTTGCACTAAGTCTTTTCAAATCAAATCAAAGTTTATTTGTCACGTGTGCCGAATACGACAGGTGTGTAGACCTTACAGTGCAATGCTTACTTACAGGCTCTAACCAACAGTGCAAAAAAGGTAATAGGTGAACAATAGGTAAGTAAAAGAAATAAAAACAACAGTAAAAATACACTAAAAAATAACAGCAGCGAGGTTATATACAGTAGCGAGGCTATACCAGTAGTGAGGCTACATACAGACAACGGTTAGTCGGGCTAATTGAGGTAGTATGTACATGTAGATATGGTTAAAGTGACTATGCATATAGAGAGAGTAGCAGCAGCGGAAAATAGGGATTGGCGGGTGGTGGGACACAATTCAGATAGCCCGGTTAAACAATGTGTGGGGGCACTAGTTGGTCGGGCCAATTGAGGTAGTATGCACATGAATGTATAGTTAAAGTGACTATGCATATATGATGAACAGAGAGTAGCAGAAGCGTAAAAAGAGGGGTTGGCGGGTGGTGGGACACAATTCAGATAGCCCGGTTAGCCAATGTGTGGGGGCACTAGTTGGTCGGGCCAATTGAGGTAGTATGTACATGAATGTATAGTTAAAGTCACTATGCATATATGACAAAAAGAGAGTAGCAGCAGCGTTAAAAAGAGTTTGGGGGGTGGGGGCACACAATGCAAATAGTCTGGGAAGCCACTTGATTACCTGTTCATGAGTCTTATGGCTTGGTGGTAAAAACTATTGAGAAGCCTTTTTGTCCGAGACTTGGCACTCGGGTACCACTTTCCATGCGGTAGTAGAGAGAACAGTCTATGACTGGGGTGGCTGGGGTCTTTGAAAGTATTTAGGGCCTATCTCTGACAAAGCCTGGTGGCAGGAAGCTCCTGGATGGCAGGCAGCTTAGCCCCAGTGGTGTACTGGGCCATATGCACTACCCTCTGTAGTGCCTGATCTCATGCCAAATCATTTTAGTTTCCTGAGGGGGAATAGGCTTAGGGAATAGGCGCTCTTCACAACTGTCTTGGTGTGTTTGGACCATTCTAGTTTGTTGGTGATGTGGACACCAAGGAACTTGAAGCTCTCAACCTGCTCCACTAAAGCCCCGTCGATGAGAATGGGGGCGTGCTCTGTCCTCCTTTTCCTGTCGTCCACAATCATCTCCTTAGTCTTGGTCACGTTGTTATTCTGGCACTACCAGACCAGGCACCATCTGACCTCTTACCTATAGTCTGTCTCGTCATTGTCGGTGATCAGGCCTACCACTGTTGTGTCATCTGCAAATGCAATGATGGTGTTGGAGTCGTGCCTGGCCATGCAATGGTGGGTGAACAGGGAGTACAGGAGGGGACTGAGCCCGCACACCTGGAGGGCTCCAGTGTTGAGGATCAGTGTGGCAGATGTGTTGCTACATACCCTCACCACCTGGGGGTGGCCCGTCAGGAGGTCTGCTGAAGGAGGTGTTTAGTCCCAGGATCCTTAGCTTAGTGATGAGCTTTGAGGGTACTATGGTGTTGAACGCTGAGCTGTAGTGAATGAATAACATTCTCACGTTGGTGTTCCTTTTGTCTAGGTGGGAAAGGGCATTGTGGAGTGCAATAGAGATGGCATCTTCTGTGGATCTGTTTGGGCGGTATGCAAATCGGAGTGGGTCTAGGGTTTCTTGGATAGTGGTGTTGATGTGAGCCATTACCAGCCTTTCAAAGCACTTCATGGCTACGGACGAGTGCTACAGGTCTCTAGTCATCTAGGCAGGTTGCCTTCGTGTTCTTGGGCACAGGGGCTATGGTGGTCTGCTTGAAACATGTTGGTATTACAGACTCAATCAGGGACATGTTGAAAATGTTACCTGCCAGGTGTTCAGCACATGCTGGGAGCACACGTCCTAGTAATCCGTCTGGCCCTGTAGCCTTGTGAATGTTGACCTGTTTAGGTCTTACTCACGTCGGCTACGTGGAGCATGATTACACAGTCATCCGGGACAAATCAAAATATCTCAAAGTGTACAGCACTTTGAGATATCAGCTGATGTACGAAGGGCTATATAAATAAAATTGATTTGATTTTGATTTGAAAATAAAATAAAATCTGATGCTCAGCTGAGAGGAGCTGATGCTCTCATGCATGCCTCAGTGTTGCTTGCCTCGAAGTGGGCATATAAGTGATTTAGCTCATCTGGTAGGCATGTGTCACTGGACAGCTCGCAGCTGTGCTTCCCTTTGTAGTCTGTAATAGTTTGCAAGCCCTGCCACATAAGACGAGCGTTGGAGCCGGTGTAGTACGATGCAATCTTAGCCCTATGTTGATGCTTTGCCTGTTCGATGGTTCGTCAGAGGGCATAGCAGGATTTCTTATAAGCTTCCGGGTTAGAGTCCCGCACCTTAAAAGCGGCAGCTCTCGCCTTTAGCTCAGTGCGAATGTTGCCTGTAAATCCATGGTTTCTGGTTGGGGTATGTACGTACAGTCACTGTGGGGACGACGTCCTCGATGCACTTATTGATAAAGCCAGTGACTGATGTGGTGTACTCCTCAATGGCATCGGAAGAATCCCGGAACATGCTCCAGTCTGTGATAGCAAAACAGTCCTGTAGTTTAGCATCTGCTTCATCTGACCACTTTTTTATAGACCGAGTCACTGGTGCTTCCTGCTTTAATTTTGGCTTGTAAGCAGGAATCAGGAGGATAGAACTGTGGTCAGATTTACCAAATGGAGGGGCGAGGGAGAGCTTTGTACACGTCTCTGTGTGTGGAGTACAGGTGATCTAGAATAGTTTTCCCTCTGGTTGAACATTTAACATGTTGATGGAAATTAGGTAGAACTGATTTAAGTTTCCCTGCATTAAAGTCTCCGGGCCACTAGGAACCCCACCTTTGGGTGAGTGGTTTCCTGTTTGCTTATTTCCTTATAAAGCTGACTGAGTTTGGTCTTAGTGCCATCGTATGTCTGTGGTGGTAAATAAACAGCCATGAAAGTATAGCTGAAAATGATCTAGGCAAGTAGTGTGGTCTGCAATTTATTACAATATACTCTACCTCAGGCGAGAAAAATCTAGAGACTTCATGAGATATTGTGCACCAGCTGTTGTTTACGAATATGCACAGACTGCCTCCCCTCGTCTTACCGGAGTGTGCTGTTCTATCTTACCGGTGCAGCGTATATCCCGCTAGCTGAATAATTAATGTCATCATTCAGCCACGATTCCATGAAACACAAGATATTACAGTTTTTGATGTCCCGTTGGTAGGATATTCGTGATCGTACCTCTTCTAATTTATTTTCCAATGATTGCACGTTGAAGAGTAATATTGACAGTAAGGCAGATTTCCTTGCCTTCTGCGGATCCTTACGAGGCATCCCGCTCTGTGTCCTCTGCACCTGCGTCTCATCCTCGACTCATAACATACACTGTTGCTACTGTTTATTATCTATCCTGTTGCCTAGTCAATTTACACCTACCAAAATAAATGACTTGAAGTTGGAAGTTTACATACACTTTAGCCAAGTACATTTAAACTCAGTTTTTCACAATTCCTGACATTTAATCCTAGTAAAAAGTCAGTTAGGATCACCAGTTTATTTTAAGAATGTGAAATGTCAGAATAATAGTAGAGAGAATGATTTATTTCAGTTTTTATTTCTTTCATCACATTCCCAGTGGGTCAGAAGTTTACATACACTCAATTAGTATTTGGTAGCATTGCCGTTAAATTGTTTAACTTGGGTCAAATGTTTCGGGTAGCCTTCCACAAGCTTCCCACAATAAGTTGGGTGAATTTTGACCCATTCCTCCTGACAGAGCTGATGTAACTGAGTCAGGTTTGTAGGCCTCCTTGCTCGCACATGCTTTTTCAGTTCTGCCCACAAATGTTCTATAGGATTGAGGTCAGGGCTTTGCGATGGCCACTCCAATACCTTGACTTTGTTGTCCTTAAGCCATTTTGCCACAACTTTGGAAGTATGCTTGGGGTCGTTGTCCATTTGGAAGACCCATTTGCGATCAAGCTTTAACTGATGTATTGAGATGTTACTTCAATATATACACATAATTTGCCTGTCTCTATATGGCATCTATTTTGTGAAGTGCACCAGTCCCTCCTGCAGCAAAGCACCACCAAAACATGATGCTTCCACCCCCGTGCCTCACGGTTGGGATGGTGTTCTTCGGCTTGCAAGCTCCCCCTTTTTCCTCCAAACATAACGATGGTCATTATGGTCAAACAGTTCTATTTTTGTTTCAACAGACAAGAGGACATTTCTCCAAAAAGTACAATCATTGTCCCCATGTGCAGTTGCAAACCATATTCTGGCTTCTTTATGGCGGTTTTGGAACAGTGGCTTCTTCCTTGCTGAGCAGCCTTTCAGGTTATGTCAATATAGGACTCGTTTCACTGTGGATATAGATACTTTTGTACCAGTTTCCTCCAGGATCTTCACAATATCCTTTGCTGTTGTTCTGGGATTGATTTGCACTTTTCGCACCAAAGTACTTTCATCTCTAGGAGACAGCACGCATCTCCTTCCTGAGCGGTATGACGGCCACGTGGTCCCATGGTGTTGATACTTGAATACTATTGTTTGTACAGATGAACGTGGTACCATCAGGCGTTACTCCCAAGGATGAACCAGACTTGTGGAGGTCTAACTGATTTCTTTTGATTTTCCCATGTTGTCAAGCAAAGAGGCACTGAGTTTGAAGGTAGGCCTTGAAATACATCCACAGGTACACCCCCAAGTGACTCAAATGATGTCAATTAGCCTATCAGAAGTTTCTAAAGCAATGACAGCATTTTCTGGAATTTTCCGAGCTGTTTAAAGGCACAGTCAACTTATTGTATGTAAACTTCTGACCCACTGGAATTGTGATACAGTGAATTATAAGTGAAATAATCTGTCTGTAAACAATTGTTGAAAATATTACTTGTAGATGTCCTAATTACTTGTAGATGTCCTTGTAAATGTCCTAACCGAATTGTCAAAACTATAGTTTGTTAACAAGAAAATTGTGGAGTGGTTGAAAAACTAGTTTTAATGACTCGTTTAATGACCTAAGTGTATGTAAACGTCCGACTTCAACTGTACAAGCACAATATGGCCAAAAGTATATGGACACACCTTCAATTTAGTGGATTTGCCTATTTCAGCCACCGTTGCTGACAGGTGTATACAATTGAGCACACAGCCATGCGATCTCCATAGACAAACAGTGTCAGTAGAATGGCCCGTACCTAAGAGCTCAGGGACTTTCAAAGTCATAAGAGTCAGTTCATCAAATTTCTGCCCTGGTCAACTGTAAGTGCTATTTTTGTGACGTGGAAAAGTTTAGTAGCAACAACGGCTCAGCCGCGAAGTGGTAGGCTACACAAGCTCACAGAACGGGACTGCCGAGTGTTGAAGTACATAGCTTGTAAAAATCGTCTGACCTCGGTTGCAACACTGACTACCGAGTTCTAAACTGCCTCTGGTTGTAACGTCAGCACAAGAACTGTTCGTCGGGAACTTCATGAAATGTGTTTGTATGGCCAAGCTTCCACACACCAGCCTAAAATGATCATGCGCAATGCCAAGTGTCGGCTGGAGTGGTGTAATGCTCGCCGCCATCGGACTCTGGAGCAGTGGAAACGTGCACTCTGGATCGATGGATCAGGCTTCACCATCTGGCAGACCGACAGACAAATCTGGGTTTGGCGGATGCCAGGAGACGATACCTGCCAGAATGCATAGTGCCAACTGTAAAGTTTGGTGGAGGATGAATGATGGTCTGGGGCTGTTTTTCTTGGTTCGGGCAAGCCCCTTAGTTCCAGCGAAGGGAAATCTTAACGCTACAGCATACAATGACATTATAGACAATTCTGGTCGACCATATCAATGTGTGGTCTCTGTGATATTCCCTCATATATTTCTAACTAGACTAGGTTGAAGTTTGACTTTTGAGAATATCAAAGGAAAAGGACTGAATCGTCTCTTGGAAAAACACTGCAGGTATTCAAGAAAGTTCATGACCAACCCTTAAAATAGAATATAATACTAAATAAGTCTATCCTCAGCTTTTAAAAGAGAAAGGTTTAAAAGCACCTGCTCTGAAAAATAATGACAAACCTTAATATACCTCAACACATCCTGAAGGGCATGTTTTTTTCCCCTTTCTGAATTACCTTTTAATTGCTTTTTAAGAGCATATCAAAGTCAAGATTGTACACACCAGGCCACTGTATTGTTTGTTTCCATCGAGTGAAAAAGCCTTGAAATGAATTCCTGGCATTTGCTTATCCTCGAGGAGCTACAGAAAGGAAAACTTGTCCTCCCCCATATTTGTCCTTGTAGCCCTACCCTCAACAGAACCATCAACCATTTTGGAAAAAATAAAGAAAAAGTGTGTCACATATTTATACACAACATTACAGTCTTTAGACAGACATGGGCCTACAGGGAAATATGTTAGCCTACCCATACCATTTATGTAGGCTAACGCTGTGCAGTAGCACAACGATAATAGGCCTATACCTGTCACCGCACAATGGCACTGTAGAGATAGGGCCTAGCTTTCAGTGTCTCTGAGGGGTTAGGTATGGGCAAGATAATACTGCTAGAAGGTAGCACACAAGAAACTAATCTCATTTTACCTGAGGCCTCTCAGTGCTACACACGGTGTAAAAGATCACTACAACCCTGAAGCATTTCCATCGAGAGAGGAAGGCCAGGTCGAAGCTTTCTTATAAACATTGAAATATTGACATTTTAAAGATCTAATGCAGAGGTTTTTTTATCTCACTATAAAATCATTTCTGGTTAACAATTAAGTACCCTACTGTGATTGCTTTGAATTAAAATGGTCAAAAAGAAACAAAAATAGCTTCTTAGCAAAATGCAATTTTTCATGCAAGGATTTTGCTAGGACTGTCTGTGAGTGGTCTGAGAAAGGGGTCTAATTGGAGGACACTAATGAGTGGGATGTGTAACCTGAAAACTAGCTGTTATTGGCAGAGGAGAGCAAACTTATTCCTATACCTTATGCCGCCTGGTGATGTCACCAGGAGGTCCCAAAAAAAAACACCCAGGCAAACAAAGCTTAAATTTCAGGTGGTCTTTTCAAACAGCTCTTACACAAAAAGCATTATCATAAATTTCACAATATTATTCTAACCTCATAGTATGGTTTGTTTTTGCTCTGTACTCCAGCACTTTAGATTTGATGTAATGACTATGAGGTAAAGTGCAGACTATTGCGTGAACCGTTTGGAAATTACAGCACTTTTTAAGGAGCCAAAAGTATTGGGCCAAATTCTCTTATATATGTATTAAAGTTTAGTATTTGGTCCCATATTCCTAGTACACAATGATTACATCAAGCTTGTGACTCCAAAAACTTGTATGCATTTGCTGTTTGTTTTGTTTGCTGTTTGTTTTGTTTTTGTTTAAGATTATGTTGTGCCCAATAGAAATGAATGGTAAATACTGTAGTGTGTCATTTTGGAGTCACTTTAATTATAAGTAAAAAATAGAATATGTTTCTAAACACTTCTACATTAATGTGGATGCTACCATGATTACTGATAATCCTGACTTTATTGTGAATAATGATGAGTGAGAAAGTTACAGACGTACAAATATAATAGCCCCAAGACATGCTAACCTCTCACCATTACAATAACAGGGGTAGGTTAGCATTTTTGGAGGGGTATGATATTTGTGCGTCTAACTTTCTCAAAAATAATCTGAAACACAAGAAAAACAAACAGCAAATGCATCCAACAAGTGTGTCAAGTCGCAAGCTTGATGTACTCATTGCGTGCTAGGAATATGGGACCAAATACTACACTTTTGACTACTTTTATACACATAAGTGAATTTGTCCCAATACTTTGGGTACCCTAAAAACGGAAGGACTATGTACAAAAATTAATTTCTTGTCACGTTCTGACCTTAGTTCCTTTTTTATGTCTTTATTTTAGTTGGTCAGGGCGTGAGTTGGGGTGGGCATTCTATGTTTTGTTCTGTTGTTATATTTCTATGTGTTTGGCCTAGTATGGTTCTCAATCAGAGGCAGGTGTCAGTCGTTGTCTCTGATTGGGAGTCATATTTAGGTAGCCTGTTTTCTATTGTGTTTTGTGGGTGGTTGTATCCTGTGTTAGTACCTTCACCATACGGGACTGTTTCGGTTGTTTGTTTGTACTGTTGTTATTTTGTTCAGTTGATTTATTAAATACATCATTATGGACAATTACCACGCTGCACATTGGTCTGATCCTTGCGACTCCTCTGAAGAAGAGGAATTCCGTTACATTTCTAAGCGATTCACCTGATATGGATGAAAATACCCTCAAATTAAAGCTGACAGTCTGAATGTTAATAGTCAATCTACTGTATAATTTCAAATACAAAGTGCTGGAGTACAGAGCCAAAACAACGAGAAATATGTCACAGTACATTTACATTTAAGTCATTTAGCAGACGCTCTTATCCAGAGCGACTTACAAATTGGTGAATTCACCTTCTGACATCCAGTGGAACAGCCACTTTACAATAGTGCATCTAAGTCCCTATACTTTTGGGACTCATTATATATAAAACACAAAGAAATCACATTTTTGACTGCACTGGACATTTAACAAGGTAACAGTATGACGAGTGCTACTGAAAGGTATTACAGAAAAATACAGTGACAAATTCTCTAATTTCTCACAAACTACTCAGTGATGTTAGTATCCTCAAAGACCAAAATGTGAGAACAATTACAGAAAATTGCATGTGCTTCTAGCATCCAAAATTGATTATGTCATGTAAAATGAATCAGTCAACAATGTCAAATTATGGCAACTTGATTCTTATTTGTATCCCACCACTATCACATCAAGCCCTACATATTGTAAGACAAGTAAACACACCCACACAATTATTCTGTCATTGCCCTCTGTGCCGTCACACTATGAAGCCATGCTATTCTCCCCTGTCAGCCATTGTCTCCTGTGTGTGAGTTAGTGAGTCGAGCTGTCACTCTGAGGTAGGATTGCCGATAGCAACACCACTAAGGCAGGGAGCGCATCATTAAAAGTATGTGGCTGTCATTCTGCGGGAGGGAGGGGAAAAAG
Source organism: Oncorhynchus masou masou (assembly GCF_036934945.1). NCBI lineage: Eukaryota > Metazoa > Chordata > Actinopteri > Salmoniformes > Salmonidae > Oncorhynchus > Oncorhynchus masou. Next base: position 44,172,635 of record NC_088240.1, on the reverse strand, counting down.
GATGGAGGGAGGGAGGAGAGGAAAGAGGGTGTTAAATCGACCTGCCTGGAGGGAATCATACATCTCTTGTCACAAATCCTTCCCTGAGGTTTGTTTTACTTCACCATCCGGCAGGTAAAAAGGGGACCATCGTCTGTGGCGCAGTCATACACAATAAATAAACAACATCGATCCAATGGACTGCGGTTTAAGAGTTGTGTAGGTGGCAATAGGGTTGTCACCATGTTTATGAAATATGGATGCATTCTGGCTGACTGGGGATGAGAGAGAGTTGATAGAGGGGAACGGGTCTTTAAAGGACTGAGAGGTTTAAAGGATGTAGCCTAAGACTGATTCAGTGAGTATGAAGTCCTTACAAAGGGGCATAGTCAACAGATAGGTGGTGCAGGCCTCATGCACTGTAACTTGATGACAAGCAGACTTGTTTTGAAGAAGTTGTGAAGTCTAGGAGTATTGAGTCTGTGTTGACATTAAGAAACCGACGAGAAGCAATGCCTCCATTGTATAAGAGGAGACAGGAAAATGTGAATAAATTGACTGCTCATGCACAAAACGTAACAGTGTAGACTAATTACCAATTGTTAAACGATAATTACACCATTGTGACAAGAGGAGATCGAAATCCCATGTAGCTGTGAGTGCTATTCAACATGGGGTGTGTCAAGTACTTACACACAACATCCTCAACAAGTCTGATTTACTCTAATAGAAAAATAGCCATGTCAAAGCCACCAACCAATAAGTGAAAGGAAGCAAATAAACCACTCTGTATGTTTATGCCTCAAAGCACTTTTATATTTAACCCTTAATTTACCAGGTAAATTGACTGAGAACACATTCCCATTTACAGCAACGACCTGGGGAATAGTTACAGGGGAGAGGAAGGGGGATGAAGAGGCCAATTGGAAGCTTACAGCTTTTACCACACCACATATCTATCTTGTCGGTGTGGAATAATACACGCTACACAGACAATGTTCACACCACACGTTGGCTGAAAAGGGCGCGTGTCAAAGGCTGAAGGCGGCAAAACAAAAATGAATATTAGTTTCGCAAATGCAAGCTGCCGTGACCGACCAAAAATATCTAAAGCAATTAACCTTATGTTCTATTTGTGATGTGTGGGCAACTGAACGAGTTGGCACACTGCTTTTAATTACTCTCCAAAGTCACAGAGTCCGCCCAAGATTAAAAAGTTATTTTCAAGGTAAAGTGGCAAGGTGACAGTGGCATACCTGACTCTTTCAGAGGTAACTGACAGCGGTGATTACCACAGTCCAGAATGTTTTTAATGAGCACTTCTAACAACCCCATACAGATACATTTTGACTAGTCACACTGAACTCTCTCAGTATAGTATAATAGGCCTTTTCTAGATAGTAACGTGCCTATCTACCCCAAGCCACTTAACCATATTGGAGCAGTGGTAAGCAAGTTTGCCTAAGAGCCAGGAGAACTGCGTTTTAAACCCGCATGGAGCATTGCTACAATATTGTCATGTCAGCTTGATTAACTTTAGTTGAAATCTCAGCACAGAAATACAGTATGATACGCAAAGCAAATATATGAAAATGTGTAGACCTGAATAAGGATGTCGCTTTGAGACAAAAAACTGTCAACGCAAGCACAAATTTGACCCTAAACTCAATAAGACCTCTATAGGAAAATGAATCAATGCATTTCTGAATGTATTGCTGCTGCACTTCCTGTCTCTCAATATTGGTGCAGTTATGAATTTTAGAGTAGCTGAGAGTGATATGATAATTTTATGACCCTAAGGGGAGTTAGGTAGAGCCAGGTGAAGTGGATTGATTAAAATAAGCCGTCGGCAATGACGACCATTTTTATAGACATAATTTGCACTGCGGGTCTATGCAGTGGTACACGTAGGGCTGTGACGGTCATGGGATTTTGGATTACAATAATTGGCCAGTCAAATGATGATGGTTCCGTGGATGACATGGCACCATAAGGTAACCTAGGCAGAGAACTCTGTAAATATTGAACATATTTTGTATTATTTTTTTTACATTTTGGGGGGCTTTGGCTACTCTAGGGTTTGATCACTATATCCTGTGGTCTTGACTCAGCGTTGCTGAGTAGTAAAGTACAGATACCCCCACTGTCACGACCTGACCTGAGTATTCTTTGTTTTCTTTATATATTTTGGTTAGGTCAGGGTGTGACGAGGGTGGTATGTGTGTTTTTGTCTCATCTAGGGTGTTTGTAGTGTCTAGTTTTTTTTTGTAGATTTATGGGGTTGAATCCATCTAGGTGTTTATGTAGGTCTATGGTTGCCTAGATTGGTTCTCAATTAGAGGTGTTTATCGTTGTCTCTGATTGGGAACCATATTTAGGCAGCCATCTTCTTTGGGTATTTTGTGGGTGATTGTGTATGTCTAGTTGCATGTTAGCACTATGTTTCATTAGCAGGCACGTTTGTTGTTTTACTTCGTGTTTTTCGGCATCCATTAAAATTATGCATTCAGACCACGCTGGCTTTGGTCCACTCCATACGACGATCGTGACACGCCCAAAATACTTAAGTAGTACTTTAAAGTATTTTTACTTAAGTACTTTACACCACTAGTTCTATCCATTCTATTTATATGTTTGCAGCTGTGGCATTGTGGAGGGCGTTGCCTAGGCAACCAAAGACTCGTTTGCTTGTTTCAGCAAAGAGCAACAAAGTTTCATCACGTTGATAAGAGTCCATGTTATGGCCGAATCGCACAAATGCCCGGCTGCCCTGTCTTGTCAGCTGTTCATTCCACACAAAAATAAGAATAAATGTTAAACAGTTATGAAGGTAATTGTGGATTTGAACTTGCAACCTTTCGGTTACTAGTCCAATGCTCTAACCACTAGGCTACCCTGCCGCCCCAAATGTTGGACTGCATACTGCAAATATGCATACAACTTAGTAGAGTAGGCCTATACACAGTCACTAATAAAGACTTAACAATAACAGTAATTCAATCAAATAAAAAGGCCTAAACATGCATAGCCAATTTAAATGTTTCTATTGAAAAGGGAGTGTAATTGCCATCTTCTGGTTAAAAGCAATAGATACTTACTTATGTTAGTTTATAGGACCTGAGAGTAAAGCAAGTCTCAACCTGTCAACACTAAACACATTGTCATACAGAACATTAACCATTCTGAATGATTGTCTGTTTACAATGAAAGAGACAGAGACGAACATCTTTGCACACAAGGCAAATTGACATGCAAATAAGTCAAACAAGTGCTACGTGTAACTGCAAACACATACAGTATGCTTTTGTACAAAATACAAATCAGTGAAATACTAATGTAAAACTGTTTTCACTCTTTCGCGGTGCTGTAAACCTTTATAGAATATACAAAAAACATATTTTAGGAGGAATACACAGTCATGACTTTGCACGATTACAAATACAGTATAGCCTATGTTATGGGATAGGATAGGTCGTTTAGTTTAGTTCCTATGAGCACAATAAAAAAGGGCCCAGATTTTTGGTGCAGAAAAAGAGGGAACATGCTTTTACCCCTCATTTCATCGTCCCTACATACCAGAATCATCTAACGTAATTATCCAATTCGTGGATTGACTTCAAATTAAATATCTGCACCCACTACTAAAAGCCTCCTCAAGGATATTATGAACATCACTATTACACTACTTAATATTTGTGTTTTAGGACGCAACATTTTTCAGGCAATATTCACTTTTTGTTTTTGCGCTTGTGCCTACTTTTTTCTGGATGAGTTGGGTAGAGCGTCTAATCTGCATCTTTTATAGCCTACCTGTTGATATGCTTTGCGCGAGCACCATCTTTGAGAATCCCTTCCTCTGTGCATTAATAAATAGGTGAAAATAAATTGGTCTACACTAGCCTAACAGTTGTGTAAATCATTCAATCCCTGTTTTCCTTTGCCTGGTGCCATGTATTGATCCAGTTCTACATAACATTCTCTGATGAAACCAGGCCAGGGATCAGCCTGATCTCTTAGACTAGACTTAACATACTAAATGAAAATCCGAGACACTCAAATTAGTGTGATATGTTACATTTGGTATGGTTAATAACCCAAATGACTAGCAACCCAAAGCTTGCTTGTTCGAATCTCATCATGTACAACTTCAGCATTTTTAGCTAGTTGCAAATCTACACCTACTTACTACATTATAGCTACTTTATAACTACTTAGCATGTTAGCTAACCCTTCCCTTAACCCTTTAACCCAACTCCAAACCGTAACCTTAACAACTAGCCTAGCTAACGTTAGCCACCTAGTTAAATTTAGCCACAACAAATTGGAATTTGTAATATACACTGCTCAAAAAAATAAAGGGAACACTAAAATAACACATCCTAGATCTGAATTAATGAAATATTCTTATTAAATAGTTTTTCTTTACATGGTTCAATGTGCTGACAACAAAATCAAAAAAAAAATTATCAATGGAAATCAAATTTATCAACCCATGGAGGTCTGGATTTGGAGTCACACTCGAAATTAAAGTGGAAAACCACTCTACAGGCTGATCCAACTTTGATGTAATGTCCTTAAAACAAGTCAAAATGAGGCTCAGTAGTGTGTGTGGCCTCCACGTGCCTGTATGACCTCCCTACAATGCCTGGGCATGCTCCTGATGAGGTGGCAGATGGTCTCCTGAGGGATCTCCTCAGGACCTGGACTAAAGCATCCGCCAACTCCTGGACAGTCTGTGGTGCAACGTGGCATTGGTGGATGGAGCGAGACATGATGTCCCAGATCTGCTCAATTGGATTCAGGTCTGGGGAACAGGCGGGCCAGTCCATAGCATCAATGCCTTCCTCTTGCAGGAACTGCTGACACACTCCAGCCACATGAGGTCTAGCATTGTCTGGCATTAGGAGGAACCCAGGGCCAACCGCACCAGCATATGGTCTCACAATGGGTCTGAGGATCTCATCTCGGTACCTAATGGCAGTCAGGCTACGTCTGGTGAGCACATGGAGGGCTGTGCGGCCCCCCAAAGAAATTCCACCCCACACCATGACTGACCAGCAGAACGTTCTCCACGGCGTCTCCAGACTGTCACGTGTGCTCAGTGTGAACCTGCTTTCATCTGTGGAGAGCACAGGGCGCCAGTGGCGAATTTGCCAATCTTGGTGTTCTCTGGCAAATGCCAAACGTCCTGCACGGTGTTGAGCTGTAAGCACAACCCCCACCTGTGGACGTCGGGCCCTCATACCACCCTCATGGAGTCTGTTTCTGACCGTTTGAGCAGACACATGCACATTTGTGGCCTGCTGGAGGTCATTTTGCAGGGCTCTGGCAGTGCCCCTTCTTGCACAAAGGCGGAGGTAGCGGTCCTGCTGCTGGGTTGTTGCCCTCCTACGGCCTCCTCCACGTCTCCTGATGTACTGGCCTGTCTCCTGGTAGCGCCTCCATGCTCTGGACACTACGCTGACAGACACAGCAAACCTTCTTGCAACAGCTCGCATTGATGTGACATCCTGGATGAGCTGCACTACCTGAGCCACTTGTGTGGGTTGTAGACTCTGTCTCATGCTACCACTAGAGTGAAAGCACCGCCAGCATTCAAAAGTGACCAAAACATCAGTCAGGAAGCATAGGAACTGAGAAGTGGTCTGTGGTTATCACCTGCAGAACCACTCCTTTATTGGGGGGGTCTTGCTAAATGCCTATAATTTCCACCTGTTGTCTATTCCATTTGCACAACAGCATGTGAAATTTATTGTCAATCAGTGTTGCTTCCTTAAGTGGACCGTTGGATTTCACAGAAGTGTGATTCGGAGGAGGAGATGATCGTGGAAAGAAGGTGCACCCCCCTATCCACATCGACGGGACAGTAGTGGAGAAGGGGGAAAGTTCCTTGGCGTGCACATCACGGACAAACTGAAATGGTCCACCCACACAGACAACGTGGTGAAGAAGGCACAACAGCGCCTCTTCAACCTCAGGAGGCTGAAGAAATTTGGCTTGTCACCAAAAACACTCACAAACGTTTACAAATGCACAATCGAGAGCATCCTGTTGGGCTGTATCACCGTCCGGTACAGCAACTGCTCCGCCCACAATCGTAGGCTATCCAGAGGGTAGTGTGGTCTGCACAACGCATCACCGGGGGAAAACTACCTGGCTTCCAGGACACCAACACCACCTGATGTCACAGGAAGGCCAAAAAGATCATCAAGGACAACAAACACCCGAGCCACTGCCTGTTCACCCCGCTATCATCCAGAAGGCGAGGTCAGTACAGGTGCATCAAAGCTGGGACCGAGAGACTGAAAAACAGCTTCTATCTCAAGGCCATCAGATTGTTAAACAGCCATCACTAACATTGAGTGGCTGCTGCCAACATACTGACTCAAATCTCTAGCCACTTTAAAAATAAAAGATTGGATTGAATAAATGTATCACTAGTCACTTTAAACAATGCCACTTTATTTAATGTTTACATACCCTATATTACTCATCTCATACGTACATACTGTACTCTACACCATCTACTGCATCTTGCCTATGCCGTTCAGCCATCGCTCATCCATATATTTATATGTACATATTCCTATTCATTCCTTTACACTTGTGTGTAAAAGGTAGTTGTTGTAAAATTATTAGATAACTTGTTAGATATTACTGCATGGTCGGAACTAGAAGCACAAGCATTTCTACACTCGTATTAACATCTGCTAACCATGTGTATGGGCAGTCATTAGAGAAGCCAAGGCTGTTGAGTCTGCCGATAAGAATACGGTCATTAACAGAGCTGAAAGCCTTGGCCAGGTTGATGAAGACGGCTGCACAGTACTCTTTTATCGATGGCGGTTACCATATCGTTTAGGACCTTGAGCGTGGCTGAGGTGCACCCGTGTCCAGCTAGGAAACCAGATTGCATAGCGGAGAAGGTACGGTGGGATTCGAAATAGTAGGTGATCTGTTTGTTCACTTGGCTTTCGAAGACTTTAGAATGACAGGGCAGGATGAATATAGGTCTGTTAACAGTTTGGGTCTAGAGTGTCTCCCCCTTTGAAGACTGGGATGACACTGGTGACAGTGTTTCCTAGTCTCAGTGCAGTGGGCTGCTGGGAGGAGGTGCTCTTATTCTACATGGACTTTGCAGTGTCCCAAAACCTTTTGGAATTAGTGCTGCAGGATGCACATTTCTGTATGAAAAGGCTTTCCTAGCTGTATGAAAATGCTTTCCTAGCTGACCGAGTATATTGGTTCCTGACTTCCCTGAAAAGTTGCATATCGCGGGGACTATTTGACGCTAGTGCAGTACGCCACAGGATGTTTTTGTGCTGGTCAAGGGAAGTCAAGTCTGAAGTGAACCAAGGGCTATATCTGTTCTTAGTTCAAAATGTTTTGAAAGGGGCTTCCTTATGGTGAGGAAAGCACTTTTAAAGAACAACTAGGCATCCTCTACTGACGAGATGTGGTCAATATCCTTCCAGGATACCCGGGCCAGGTCGATTAGAAAGGCCTGCTCGCAGAAGTGTTTTAGGGACCGTTTGACAGAGATGAGGGGGGGTTGATTGACCGCGGACATAGCATACCAAACATAACATTTCATACTAATGAGTTTCCCTGATTTTCGCTTACTATGTTACGTACCCCTATTGTCAGGGTGCTTTCTTCAAATCAAATTGTATTGGTCACATACACATATTTAGCAGGTGTTATTGCGGGTGTAGAGGAATGTTTCTTTTTTAGAGGAAACAAACTTTTTATTGGGGGGGGGACTGACTGGTTGTAATATGAGTTAAGTTTATATGACCTGATTAAATGTATCCACACATTTACAGTTAACTGTCTGGTCTGTATTGTTGCTTACTTTTTCGACACTGTTGAATTGTTAACTGCCTGCAAATACACTGAATCAACCAGAACAACTTCTTCACCTTGCTCACCTTTGCAAGAGAAAGTCGATATGAAGAACATATTGGCCGTGTGTTTCAGATGATTATGGAGATGCTTTTGTATTTCTTGATTTCAGACGCGGTCTATTGTGCATTTTCATTTCAAGTAAAGTAGCCTAATTTTGCAGGTTTTGCAGAATATATTATTGTAATTTTCTGTGAGGGGCACAGTGGGGTACTGACACACTTTTTTCCAGAAATATTAATATATTGGATTTACTATTATTTTCTACATATGCTCTTAGAAAAAAGGTTTCCAAAGGGAGAACAATTTTTGGTTCGAGGTAGAACCAGGTTTCGGTGGCCAGCTATATGTAACGGCTTTCGTCTGGTGAAGGAGAAGCGGACCAAAATGCAGCGTGGTATTTTTGATACATGTTTAATGACGACGAAAAAACACGAACAATACAAAAACAACAAACGGACCGTGAAAACCTATACAGCCTATCTGGTAACAACAAACACAGAGACAGGAACAATCACCCATGAAACACTCAAAGAATATGGCTGCCTAAATATGGTTCCCAATCAGAGACAACGATAATCACCTGCCTCTGATTGAGAACCGCCTCAGGCAGCCATAGACTATGCTAGACACCCCCAAGACAAAACACACCACAAAAACCCCATGTCACACCCTGGCCTGACCAAATAAATGTAGACAAACACAATATATATCGACCAGGGCGTGACACTATATCTTGTCCTTTTTGTATGTACTATTATTTGTTGGTCACCACTTACTAGCATTGACTTTGCTGATAGCTACTTTATTGAGGAAAAATTTACTTACTATGACTAAGATGTGGTTGTCCCACTTAGCTATCTTAAAATGAATGCACTAAAAGTAAGTCACTCTTGATAAGAGAGTCTTCTAAATTACTAAAATGTAAACAACAATAACTCGTTTGAGCTAGTCGACCAAGGAGTCAAGACTGAGCTGGTCCTGGATCCAGGTAAGTTTGCTGTCTCCTGGGGAACATGCATACAACACGGTCTGCATACTCCAACTTCTCACACAAATGCACACATTAAATCAGGTTACAGACCATTTATCTAGGCCTAGGATCCATAGACTTAGCGAGTGTTGCAATGTTAGTATGCTAGCTAGCTGGTTTCGTAACACCTATGACTACGCCCAGCAGTGGGGTAGTGTTCATATTATTGCTGGTTTTTACAGTTATATGTTGAAGAGCTGGCCATTACTCTTCTTTAAAAGGCTTACAAAGAGACTTAGACTAAAACTGTTCCAACATTTTTTCAGTTATGCTCAGTCATCCTGCTCCTATTCAGGTTAAGGGGAGGGTGAAGGGTGTTGCATGTTCTTGGCTCAATTTGTTTGTCACACAAAGCTGTGATTTGCCTGCTGTTCACTCTCAACTGGTGGAAGACGACAGTCTGATTGAGTGTCTGTCGCAATCTGAATGAGAACAAAGCTCTGCATCCCAAATGGCACCCTATTCACAATGTAGTGCACTACTTTTGACAAGGGTCTATTTGGCTCTGGTCAAAAGTAGTGCACTACATTGGGAATAGGGTGTCATTTTGGACGTATCTTATATGATTCATCTCTAATCTCCACTTGACACACTGGTGCTGCATTTCAAATAATGTCAGAATACACAATTCTTAACAAACACTAAGGCACACTGTGGTTCAAAGTTTCCATTAGTTTAGATAGAACTGGCTTTCAATGTGAAGTTGACCAGACAAGAATTCATGCTGTATTCTCAGGATTGAGGGAAAGATGAACAGAGCAAAGTACAGAGAGATCCTTGATGAAAACCTGCTCCAGAGCGCTCAGGACCTCATACTGGGGTGAAGGTTCGCCTTTCAACAGGACAACAACCTTAAACACACAGCCAAGACAATGCAGGAGTGGCTTCGGGACAAGTCTCTGAATGCCCTTGAGTGTCCCAGTCAGAGCCCAGACTTGAACCCGATCAAGCATCTCTGGAGAGACCTGACAATAGCTGTGCAGCAAAAATACACATCCAACCTGACAGAGCTTGAGAGGACTTGCAGAGAAGAATGGGAGAAACTCCCCAAATACAGGTGTGCCAAGCTTGTACCCAAGAGGACTCGAGGCTCTAATCACTGCCAAGGGTGCTTCAACAAAATACTTATCTAAATGTGATTAATAAAAATGACAAGAATTATAAAAACCTGTTTTTGCTTTGTCATTATGGGGTATTATGTGTAGATTGATGAGGATTTTATTTATTTAATCAATTGTCGAATAAGGTGGTAACGTAACAAAATGTGGAAAAAGTCAAAGGGTCTGAATACTTTCCGAATGCACTGTAAACTGGTTACCAACATAATTAGAGCGGTAAAAATAAATGCTTGGTCATACCAGTTGTATATACTGTCTGATATACCACAGCTGCCAGCCAATCAGCAGTTTGTAATTAAATATATACTCATAAAATGACATAATTTTTATAGTGAAGCATTACAATTAGACTTGCTAGATTAATCTCAAATGAACATGCCCAAACTAGAAGTCTCCAAAATGAATACTTCATCAGGCCTACCCAGAACTAATTTGTAAAGTGAGTTGAGTCAAAGAAGCATGACAATTGAACAGAACATCACTTCAAATGGGTTCCCCCCATATTCATCCAACATACTCATCAGGAGACAGGGAGGATTTTCCATGACTCCAAGAATTTGCCTGAGAGGCAGATTGACAATTTCCTTAAGGGATGGGCTGGGGGTAAACGCAGTGACCCACGGTCACAGAGAGCACCAGCATCAGAAGACGAGGAGGGCAGCTCCAGTCCGCCCAGAACACTGAGGCACCATGCAGGGGAAGAGCAGATACACTGGCCTCTTCATCATAGCTCTATGTGGGGTGGCCTGGTCTGTTGAGAGAGTTATTCAGCGTGGACAGCCAGATAAAAAGCACAAACGCACATTCTGTAGGTACTGCAGTGAGCACTACACTGGCTTGGCCTCCATTGAAGATGTAGCGGGTTTGGCTGGACCTTTTGGGACACCAATAACCAAATGATAAGGTGTTGGAATAACCACTCAATCAATTCTGTTTAAACAGTGCCTTCATTGCCAAAAAAGTACTGACATTGTATCAGTTCAGTGATTTGCGATGAACTTTCTACTGCTTTGAGGAGATGCGCCAGATGACCCTGGTCCATGAGAAGAAGACATAGGAGGCCGTGCGTTACTGTAGAAAGAATTTCACTGACATCGTCATCCTTCTCTCTGAGAACGAGAATAACGTTGCAATTAGAAAGATCCAGGAGGAGATAAAGAATAACACTGATAGTGTAGATGGGTTTCCCGCTTCCTTGGTGGCTACTGTCTGTGGGTGAACAGGGATGCCTTGTAGTACGAGAACAGGGAGGGTTGGGATGATAATTGTTCCTCTGCATATCCTTGCAGAAGCATTACCACTAAAAAGCTCCATTGGGTAACGTAAAAATGTGAGAGGAAGCTGAGGTTCATCTGCTACAAGGAGTGATTCGGTACATTATGTTTGCTGAGAAGTTGTTAATTACTAATTATCATAATTAATAGTTACCTCTATGACTTAAGAGAATCGCAGATTGAGAGAAAATTCTTGCTCGTTCTTTTCAGTATTCACAAATTATATATTACATGTATAAATATCCTATTGACTGTATAACCATTAACAATTAAACATATCTTTATGTAAATACATTGTTTGAAATTGTCATGCCCTGGTCATATTATATTGTGTTTGTCTTAATTTATTTGGTCAGGCCAGGGTGTGACATGGGTTTTTTGTGGTGTGTTTTGTCTTGGGGGTGTATAGCATAGTCTATGGCTGCCTGAGGCGGTTCTCAATCAGAGGCAGGTGATTATCGTTGTCTCTGATTGGGAACCATATTTAGGCAGCCATATTCTTTGAGTATTTCGTGGGTGATTGTTCCTGTTTCAGTGTTTGTTGTCACCAGATAGGCTGTATAGGTTTTCACATTCCGTTGGTTGTTTTGTATAGTTCGTTTTTTCATTCCTCATTTAAACATGTATCAAAAATACTACGCTGCATTTTGGTCCACTTCTCTTCCACCAGACGAAAGCCGTTACAGAAATAGTGGTTAGAGACAGTTTAGTATAAATAATGCTATCATGTGTTAACATTATCCAGTTAAACTTTACCTTACATTATGCACTTTTTAATAAACTGCTTATACGATGCCATTAATAGTTTATAATTTCATTACAGAGATTAGCACTTCATGCAGTGCAACAGAACATATATTTACCTATTAACTTTACTTATTGGGGTATTAATTAAAGTTGGTGTCCATATTATTTTCATCCTCGTCTGTGTAGTAGTTACACACGATATTATCTCTTTCCTCGTTACTGGTACTGTCACCGATAATAGTAAGATTTGTCCAGGACTCAATTGTTCCACCATTCACCATTGTCAATTACTCTAATAACTTCTAATAGTAACTGTATCCACTGGTGAATTGGGGGAAAGAGTGAGGTGGTTGCCATCTTAGTCAAGAGATGTTTTTGTAGCAGTTCTGCCTGCCAACAGTAATCTTCTCTCATTTTTATTTTACTAGGCAAGTCAGTTAAGTCTTATTTTCAATGATGGCACAGGGAACAGTGGGTTAACTGCCTTGTTCAGAATGACAGATTTATACCTTGTCAGCTGAGGATTTTGAACTTGCAACTTTTAGGTTATTGGTCCAACGCTCTAACCACTAGGCTACGCTGCCGCCCCAGATTGCGGGGTTGTCATCATTAAGTAACATAATAGATGCAAAGCATTAAATATTTCAATTCATTCACTATGAAATTAACTTGCCCCAGAAGCATTTAACTGCAGGGCACTCCCACATCATATGAAGTAATGTGCCTACCTGATTTAGGGGACACAGTGTACAACAGTTGGGCGATGAGGCCAATTTAATTGTAAAATGTTTCCTTGGTGTTAAAGACATATATCAGTGAAGACCAGTGGTGGAAAAAGTACTCAAATGTCATACTTGAGAAAAAGTTAAAATACCTTAACAGAAAATGACTCAAGTAAAAGTGAAAGTTACCCAGTAAAACACAACTTGAGTAAAAGCCTGAAAGTACCTGGTATTAAATATACTCAAGTACAGTGGTAGAACAAGTACTCAATCGTCATAATTGAGTAAAAGTACAAAGTAAAAGTAAATGCTATACATCAAATTCCTTATATTAAGCAAACCAAGCGGCAAGATGTTCTTATTATTTTTAATTACGGACATACATGGGACATACACACTCCAACACTCAGAGATCATTTACAAACACAGTATTTGTGTTTCATGAGTCCACCAGATCAGAGGCAGTAGGGTTGACAAAGTGTTATATTGATAGGTGCCCTAATTCTGTCTTGGTTGAACATTTTGAATGTAATGAGTACTTTTAGGTGTCAGGGAATATGTATGGAGTAAAAAGTACCATGTTTTCTTTAGTAATATAGTGGGGTAAAAGTAAAAGTTGTAAAACATATAAATAGTAAATTAAAGTACAGACACCCCAAAAACTAAGTAAGAAGTACTTTAAAATAGTTTTACTTACACTACCATTCAAAAGTTTGGGGTCACTTAGAAATGCCCTTGTTTTTGAAAGAAACGCACATCTTTTGTCCATTTAAAATAACATCAAATTGATCAGAAATACAGTGTAGACATTGTTAATGTTGTAAATTACTATTGTAGCTGGAAACTGAATATTTGTTATGGAATATCTACACTGGTGTACAGAGGCCCATTATCAGCAACCATCACGCCTGTGTTCCAATAGCACGTTGTGTTAGCTAATCCAAGTTTATCATTTTAAAAGGCTAATTGATCATTAGAAAACCCTTTTGAAATTATTTTAGAACAGCTGAACACCCACCTTCAGGGAAGTCAACTGATGTTCAACATCTGTACCCATTCAACATAGGCTAAATTTACATAGTTATTACTTCTAAACAAAAACATTTTAGGGGGTTCTCATAGGCTTACAATACTGTTTTTGTATTATTTCTTGTCAAAGACTCCAGTCACCAAAGTCATAGACTTTTCTCTCTGTTACCGCATGGCAAGCGGTACCGGAGCGCCAAGTCTAGGTCCAAAAGGCTCCTTAACAGCTTCTATCCCCAAGTTATAAGACTGCTGGACAATTAATCAAATGGCCACCCAGATTATTTCCATTGATTTGAACAGTCGCTAAGATTAAATTTAGTTGTGATTGTTGCAAAATACCTATTTTGAATGATTACCATGGAAGTAATGGTTGAGTCTTACTCAATGGATGGCAAATGTTGCTATTTAAAAAAAAATCTAAACATTAAATTCTGTCTTGACTTTGGAAAGAGTAATAGCTACCGGGTCTGAAAAGAGTGTTTGTTGAGAACGCTGTAACACAGTTAACAAATTTCCAAATTCTTTTATTGTGATTTATTCAGCGAAGAAGCAAATGCAGTTGCATTATTTTTATAAAACCTTTGGTGGCATCCCAAAGAATCCAGGGGTCATTGACAGAATTTTAATTGATCATTATGAATGAATTTAGTGAAATTTCTAATTGATCCCAGAATGTATGACTTTGCAGTAATGAAATGTTGAAACAGCATCTTGTGGTTTTTTAGGAGATTCATACATTTGAAATAGGCAGTTGTAAGCATAGTGGTCAGACAAGCTCATATGTGAAATTTCTATTTTCTTAATTAAAGAAAATATAGGTGTAGAATATAGTATTAAATCGGTTGGTAAGAATAATTTATGCCTGTTTGAGTAGAAAGTGTACTCTTTTGCTTCAGGATTATCATCATCATGATATTAATCATCAGAGGATAACTACCTCAAAACAATGTAATTTAAATTTCCATTGGCTCAGTATGACATGATTGAGGTGCCAGTGTCCATGCTGCTTGACAAGCTGAATTATGCCTGCTCCAGTGCACAATGAGTAGGGGCTAATGGATGAAACCCCATTTCACGCCTTCGTCACTGTAATATGGCCAGCCATCCCCCTGTCCTGTCAGAACCAGAACCCGTAGGGAGGTCACCGGAGCACATACTGTACACTCAATCTGATTCTCACTCTATCCAATTTCAAAGACACAATTAAACCAGTGAAGATGTACGGGCCGACATGTAATTGAGTCCGACCCATGAAAATGGCATCTTGTTTTTACACTCCAGGCAATGAGATCATTACACCAAAGGGGCAATCAGTTATTGCTATGTTTGAGTGTGTTCACTTACTTTAAAATATAACATGAATAAAATAATAATATTGTACAAAATATACTATTCTATGATTTCACCTTTATTTAACCAGGTAGGCCAGTTGAGAACAAGGTCTCATTTACAACTGCATCCTGGCCAAGATAAAGCAAAGCAGTACCACAAAAACAACAACAGAGTTACACATGGGATAAGCAAACGTACAGTCAATAACACAATAGAAAAATCTATGTACAGCGTGTGCAAATGTAGTAAAATGATCGAGGTAAGGCAATAGTGCCATAGTGGAGAAATAATTTCAATTTAGCATTAACACTGGATTGATAGATGTGCAGATAATGATGTGCAAGTGGAGATACTGGGGTGCAAAAGAGCAACTTTTACAAAGTTTAGGATAAGGTTTCAAAAGGGCATGCAAGTCTTTAAATCAATGTGCTACTTTACATCAATGTGTCTTGTGCTAATACAGTAAAAGCATGATGAATGTTGATGGGTCAAAGACGTATAAGGTTTTCAAAGTAACAAAAAAATGAAACAGCAATTACAATTCTCTAAAATGCTTGTTTAATGTTCAATGGTGTGTCACCTATGCCCTTATATAGTTATATTCAAAAAATAAACCAATCATTAATTTTTACTGTGATTCATATGAATGTATCCTATTAAAATGTAATTCAGTATAACACTAAGTTGTTTTTTTTAATTGTAATTTTATGCCCATTTTTCATAATCACAAGGTTATATATCCATGCTTGGACTGGCAGAAATATAACTACCCAGAAAAAAAATGACATTTTATTTTGAATATCACATATTTGACGTGTCACGGGTACAACTCAATTTTCTTTTACAAAAACTATCTGAAAAAAATCTATGAAAATATCTTTCACTTCATCCTTTGAGATTTGTTTTTGTCTCTCTGAGTCAACACAAAATTATTGTATTTTAATATAAAATACTGGTGTTATACTGTATGACACTATGTTGTTACCCTGACTGACATATCACTACAACCCACTAATATTGATTAAATGTGATTCCTTCAGCAATAACAATAATGATCATATTAACTATTATTAGAAGTAGCAATAGTATTTTTCTTTTAGCTATTTTTTAAGATATAAAACTGTGAAATAAAGATAAGATGTTTAAAATGTGCAGGCTAGCTGAACTTAGATCACTTCCATACTAGAGAGAGAGAGAGAGAAATGACCTATACACCACACACAAAGAACATGGGTTTTACTATGCAACATAGTTTAACTGACACATGAGGTACAATTTAATTCACGTAGGATTAAATTATCATCAACATTTCAAACAAAGCATCAATTAAAAAACATTCCATAAACATTGGGCAAAAAAACAAACTTTGCTTAAAATCACCACGAAACAGTGGATATCTTTCTCAAAGTAATATCATGAAATTACGTCGTCAGGCATTTGAAAGAAAATACATAAAAAATGATCCCACGAACGTCAAAACAAAACATTTCTGTATTCTGAACATCAGAATATTAACCAAATCCATTGTTTGAACATCAAATGGAACTCATCAACGTTCTCAAACTGAACTCATCATTCAATAACATCTTTAAAACATGGCTTTATTTTTAGATCACTTGTGTATGTCATTTTCTTGTGTAGGCCTATGTAGTATTCTGTAGCCTAACTGGTGTATAACTTGGAATTTGGACTAATGGATCTCTGTAAACTTTTCCCAGTCAGAGTTGCAGAGTATTGAATTCCTTTGTTTTGTAGTACACGGCTCTGGTTCGGAGATTACTGCTTGGACATCCGACTTGAAGTAGTATGTGATGTCCTTAACTTGGGGCCATGCAAATGAATTATTTACTTCAGCTGCTTGTTGCATGCAACTGATTTCCATCTTCTCTCCCACAACCTTCAAAACTTGGCCGACAAATGGCTGGTAATCGTAATTGACTATTACGAACTTTCTGTTTAAGTCCTCTGGTGGTTTCACCATTGTGGATAGGCTGTCTTCTGTTTCTGCATTTTGCTTCTGAAAGTCCACCTCTGTTGGAGCATTGCACTCACAGGAGATGCATGCTCGGGGGCAGCAGGACACCTCCCGATGGTGGATCTTTCCAGGTCCTTTGCAATGATCTGGAGGATTTTTAAGGTTCCTTTGACAGCTGGCAACTCATTTGGAATAGCTTTATCAAATAGGTTAATCTCATCTTTAGAAATCCAGAAGTACTTTACACATGACTGCGTTTTCTCCAGCATGGTGTAGAGCTCCTTTGGGCTCTGGAGGTCACCGCCGTTTTTTGACAAACTCACCTGCACAACGTTTCATGGAACCACCAAACCCAACGGGTGCACCTTTTCCGTGGGACTTTTCAGAAAAATTCCACGTTACCTTTTTGAAACCCATGAGAAATGGCACCGTGCTCAGTAGGCAGAAATTATTTGCATTTCTATATTGTGTGACGGGGCCTTCACTCATGCAGTATAGTGTGGTCAGGGATGTTTTTTTCCATTCATATTATCGAAGACGGGCTTCAGAACAGCCCACATGGCACGCTCGTCACGCCGAATGGAATCTGAAATGGAGACATAGGATTGGCATTCCTGTGATGTGTACACAACACTTGTGTGTACAGTTGCCTGCTTACGACTGCCCCCAAATTGAAAATCCTGAACCTCTGTATGCAGCTTACACGCACAATTTTCTTAAAAAGTCCATGTGGATTACAACCTCATGTTCTTTAAGTGTGTCTTTTAAGTTTCGGCACTGCTCAACTTGGTGCAGCCAGTTAAACTGCAGGTACACACATGCAATTTCACCTACACAAAATAGCTACGTAAAATGCCCATCAAACTACTTCAATTCAAACTTGTACAGTCTCAATTTTTCATAAAGTTCCCCAAATGTGAAGCAGCTATTAACTAATATAATTCAAAATAAAAAAGTATCCATAATTGTGTGTGTGTGTGTAATACAATATTAACAATCCATCAGTTATACCTTAATGTTTTATTGAACTGCAGTTAACTACAGTGTAATAGTGCAACTTAATGTTAAGTGTTATCCACCCAGCTTTATATCCTATTCTGTTGCTGACAGTAGCATGAAACCATGAAAACAATACCTTGCTTTTCTTCTGGCTAGTCTTTCCTCCCTAACTGGATCTGCGTTTAATATTTTGCCTGTGCCGTGCAGCCCTCTCCTTATTAGACAACGGCATCTACAATATAAAGATAATGTGCCTTGAAATACGTTAAAATGCCATAAAATTGTTTGAAATGCTAACATTCAGTATTCATTCAACAAGTAACTATGAATTGCATGATTAAATGTTGTAAACTAGTGAAAACATGGGATAACAAAGCTACTGTCATTCAGCATAATGGGTGACATTGTGGTATAACATTTTTAATTGTATTTTTTTATTTTTCTGTTATTTTACCAGGTAAGTTGACTGAGAGCACATTCTCATTTGCAGCATCGACCTGGGGAATAGTTACAGGGTAGAGGAGGGGGATGAATGAGCCAATTGTAACAATTGAAACTTTTGTTGTGCTGAAAAAGTGTGATACTGAACAACGGATTTCAAACAAACATATTTAACAGGAAGTTCCTTGGCCACCTATATAAAGTAATGACCTATAAAGATTATCCTT